>NC_086109.1:55751012-56068297 GCF_963921235.1 Mobula hypostoma
AACACTATTCAATACCAGGTCTTAAAGAATACCCTGAGAACATGATACTTAATTGTATTATTCACTGCATTCAGGTTTATGGCTACTGAAAGAACTCCACGTCTTTCTGTTATTTCAAATGGGAAGACGCTTGACTGAACAAACCCAAGATAAACTCAATGTATAATTGTAAAACATGCTAATATTTATTATCAGGACATAACTAATCAAGAAAAACTAATGATTGATCAGCTGAAGACTGAAAACAAGAAGTTGGAAAAGCAGAAAACTGAACTTATGACTGGCTTTAAGAAACAGATGAAGCTGATAGACATCCTAAAAAGGCAAAAGGTAAGAAGGTATGAAAATGAAAGAAGTGGTATTTTGTAACCTTAACTTTTTTGAAAAATTAGTAGTATCAAAGTAACCTGGTGCTTGGATGGTAATTTATAATACCACTAACAGATGATACTTATGTTTTATTGTCAAGATGCACATGGAAGCTGCTAAGATGCTCTCCTTCACAGAGGAAGAATTTATTAAAGCGTTGGAATGGGGAAACTGATTGGAAGGAAAAACAACAGAGTAATAGGTTAATATGGTAAAACATATTTGAATGCCAAGTCTGTTAATTGTTTAATATTATGTAATTATTTTAAAGAAATAAAGCTATTTTATCTTCATTTAGTTTTTTTTTACTGTTTATCCTCATGGTCAATTAAATATAGAATGGTTACTGTTGTAAATCTGATTGCACATATTCTCTGTTCTTAAATCTCAACTACAGAGATGCTTTTTCATTCTTAGCTTCTAATTTCAAAGAGCTTTAAGTTATCCAAATTGGCAGTAGAAAGTACTTGTTGACTTTTTTTTGGACATTTTTGTTCATTTTCCTTAGAGATCACCAGAATTTAGGCCGAGTTTGGCTAACCTCAGTGGTTGGGAAAGTGTTGGAGTCTATTATTAAGGATGAGGTTTTGGGGTACTTGGAGATTAATGATAAAATAAGTCAAAGTCAGCATGGTTTCTGTTAAGGGAAATCTTGCCTGTTCGATCTGTTAGAGTTCTTTGAGGAAGCAACCAGCTTGGTGGACAAAGGGGAGGCAGTGGATGTCATTTACTTGGATTTTCAAAAAGCATCGATAAGGTGCCACAGATGACACTGTTTAACCAGATAAAGTCTTGTAGCATTATAGGAAAGATACTGGCATGGATAGCGGAATGGCTGATAGGCAGGAGGCAATGAGTGGGAATAAAGGGGACCTTTTCTGGTTGGCTGCCAGTGACTAGGAATGTTCCTCAGGGGTCAGTATTGGAATCACTACTTTTCACATTGTTTGTCAAGGATTTAGATAATGGAATTGATGGCTGTCTGGCAAAGTTTGTGGATTATGTGAACAAACTAACATATGGAAGATAGGTGAAGGGGTAGGTAGTGCTGAGGAAGCGATGTGATTGCAGAAGGACTTAGACAAATTGGAAGAATGGGTAAAAAAAAAGGTGGTAGATTGCATAGTGTTCGGAAATGTATGATCATGCGTTTTAGTAGAAGGAACAGTAGTGCTGACTGTTAACTAAACGGGGAGAAAATTCAAACATCACAGGTTCAGAGGGACTTAGCAATCCTCGTGCAAGATTCCCAGAAGGTTAATTTACATGTTTAGACTGTGGTAAAGAAAGCAAATGCAATGTTGGCATTTATTTTAAGGGGAATAGAATATAAAAGCAAGGAGATAAATGCTGAGGCTTTATAAGACACTAGTCAGGCCACACTTAGAGTATTGTCAATGGTTTTGGGCCCCATATCTCAGAAAGGATGTGTTGTCATTGGAGAGTCCAGAGAAGGTTCACAAAGATGATTCTGGGAATGTAGGGTTTAATACACGAGGAGTGTTGGGCCTGTACTCACTGGAACATAGAAGAATGCAGGGGGATCTGATTGAAACCTACCGATTATGTTGAAAGGACTAAAGGTAGATGTCGAGAGGACATTTCCTGTGGTGGGGGTATCCAGAACTAGAGGGCACAGCCTCAAAATTGAGGAGTGACTTTTTGGAATAGAGGTAAAGAGGATTTTTTTTTTTTTAGCCAGAGAGTAGTGAATCTGTGGAATGCTTTGCCACAGACGGTGGTGGAGGCTAAGTCCGTGGGGATGTTTAAAGCGGAAGTGGATAGTTTCCTCATTGGTCAGGGCATCAAAGGATTTGGCGAGAAGGCAGGTGTATTGGGTTGAGTGGGATCTGGGATCAGCCATGATGGAATAGTGGAGCAGACTTGATGGGCTGAATGGCCTAATTTTGTTTTATGGCCTGAACACTTAATGTTATTGTTAAAATAATTATTTCTTTTTAAATATCATCAATTAATAAAGACAACTACAAAATAGCAAATTTAACTAGACTATCAAGCATTCTAATCCAGTGCCATATTTCTAGTCATTTTCTTTTGCAACCAAACACAGTGAACAATTGTTATGATTGGATGGAAACTTAGTTGACTTGGTGAGAATTAACCTCAAACACGATAATATCTGCAGATGCTGGAAATCCAAGCAGCACACACAAAATATTGGAGGTACTCAGCAGGCCAGGCAGTTATCTATGGAAGACAGTAAACAGTCGATGTTTTGGGCCAAGATCCTTCATCTCTATTCCATTTTTTGACCAGCTACAGAAGATTTACAGTTTAGTATTGCCACTTCTTGATCACTATTTACCATTTTTTCTATCCTGTGGCACATTTTTGGCCGGTAAGCATCACTCACAGAGCTATGCTTAAGAAAAATTAATGTTGTACCAGCTAGGTTTTGATTTCTTACAGTATAACTGCTACCAGGATTTTCTCTTATGACCAGTTGAAATTTGTCAAAGCTTGGCATACCTATCATTTGCTGACATGTTGGTCCTCAACTAGTATACATATTTCAAAACTAAAATGTCTCCATCAGCCCTTCATTGTGCCCCTCTTTGCAAATTATCTAGACATGGCTACATCCCCAAAAGCTAACTATCTTTTGACTGGAGAAACTCAACTTCTGAATATTCTGAAAGATGATGATGCTGAAAGGGATGGCTCAGGTTTCCAAACAAAAAATCTCTTTAACTTATGCCAATTTATCGTCACAGGATGAATTTTAGAGAAATTATGTGTCCCACAATAGTCTTTTTAGGCAGTCCCTTGCTATCAAGGATGACTTGCTTTCACACTGGGTCTGTAGGAGATGTAGACTCCCCCCACAGATAGGACAAAAGGTATCAGCTGAGCAGATAGTTTGTGAGGTGGTTAAATTTCTAGAGTGACCCAAGATGATCCAGAACTAGTTTTACTGCACTTCACTTTATTCAAAGAACATTTTCTTATTGCACAACACTAAAATAAACAGTAGAATTTCTAGGTCATTAACTGTTCATGTGATGGATCCTGTTTCATATTTGACATTCATTCATGTACTCACTGAAGAACTAAACTAATTTTTTACTATCTACAGACTAGCACACTAGGTGGGCAATGATGGCAAATATTCTAAGATGACAGATTGTCTAGTCATGCCTACATTACTTAAGTTATTTGTTGAAAGTGAAAGCTAGAACTAACAGTTTACCCTAGAGTGATGCTGAAAAATACTGACCATTTTAGTTGTTCCACCATATCAAAATTCAATTCTATGAGTTCTCAATGTATTACATGTTTTTTTTCCCCCACCCTAGTGAGCTCTCTGTTTCTCTTCTCCAAGGCCTGGCAGTTAGCCATTTTGGTAAGTGAAGAAAACAAATTCAGAGACATACATAGTGAGGGAAGGGCAAAATCACAATAGCTTGTAGGAGGGATGGGTGAGATCAGGGAGTCAAGTGAATGCTGGAAGGACTGGGAGTAGTAGTTAACCCAGTTGTCCTGGAGTGCTCACTCTTGAGTACCCATGTGGTTCCAGTCCTCTTACTGTCTTCCAGATAGGATCATAAGAATGAGACTTTTCCTAACAGGATTTAACGTTGGAATGGCCACAACTGCAAATCCTCCTTTAACAAAATCCAGTGCTTATTCAACATTTTTTCACTGTATGACTGTCAAGCTTAAAATCAGAAGTCAGTCACAGAGTACAGTCAGCCAATTAGAATGGAGTGTCAAGACATTTCCTAAAAGAACTTGTGACTCCTTAGAATTTTTAACCCATGGGGATGGGTAATTCAAGATAAATCAGAAGGAAAACAAGGCCTGAGTGGATGAGATGGCTGAGCGCAGGTTGAGGTTGAAGGTCAGGGCAGCCTGGCTGCCAATTTTTAAGCTTTCAAGGCAACTACATCGATTTCCTCAATTTCTTTACATCACATAAGGCAATTTAGTTATTGAGTCCAAGCTGACTGTCGTTGTGTTTGCATTAGTTCGATTCTCCACCTATTTTCCTTCACTCAAATCATCTCCTTCACTCCCATCCCCTTTCCTTCCATTTACCTATAATTTGGGCTAATTGGCAAAAACAAACTTACTAATATGTCCTGGCGATGTGGGAGGAAACTGGAGAACTCAGTAAAACCCATTATGCTGATGATACAACTATTGTTGGCAGACTATCAGATAGAGACGAGAGGGTGTACAGGAGCAAGATATTTTAGCTAGTTGAGTGGTGTCACGGTAACAACCTTGCACTCAACGTCAGTAAGATCAAAGAAAGGGTGAGATGAGGGAACACAAACCAATCCTCACAGAGGAATCAGAAGTGGAGAGAGTGAGCAATTAAGTTCCTGGGTGTCAGTATCCCTGAGGATCTAAACTGGCCCCAATGATCAATGCAGATATAAAGAAAACAAGACAATATATTTCATCAGGAGTTTGAGGAAATTTGGTTTGTTACCTAATCGTAAACTTCTACAGATGTACCGTAGAGAGCATTCCGACAGGCTGCATCACCATCTGGTATAGAAGGGTTTACTGCACAGGATCAGAAGACGCTACAGAAAGTTGTAAAATTAGACAACTCCATCCTGGGTACTAGCCTCTGTAGTATCTAAGACATCTTCAATGAGTGGTGCCTCAGAAAGACAACTTCCATCATTAAGGACCCCCATCACCCAGGGCTTGCCCTCTTCTCATTGTTACCATCAGGAAGGAGGTACAGAAGTCTGAAGGCAGACCCTCAACAATTCAGGAACAGCTTCTTCCCCTCTACCATCCGATTTCTAAATGGACATTGAAACTCATGAACACTATCCTACCATTTTCTTATTTCTGTTTTTACACTGCTTTATATATTATCTCACACACAGTTATTTATTTATTTTTCTATATTTATTGCATTGTATTGCTGCTGCTAAGTTAACAAATATCTCGACATATGTCGCTGCTATTAAACCTGATTCTGAAACACACATAATCACAGTGAGAACATGCAAGATCTGTACAGCAGCCAAGATCAGGCTTGAATCTGGATTCCTAGAACTGAGGCAGCAGATCTGCCCAATTGCTCAGGAAGATCTGTAAACATCCTCTCTTAATTCTGTCATTTTGTAAAGTATATTCAAGATATTAGAGAAAAAAATAAATGTAGATTGCCTACTTTGTGCAGTTTATACCAATCTTTACATTAAAGCATCTGCAGTATGTTGTGACGTGACTTCTCACCTGCAATTGTTTAATGAGTTTGTGGTTCCCCCAGATTGAACTCCTGAAACAATTTGTGATGTATCACCAGGAGAATATATAGGGCACTCACTACCTTTTTGTAATGTCAACAGTTTTTGGATCAGATGCACATGTGGAACCAGTTATTCTAAGGTCTAATACCTAAAATATGGAAGAGGATTTAGATTATTCAAAAGAGAAAATAAAGCCCATGTGGGCATGCAGTCATTGGCTATGCTGCCTCTTCCTTGATTTTTCATTAAAGATTCTCCACAGAATCTGATGCCGATTTCCGATTGCATCGTCTCTGATCTGGGCTGACAATTATGTGTCGGGCGGCACCTAATTAATTAGCATGTTTATTTCGGCTTTTTTCTTAAAGATGTGCTGTGTGCCTCCTGGCTACCGCTGCGTTCTCCGCGAATCGGCATCTGTCCGTGGCCTGGGGTGGTGGGACACTGGGGTGTCATCTCGTCATCGTCTGTTTCCATTAGGGCAGGCAGGTCATTTTCTATCTCTGCCCGCTTCAATGTCGAAGATCGAGGTTCATCGTCTGCTGTGGCTGATGTGGAAGGCTTGCTTGACTGCTGAGCCTCGCGCATTTTTCTATCGCACAGTTCTTTGTAAGGACTCAAACCATCCTGCAAATATCCCCGAAACTGACGTACCTTTTCAAAATTAAAGTCGTACTTTATCATTACTCATTCGGTTTCGATTGTTATCCTTTTTTCTTCCAATTGCATCAGCTCTTCATCTATCAGATCTTGGTCATGGGATGCCAAAACCTCTTCAACATCATGTTCATCAGCTTCCACAAGCCAAAGTCACTTTGTCCTTACTTCGTTCACCATGATCGAAAAGCTTAATTATGTCTAGTTTTATGCTAAGTGTAACACCCTTACGAGCTCTTTCAGGCTTTTCCGATACCATAGAACTCATCTTGCAAACGACTGCTCACAGGCATGCGTTTAAGCAATACCGGCGAGAATACAGTTCCGAATCCGGGGAGAGCGGCTGCTCGGGGTGCGCACTGCCTTTTATTGTGCGCTGATTTTTTATCGCGCGTTTTTTTCGTAACAGTGAAAACACCTTCTGAAAGTGAAAACAGGGTACTAATGTAGGTCTTTCATAACAGTGAGGTTTCATAAAGCAAACGTTCGAAAAGCGGGGGACACCTGTAATTAAATTTTATTTTTGATATTTATGAAGTAAACCCTCAGCATTCATATCAGGTACATTTTCAACTCTCCTATTAAAAGGGAATCAATACAAATTTATGTCCAAGAGTAATGGACGCTAGCCTATGTAGCTATGTCAGATAAATTTGCTATATGAAATGAAATACAACAATTAGTTTGAGGTTGAACAATTCCATCCTTCATCTGAAAACAAGTTGGCATTTCTTTTCTTGAAATTCTCTTTGAAGGCATCATCGAACAGCTCAAGCTCTTGTTCATCTTTAAAAATTCCCTATTAAAGACACAGAACAATTAACTTAATGGTTGTTTTTTCTTTAGCTTAAGATTTATATAATAAATATCATTTGGAAATACAATTAGTTCACATCAATAGGTTTCCTGTCATTTTAATTTTAGTTACTTTGTTACCTCTCTTCCAGAAACACTCATTTCCTCCAAGGATTTTGCAAGTCTCACTGAGACCCACTGGACCAAGTCCCACCAACATAACAATTATAATTCTACTTTTTCTGTCTGCGAAAAGCAAGCAGTCCTCTACACTAGAGGTCACTAGCAAAATGCTTGATTTTGACTATCATTGCCTTCTTCACCAACTCCTCCCTGTGCCTTTTACCCCACCACTGATTTCAGCATTTTTACCAGTTTTCCTTCATTCCACCTCACACAGGTTGGCAGTGTATTTCCTCAAACGGATCCTCTTAGAATTCACTTTAATGTATCCCTAATGGCCACTATCATCATCTTCTTGTCTTGTAACATTATTTGAAACACAAAATTAACTGCGGATACCTCTCTAGTTCTCTGTAAATTATTTTGACATCTCAACAATAAATATCTCAAAAAGGAGAAACTAGAATATGGTTGATGTTTTCAAAACTCTTCCAAACTATCTCATCCTAAATTCCACCTCCCTGTCAATGTACCTTTTCAGTCAGAGGTGAAGAACATTTACATTTTGCTTAACTACAAGCCTGACTACTTTGTGTTAAAATTTTCAAAATTATTCTCCCTGAACTACATCACCTGCCAAAGCATTAACCCTCCAACTTCTATGATTCATAAATTAATAATCACACCCTGAATACAATACCTGTACACCTTCAAATTTTTCCTCTCAGGCTAGCTCTCCTTTTATGCAAGAAAAGGCTCCAGTTTCAACATTAACTGATTCTTCCTTTACTTCAACAATTTATGGACCTAACCTTTGTAATTCCATTGTTTATTAATTATCCCACAAAAGATATGGAATATATTTTAATGTTTGGGAGTCTTAAGTTGTTCTTTAGTCTCAATGAAACTTAAAATCATTAAAAACTTGATACCAAATGCTTTTTATGATAACTGTAGGCATGCATCTTCAACTCAATATTCATCTGAAATTTGAGGAAGCAGCAACAAGTAGATTAGTTTTCTTCATTGTTTTTGTCCTACTCTTTAAAGATTTGCTTAAAATAAAAATTCAGTAAAACGGCCAGGAAATAATTCCTTTCCCACGCAATCTGATGCAATAGAAATAGGAAGCTATAGGAACATTTCAGTATAAACTACCTGCTTACTGCTTCATCATTCGGGTACATGGTGGAAAAACAATAGGTTTGTGTGACGAGAGACCTAAACAATGATGTTAAGGACACAAGTGCTGGTGTATCCAAGAAAAGAATCAAGACACAATTTCAAAACTGAGATGAATACAGGGTTCTTGACTAGATGATAAATGTGAAACTGACGAGACTAGTCAAGAATCCAAACGAGACAGAAATCCTAAACACAATTGCAAACTGAACCAATGTTGAGCTGACGATTGTGTGCTGAACCCAAGTTCAGATGCTCAATAAATATCCAAATCTTGGCTCCAAAACATGGCTGCCAATTAGCAAAGTGCTCTAGAATCTTTAAAGGGACCATACCAGCTATCCATACTCTAGAGAACTGAAGCATCTAAACCCCAGAGGCTGGTGCGGTTGGGCGCGTACCATAACAGTTTGTATTTGAAGACACCTATATCAACATCAATTGTTAGATTGCAGCTTGCAGACATAAAACCAGCCATACCAGGATTATCTCTGCAATCGATCTTGTATAGTGAACAGTTCGAGAATCAAATGCTACTTCACGTTTCACTGCTTCTTTCTGTAATATCTTTAGTAAATAATAAAAGCTCTGAAATTCAAATCAATTTCAAATTGGTAATATTTCTCTCATAACATACCTTTGGAAGGTAACCAAGTAGTTTACTGGCATGCTGTTTGAGAAGTTTCTGTCTTTCTTCCTCGATTATAGCCTTAAGAGCTGCTGCCTTCTTCTCTTCTTCTTGGCGTTCTTCAAGTTCTCGTTTCTAGTTAGAAGACATTCATTAGAATTTACTGGAATCCATTTGCAGAGAAATAAAGACTCTTGCCTTCTCATAACTCGATACCCATACACTAAACACTAAATCCTAACTGAATTTGGGCACGTTATACAGTTGAAATAAAATCTATATAAAACTTTTCCTCTAGTATGAATATCTGTACATATACATTGCACACACATTTTCTGTTAAATGAAATTTTTAAAACTTGCTAAAATATTATAGTATGAAATGTTACATGGAATATTAATGATTATAGAAAATGAGAAGTTGTAAATAATAATTGAATTTCAAATAAAAATTCACAACATACTCTGTCTGCTTCAAATTGTCTGCGTCGATCTTCAATGATTTCCTCCACAGCCCTCTTATGTTCAAGCTGTTTCATACGTCGCTTCTGTGCATTCATCTGCTCAATACGGTCATCTTCTGCAAGTTTGGCCATCATCTTTCTCCGTAACTCATCTTCTTCCTCCTTCTCTGCCTGCAGGCGCTTCTGTTTGAAAGCCATTTGTTCTTGGTATGTCTGCTGTAATTCAAGGCGTTGACAAATTTGTTTTTCCAAATCTGCCTGTAAAAATAAAAATTTAAGTCTTACATCATTGAATTGTTTTAGTGGATAATTTGAACTTTGCTGTACCATGAAAAGTGACAATACATACCAATTCCCAATTACATTCTCAGATCAGTATCTTTCCATAATGAATGAATAGATGTGTACAGACTCAATTTGATAGGCATCTTTCAGCAAAGGTACAATTTCTGCACCTTTTAATCGAATTGTCTCAACATACAGTGCCAAAAATAATGCAACACTTCGTAATAAACTGGCAAAAGATCTTTCCAATACTAACGATTTCTTGTTGTCTTCGAGCCTCTTCTACTTTTTCTAGGTACAATTCTTGTCTGACATTTTCCAATTCCTCACGATCACAGCGTTCCTTTTCAATATCTGCAGCAAGCTACATTGAAGAAAAAGTCATTTATTTGTTGGAATTTTTAAAAAATCTCAGTAATATAGAATAGTCATAGAAAAGTACATCACAGTAACAGGCCCTTTGGCCCATCTAGTCCATGCCAAACCATTTGAACTGCCTACTCCCATCTATCTGCATTGGGACCATAGCCCTCCATACCCCTAACATCCAAGTTCCTATCCAAGCTTCTCTTAAAATTGAAACTGACCATGCATGTACCACTTGTGCTGGCAACTCGTTCCACACTCTCACAACCCTCTAAATGAAGAAGTTTCCCTTCAACTTTTCACCTTTCACTCTTAACCCATAACACTTGGTTGTAGTCCCACTTAACCTCAGCTGAAAAAGCCTGCTTGCATTTACCCTATCGAGACCCCTCAATTTTGTATATCTCTATCAAATCTCCTCTCAATCTGCTATGTTCCAAGGAATAAAGTCCTAACCTATTCAACCTTTCATTATAACTCAGGTCGTCCAGTCCTGGCAACATCTTTGTATATTTTCTCGGTACTCTTTCAACCTTTTTTACATCTCTCCCCTAGACAGGTGACCAAAACGGCACACAGTACTCCAAATCAGGCCCTACCAATATCTTATACAACTTCAAAATTACATCCCACCTCCTGTACTCAATACTTTGACTTAAGGCGGAAATGTATCAAAATGCTTCCCTTACAACTCTATCTACCTGTGATGCCACTTTCAACGAATTGTGGACCTGTACTCCCAGATCCCTTTGTTCTGCCCCCTCTTCAGTGCCTTACCGTTCACTGTATAAGACCCATCCTGGTTGGTCCTACCAAAGTGCAACACCTCGCACCTGCCTGCATTAAATTCTATCTGCCATTTTTAAACCCACTTTTCCAGCTAGTCCAGATTCAGCTGCAAGGCATGACAGCCTTCCTTGTTGTCCACTACATCACCAATCTTGGTGTCATCCAGAAAACTGCTGATCCAGTTAACCACATTATCATCCAGATTGTTGATATAGATAACAAACAACAACAGACCTGGCACCGATCCATGTGGCGCTCCACTAGCATAGGCCTCCAGTCAGAAAGGCAACCACTCTCTGGCTTCTCCCACAAAACCAATGTCTAATCCAATTTACTACCTCATCTCGAATGCAGAGCGACTGAACCTTCTTGACCAACCTCCCATGCGAGACCTTGTCAAGCACCTTATTAATGTCCATGTAGACAACATCCACCACCCTGCCTTCATCAACTTTATTCTATAAGATTGGTTAGACATGACCTACCATGCACGAAACCATGCTGACTATTCCTAATCATGTCTACCCAAATACTTAAATAGCCAGTCCCTCAGAATACCTTTGCCATTACTGATGTCAGGCTCACTGGCCTATAATTTCCTGGTTTATTTTTAGAGCCCTTCTTAAACAGCGGA
Source organism: Mobula hypostoma (assembly GCF_963921235.1). NCBI lineage: Eukaryota > Metazoa > Chordata > Chondrichthyes > Myliobatiformes > Myliobatidae > Mobula > Mobula hypostoma. The sequence goes on from NC_086109.1 coordinate 55,762,544, forward strand.
ACAACATTAGCTATCCTCCAGTCCTCTGGGACCTCACCTGTCACTAAGGTTGATTTAAATATCTCCGCTAGAGCCCCGGCAATTTCGGCACATCCCTCCCACAGGGTAAAGGAGAACCCCTTGTCAGGCCCTGGGAACTTATCCACCCTAATTTGCCTCAGGACTGCAAACATCTGCTCTGTGATCTGGTATAGAGTCCATGAAAATGATGCTACTTTGTCTCACTTCCATAGACTCCATGTCTGTCTCCTGAGTAAATACTGGGTAAATACAATGTGAAAATCATGACAGACTGAGCAAACAAATTTATCACAAACATGAGAAAATCTGCAGATGCTGGCAGTTCAAAGCAACACACACAAAATGCTGGAGGACCTCAGCAGGCCAGGCAGCATCTATAGAAATAAATAAATAGTCGATGTTTTGGGCCGAGACCCTTCGTCAGAACTTCTTCCTCCAGCATGTTATGTGTGTTGCAAACAGATTTATCTTACCTTTTGGTACAACATTTCTTTACGCTGATCTTGTTCTCGGACTCTAGCCATTCGTTCATCTTCTCTGTTCTTTTGTGCATTTGCAAACTCCAATATCTTTCTGTTCTCTGCTTCCATTTTTTCCCGTTCCATTTGTTTCCATTCGGCTCTTTTTTTCTGGAATTCCTCAATGTACCTCTGAGTTTCCTTCATCTTCTGCATCTTCTGCTCCCTTTCACTGTGCAAAAAGAATGGATTAAAATAAAAGTAGTGGTTAGTGTTTTTAATATCACAAGCACAAGAATTAGGGATATTCATGTGAAAAGTGATGAAAATTTAATGTTTATGCAGTGATAAATGATGATTTGTTTTATAGAAGCTGCCTTTGTATGATGATCACTTCATACTTGAATATTACTTTCAAGATAGGGCAGAAAGATAATTTTAAAATCCAGCTTTCTACTGTCTGATGACTGAGTAATCAACAGCTATTTAGAATTCCCTTAAGCCTTCATTTATGAAAGTTTGGAACACAAATTAAAAATTTAAATGTACACTATGTGATTCAACTTATCCAATACAGATGGGCTACGTGATCAACTTGTCCAATACAAATACTTTTAAATATTGTTTGCTGAACTATTCAAATCATTTTCTTCTAGAAGCAGTGTCTCAAACAATGACATTCATGGGGCATCATGGCTTTTAAGTACTATATCTCTCGAATTGCATAGATTGTACCTCATGGGACTTCTGTTTTGACTGATCTTTCTGCTTACTATCTGGGAATTACCAAGTTCAACTGAAGCATATCAATTGCTCTCCCAAATAATATTGTTTACCATATAACCATATAACAATTACAACACGGAAACAGGCCATCTCGGCCCTTCTAGTCCGTGCCGAACTCTTACTCCCATCTAGTCCCACCGACCTGCACTCAGCCCATAACCCTCCATTCCTTTCCTGTCCATATATCTATCCAATTTAACTTTAAACAACAACATCGAACCTGCCTCAACCACTTCTGCTCGAAGCTCGTTGCACACAGCTACCACTCTCTGAGTAAAGAAGTTTGCCCTTTAATTCTCAACTCACGATTAGTTAGCACTTTTGACAAATTGGTCATATGAGCTCAGTTTAAACATAACTGAAAAAATATTGAATAGAAATGTGAAGCTTTGATATCAATTCATGACACCTCACAGAGGCCATTATATCCAACTGCTCTTACCAAATACACAGATCGTGCTCGCTGACCTCCAGGAGACAACTTGACAATGCTACATTTTACTTAAACAAAAGTTCACCTTGAAAAACATTTCTGAAAGTAGTAATTACTTAAGCTCAGAAATATATCTTTACATTGCACAACATTCTTCGGACAAAACTCAAAAAACAGCAAATGCTTGAAATAAAGTTTACCTCTGATCTTCATCATAGATCTTCCTTACAATTTCATCTACCCTTAGTTTATCTTTTAAGAATTCATCATATGCTTCCTGTCTCCTTTGTTCATTTTCATCAACTTGCATTTCAAGCTCCTTCTGATATTTTAAGGCCTGTTCATGGCGCTTCTGTTCTTCCTTAGCTTCCTCTGCTGTGGCCCTTTCATGTTCTTTCTTCATTAATTTAGCAAGCTCAGCCTCTTGTTTCTAGTTCAAAAAAATAAGTATCTCATTTCCCCAGAGGTTCTGCATTCTTTTTGTGTTCACCGCACTTCAGTTCCTTGTATTTCTAATACATATTTTGAATCTATAATACATTTTAAGAGGTATATTTTGCAAACAAAGCCAAGCATTATCTTATACAAACTTTATTGGTACTTTAAAAATCAGACACAAGCGAAATGAAAACTTCTGTTCCTAGTTAGCCTTTTAAATCAGTTTGCATTCAAGCAGGCTAATGTATAAGAAAAAGAGAAATTTCCAAAATATACAGTATTATGTAGAATAAAAAGTATTTCAGACCTGCATAGAAGCAGTCAGGTGGTACAGGTGAGAAATATTTGTTAGAAATGAAGTTTTTATTTTAAAATGTAAGTTAAACTATTAAGAAGGCATAGAAGTCAGATTAAGGACAATTATTGCTAAAAATTATTATGTAGAATAATTTGAACTAATATTTTAAAAAATAGCAGCTAGCGAAAGATGAATACCTTCTCAAAATAGCAGTATAAAAGGTTCATTAAAAGTAAATAATTTAACTTTATCACATACACTGAAATCAGTCTGTACAGAATTAAAGAAAATTATAGACTTGCAACCTTTAGAACTGTGCACTACTGGGTTTCACATGTTAATATTCAACAGTACTTACAATCTTCTCAAATCGACTTGCTTCTTTTTCAGCTATCTGGGCAGCTCTTTCTCTACTCACATAAGCAGCCTTTAACTTGGCTTCCAATTCACGAAGCTCAAGACTAATTTGAATATGTAGAAACACAAAGAACAATTCATAACATATTAACTAATGGTAATTCAAACAGAAGACAAGAGTAGGCTGGTTGGTTTCTTAGCTCAATATGATCATGGCTGATTTACACCAGCCTCATCTCTTCTTTTGTCCTAGTCCCCAAAACCTCTAATTCCCTGATCTTTCAAAACTTTATCTATTTACTTCTTTACCCCAGAGAAACACAGCTCTCTGAGGTAAAGAATTCCAAAAAACCTCTGCAAAAAGATTTCTAAAGATCATTTTAAATGACTGGACCCATATGTTTTAATTATATTCCCTCATTTAAGACTCTCTGACTAGTGAAAGCATCTCAACATCTAGCTTCTCATGCTCCTTCAGCATCTCTCAAAAAGGTCACCCTTCATTCTTCTAAATTCTTAGGAATACAGACCCAAACTGGTTAGCATGTATTTGATGTAAGAATATTCTAATCCTTTAGTTGTGCTCAATGGTGAGGAGGGCTTTTCCTGTGGTGGACTGGACTGTATTCACTATTTTTTGTAGGGTTTTCCATTCTTGGGCAATGGTGTTTCCATACCAGACCGTGATGCAATCAGTTAGAATACTCTACACTGTGCATCTATAGAAGTTTGTCAAAGTTTTAGATGTCATGCCAGATCTGCACAAACTTCTAAGAAAGTAGAGACGCAGTTGTGCACTTACATGCTGGTTCCAGGACTGACCCTCTGAAATGACAACACCAAGGAATTTAAAAATACTGACCCTCTCGACTTCCAATCCCCTAATGAGAACTGGCTCATGGATCTCCAGTTTCTTCCTCATGTAGTCAATAATTACTGTTTGGTTTTGCTGCCATTGAATGAGAGATTGTTGTAGCACCATTCAACAAGATTTTCAATCTCCCTTCTATATGCCCATTTGTCACCACCTTTGATTCAAACAACAGCAGTGGTGTTGTCAGAAAACTTAAATATGGCATTGGAGCTGTACTTAATCTCACAGTCTTAAGAATAAAGCAAGTAGAGAAGAGGGCTAAGCACACAGTCTTGTGGTGCACCTGTGCTGATGATGATTGTGGAGGAGGTGTTACTGCCAATCCAAACTGACTGGGGTCTGCAAGTGAGGAAATGGAGAATCCAGTTGCACAAAAAGGTATTGAGGCCAAGGTCTTGAAGCTTATTGATTAGTTTTGAGGAGATGGCAGTATTGAATGCCCAGCTGCAGTCAATGAAGAGCATCCTGATATATACATCTTACTGTTCCAAGGCTGAATGAAGAGCAAATGAAATAGTATCTGCTGTTGTTGACCCATTGTGATGGTAGGCAAACTGGAGTGGATCCAAGTCACTCTTCAGGACTGACCTCTCAAAGCACTTCATTACAGCTGATGTAGTGTTACTGGATGATAATCATTAAGGAAGGGTAGCAGGTGGGTATCTCACTGTCAAACCGTGAAGTTGAAGGTATCAGTAAACATTCCAGCCAGTTACAAGTCTTCAGTACTCGGGCAAGTAAACCGTTTAGGACTGATGCTTTCTGTGGGTGGAAGTTCTCACCTCGGCTTCAGAGGGCTGAAATCACAGGGTCATCGGAAGCTGTGGGAGCTCATGAAGGTGCCTCCATGTTCCATCAGTCAAAGCAAGAATAAAAGGCTTTGAGCTCATCTGGAAGCAAAACCTTGTTGCCATTTCTGTTGCTGGGTTTTGCTTTGTAGGAGGCGAAAGCATTCAAGCCCTGCCACAGTTGTCACACCTGGACCTCTTTTATTTTCCTTGGATGACAGACTAGAATGTCACTGATCTAACCCTCAACAGATTGTGGATCTGAATGACTTTGTGGGGACACACTCATCCATTAGCATCTTTATAAAGTCCATGACAACCATGGCATATTCATTCAGGTCCTCTGATGAGTCCTTGAACATGGCTCAGTCTACTAACTTGAAGCAATTGTGTAGCCACTCCTCTGCCTTCCACAACACCTCATTGTTGTCCATACCTCTAGTACCTTGCTCTTCAGCCCCCGCCTGTACACAGGTAGGAGGAGGACAGCCAGATGATCAGATTTCCCGAAAGGTGCCCTTGGGATGGAATGGTAGGCATTTTTGATGGTAGTATAGCAGTGGTCAAATGTGTTGGGATCCCTGGTGCTGTAGGTGATGTACTGACGGTAACTGGGCAGAGATTTCCTGAAGCTAGCCTGATTGAAGTCCCCAGCAAGACTAAAGAAGGGTATCAGGGTAGGCTCTTTCTTGTTTGATAATCATGGCATTCAATATATCAAGTGCTTGCTTAACATCTGCCTTTGATGGTATGTAAACTGCAGTCAGGATCACAGCAGAGAACTCTCTTAGTAAGTAGAGCAGTTGGCATTTAATCACTGGATGCTCAGGTCGGGAGAACAAGATTACGACAAGACTGCTAAGAGTCTATCATGAAACACATGATTTCTAATAATACAATGCAACAGTAGTAAGCATGAGACAAGGAAAATCAATGAGGAAGTTGAAGGAACATTATGATCGGTCTTTGATCAGGTCTGAAGCAGGAGTGATTAAATAGCACACACGATGAGGCTACAATAGACAGTAATGGAACAAGGAACAAAAGATAGGTATACAGGAGTTGTAAATATGAAAGAACTATTCGAAGAAGGAGTCTGAGAGTCTGAGTGGGAGTGCCGAAAAAGAGATTTTTGAAATTTTCGTTATTTTTTTTTCTCCAACGGCTTTCTGAGAGGCGGGACTGCGCAGGCGTGTGACGTCGGGCAGTGCAGCGCGGCAGATTTAAAAGGGCAGACATCCTGCTTCGGATTTGATTCGAAGAAGGAGTCTGAGAGTCTGAGTGGGAGTGCCGAAAAAGAGATTTTTGAAATTTTCGTTATTTTTTTTTCTCCAACGGCTTTCTGAGAGGCGGGACTGCGCAGGCGTGTGACGTCGGGCAGTGCAGCGCGGCAGATTTAAAAGGGCAGACATCCTGCTTCGGATTTGATTCGAAGAAGGAGTCTGAGAGTCTGAGTGGGAGTGCCGAAAAAGAGATTTTTGAAATTTTCGTTATTTTTTTTTCTCCAACGGCTTTCTGAGAGGCGGGACTGCGCAGGCGTGTGACGTCGGGCAGTGCAGCGCGGCAGATTTAAAAGGGCAGACATCCTGCTTCGGATTTGATTCGAAGAAGGAGTCTGAGAGTCTGAGTGGGAGTGCCGAAAAAGAGATTTTTGAAATTTTCGTTATTTTTTTTCTCCAACGGCTTTCTGAGAGGCGGGACTGCGCAGGCGTGTGACGTAGGGCAGTGCAGCGCGGCAGATTTAAAAGGAACAGAGCCTCATAGAGCGGGCAGCGTAGTTTGCGGGCGGCGGAGTGAGCCGGGAGCAGAGTGAAGACTTAAGGGCTTCGGCTCACCGGGCTTAGGCGGAAGCGGGTGAGGCGAGGAAGGTTTGACATTCATTTTCTGTTGCTATTTGAGGAGAGGGGCATTATGACTGTGAGGGCAGTTTGCTGTTCTCGGTGTCGGATGTGGGAGGCCCTGGAGTCTCCAAGCCTCCCGGACGTCTACATCTGCGCCAAGTGCATCGAGATGCAGCTCCTAAGGGACCGCGTTACGGAACTGGAGCTGCAGCTCGATGACCTTCGTCTGGTCAGGGAGAGTGAGGAGGTGATAGAGAGGAGTGGAAGGCAGGTGGTCACGCCGGGGCCACGGGAGGCAGACAAGTGGGTCACGGTTAGGAGGGGGAAGGGGAAAAGGAAGGTGATGGGGAGTACCCCGGCGGCTGTGCCCCTTAACAACAGGTACTCCTGTTTGAGTACTGTTGGGGGGGACAGCTTACCCGGGGGAAGCGACAGTGGCCCTGCCTCCGGCACAGAGTCTGGCCCTGTAGCTCAGAAGGGTAGGGCAAGGAAGAGGAGGGCAGTTGTGATAGGGGACTCGATAGTAAGGGGGTCAGATAGGCGATTCTGTGGACGCAGTCCAGAGACTCGGATGGTAGTTTGCCTCCCTGGTGCCAGGGTCCGGGATATTTCTGATCGTGTCCAAGATATCCTGAAGTGGGAGGGTGAAGAGCCAGAGGTCCTGGTACATATAGGTACCAATGACATAGGTAGGAAAAGGGATGAGGTCCTGAAAGAAGAATATAGGGAGCTAGGAAGGGAGTTGAGAAAAAGGACCGCAAAGGTAGTAATCTCGGGATTACTGCCTGTGCCACGCGACAGTGAGAGTAGGAATGCGATGAGGTGGAGGATAAATGCGTGGCTGAGGGATTGGAGCAGGGGGCAGGGATTCAAGTTTTTGGATCATTGGGACCTCTTTTGGCGCAGGTGTGACCTGTACAAAAAGGACGGGTTACACTTAAATCCTCGGGGGACCAATATCCTGGCAGGGAGATTAGCGGGGGCTACTGAGGTGACTTTAAACTAGAATGGTTGGGGGGTGGGAATCAAATTAAAGCGGCTAGGTGTGAGGAGGTTAGTTCACAACAGAGGGATGGGAACCAGTGCAGAGAGACAGAGGGGTGTAAAGTGAGCGTAGAAGCAAAAAGTACAAAGGGGAAAAGTAAAAGTGGCAGGCCGACAAATCCAGGGCAAGCATTAAAAAGGGTTAAGAGAGTTGTAAAAGAGTGCCTGAAGGCTTTATGTGTCAATGCAAGGAGCATTCGTAATAAGGTGGATGAATTGAAAGTGCAGATTGTTATTAATGATTATGATATAGTTGGGATCACAGAGACATGGCTCCAGGGTGACCAGGGATGGGAGCTCAACGTTCAGGGATATTCAATATTCAGGAGGGATAGACACGAAGGAAGGGGAGGTGGGGTGGCGTTGCTGGTTAAAAAAGAGATTAACGCAATAGAAAGGAAGGACATAAGCCGGGAAGATGTGGAATCGATATGGGTAGAGCTGCGTAACACTAAGGGGCAGAAGACGCTGGTGGGAGTTGTGTACAGGCCACCTAACAGTAGTAGTGAGGTCGGAGATGGTATTAAACAGGAAATTAGAAATGTGTGCAATAAAGGAACAGCAGTTATAATGGGTGACTTCAATCTACATGTAGACTGGGTGAACCAAATTGGTAAAGGTGCTGAGGAAGAGGATTTCTTGGAATGTATGCGGGATGGTTTTTTGAACCAACATGTCGAGGAACCGACTAGAGAGCAGGCTATTCTGGACTGGGTTTTGAGCAATGAGGAAGGGTTAATTAGCGATCTTGTCGTGAGAGGCCCCTTGGGTAAGAGTGACCATAATATGGTGGAATTCTTCATTAACATGGAGAGTGACGTAGTTAATTCAGAAACAAAGGTTCTGAACTTAAAGAGGGGTAACTTTGAAGGTATGAGACATGAATTAGCTAAGATAGACTGGCAAATGACACTTCAAGGATTGACGGTGGATATGCAATGGCAGGCATTTAAAGGTTGCATGGATGAACTACAACAATTGTTCATCCCAGTTTGGCAAAAGAATAAATCAAGGAAGGTAGTGCACCCGTGGCTGACAAGAGAAATTAGGGATAGTATCAATTCCAAAGAAGTAGCATACAAATTAGCCAGAGAAAGTGGCTCACCTGAGGACTGGGAGAAATTCAGAGTTCAGCAGAGGAGGACAAAGGGCTTAATTAGGAAGGGGAAAAAATATTATGAGAGAAAACTGGCAGAGAACATAAAAACGGACTGTAAAAGCTTTTATAGATATGTAAAAAGGAAAAGACTGATAAAGACAAATGTAGGTCCCCTGCAAACAGAAACAGGTGAATTGATTATGGGGAGCAAGGACATGGCAGACCAATTGAATAATTACTTTGGTTCTGTCTTCACTAAGGAGGACATAAATAATCTTCCAGAAATAGTAAGGGACAGAGGGTCCAGTGAGATGGAGGAACTGAGCGAAATACATGTTAGTAGGGAAGTGGTGTTAGGTAAATTGAAGGGATTGAAGGCAGATAAATCCCCAGGGCCAGATGGTCTGCATCCCAGAGTGCTTAAGGAAGTGGCCCAAGAAATAGTGGATGCATTAGTGATAATTTTTCAAACTCGTTAGATTCTGGACTAGTTCCTGAGGATTGGAGGGTGGCTAATGTAACCCCACTTTTTAAAAAAGGAGGGAGAGAGAAACCGGGGAATTATAGGCCGGTTAGCCTAACGTCGGTGGTGGGGAAACTGCTGGAGTCAGTTATCAAGGATGTGATAACAGCACATTTGGAAAGCGGTGAAATGATCGGACAAAGTCAGCATGGATTTGTGAAAGGAAAATCATGTCTGACGAATCTCATAGAATTTTTTGAGGATGTAACTAGCAGAGTGGATAGGGGAGAACCAGTGGATGTGGTATATTTGGATTTTCAAAAGGCTTTTGACAAGGTCCCACATAGGAGATTAGTGTGCAAACTTAAAGCACACGGTATTGGGGGTAAGGTATTGGTGTGGGTGGAGAATTGGTTAGCAGACAGGAAGCAAAGAGTGGGAATAAACGGGACCTTTTCAGAATGGCAGGCGGTGACTAGTGGGGTACCGCAAGGCTCAGTGCTGGGACCCCAGTTGTTTACAATATATATTAATGACTTGGATGAGGGAATTAAATGCAGCATCTCCAAGTTTGCGGATGACACGAAGCTGGGTGGCAGTGTTAGCAGTGAGGAGGATGCTAAGAGGATGCAGGGTGACTTGGATAGGTTGGGTGAGTGGGCAAACTCATGGCAGATGCAATTTAATGTGGATAAATGTGAAGTTATCCACTTTGGTGGCAAAAATAGGAAAACAGATTATTATCTGAATGGTGGCCGATTAGGAAAAGGGGAGGTGCAACGAGACCTGGGTGTCATTATACACCAGTCATTGAAAGTGGGCATGCAGGTACAGCAGGCGGTGAAAAAGGCGAACGGTATGCTGGCATTTATAGCGAGAGGATTCGAGTACAGGAGCAGGGAGGTACTACTGCAGTTGTACAAGGCCTTGGTGAGACCACACCTGGAGTATTGTGTGCAGTTTTGGTCCCCTAATCTGAGGAAAGACATCTTTGCCATAGAGGGAGTACAAAGAAGGTTCACCAGATTGATTCCTGGGATGGCAGGTCTTTCATATGAAGAAAGACTGGATGAACTGGGCTTGTACTCGTTGGAATTTAGAAGATTGAGGGGGGATCTGATTGAAACGTATAAGATCCTAAAGGGATTGGACAGGCTAGATGCAGGAAGATTGTTCCCGATGTTGGGGAGGTCTAGAACGAGGGGTCACAGTTTGAGGATAGAGGGGAAGCCTTTTAGGACCGAGGTTAGGAAAAACTTCTTCACACAGAGAGTGGTGAATCTGTGGAATTCTCTGCCACAGCAAACTGTTGAGGCCAGTTCATTAGCTATGTTTAAAAGGAAGTTAGATATGGCCCTTGTGGCTACAGGGGTCAGGGGGTATGGAGGGAAGGCTGGGTTCTGAGTTGGATGATCAGCCATGATCATAATAAATGGCGGTGCAGGCTCGAAGGGCCGAATGGCCTACTCCTGCACCTATTTTCTATGTTTCTATGTAACTATCCTCTTGGCCATCTGAAAATTGTAACTTTCAGATGGCTAAGGCAATACTAATCACAGCTTATCTAGGGATCTAGGATTTCAATGTTTATTCGGCATTATTAACAAAATAACGGTCATTCATTGTAAGATACATATATTTCTGCCTTGGTGTTCCTTACAGAGCAGTATTGAGAATGTAATGAAGTAATGTAGTAACATAACATCTTTTTCTACTTGCCTGTTTTCTCGGACATGCTGCCTCATTTTTTCATCTTTTAGATTTTCATATTTTATTCTTTCTAGCTCCTTGGCTATCCTTTCCTCTTGCTCCAACTGCTTGGCCTTCAGTATTTTTCTCTTTTCTGTCTATTATAGACAGCAATAGACCAGGAATGTAAAAGATAAGAATCACAATCAATGTAAAGCAGGGTCATCTAAAGAACATCTTGAGCAATCAATTCAAGTCAGCATTAGAGTCTGAAAACTTGAATACAATTGAAACACAATATTATGGAATTTAAACCCTTAATTAGCATTTTAATTATCAAAATCTTCCTAATTATTTGATTGAGTTTTCTCAGTACAAAGTTTGGAACAAGCAACATCTCACTGCATAATACCATTTTTTCCCCTGAAGAATATAACTAAACACCACATCTATAATGTCTTAGGAACATACAAGGTTAGGGCATCTACGACTTTTGCACATGATTATATATGTCAATGTAGAGCGGAGAGTGACTTTGTAAATCTGGTGGGAGCAAAGGATGTTGGGAATAATAAGGATAGAGAGCCGCAGGAGGGATTTGGGACAGGTGGCAGACAACTAGTGCCGGGCGGTGAGTGGCGTGAATGAAGACACACCCAGCCCTGAGACACCAGGCCAGCTTATTTGATTCTAAACAATTGGTTTATTGATCATTACAAAATGTCTTTCTGATGCTCCCTCCCCTCTTCCTGCCCCCTTCCCACTCAGTCCACAACAGAGACCATATCAGTGTCAGGTTTATCATCACTCACATACATCATGAAATTTGATTTTCTTTGTGGCAGCAGTACTAATTTGTAATAATTACCTTGTTTTCCATGTTAGCAATATTTGCATCTTACCTACAAGACTAAAGTCTTTTGAGGACATGTTCTGTATTCAAACAATCTTAAATAGAGATTGCCAAGTAAAGATAATCTTTATTAGCTAACCATCAAGAGATTAGTCACTGTCTCATAATGCCAAAGAATAATGCTGATAGGTTTTCAGTGAAACAACCCAAAAGAAGTGTTCATTGAATTTAGTTGCATACCAATCAGTTACATAATTTGAGTACAAATAAAGTTTGTTTTCCCACTTCAGTGGAGGTCCACTATTTCAAACTACCATACAAAGCTGTGGGCTGCTGAAAAATGTAACTGTTAATTGCTCCACCAATCACTGCTCAGTCCTGTCTGGGATGCTCTTTAGATACAGACTGGAAGAACTAACCATCACTGCTCCAACTAAGTCCTTCTCAATTTGGTGACAGTAAAATTAAAGTCCTTCTACATAAAAAAATTTAAAAGAAGCACAGAATCATTACAGACTTAAACCCCAAAACACATTTAAAAGCAAACCTGCAAAACCCTTTTTTTATCAGAACTAAATAAAAATTCTCAAGACGAGGTAAATATTAACTCTCCTCAGAGGTCTAGAGGTGCATGGTCTAGAGAGTAGGTGCAGAGGTCTAGAGAGTAGGGCAGATAATGGAGTGGTTGTGAGAAAAGATGTTGTTACAAACACAGGAATCTAAAGGGTGAACATGGAGGGAATAATGTTCTGAGTTGTGTTTATTTCAATGCAAGGGGTATTTTGGTAAGGCACATGGCCTGAGAACATAGATCAGTATATGGAATTATGACATTGCAGTCATTGGTAAGACTTGGTTACAGGAGGGGCAGGAGTGGCAGCTCAGTGTTCCAGGGTTCCTTTGTTTTAGACATTATAGAGCAGGAGGGTTTAAAGGGGGCGGGGTGGCATTACTAGTCAGGGAAAATGTCAAGGTAGTGCTCAGACAGGACAGACTGCAGAACTCATCTATGGAGTCTATATGAGTGGAACTGAGGAATAAGAAAGGAATGACCACATTAATGAGATTATGGAATAGCCCACTCAATAGTAAGTGGGATTTAGAGGAGAAAATTTGTAGCGATACTGCAGACTAGTTGCAAGAAACATAAGGTTGTGATTTTAACTTTCCACATATTGGACTCCCTTACTGTAAAAGTGCCAGATGGGATAGAGTTTGTCAAAGTGTTCAGGAAGGTTTCCTTAATCAATATATAGAGGTCTCAACTGGAGAAGGTGCAATAATGGATCTCTTATTATGGAACAAGATAGGGCAGATGCATTGGGAACACTTTGGAACTAGTGATCACAAGACCATTAGTTTCAAAATAATTATGCAAAAAGATAGGTCTGGTCCGCGAATTGAGATTCTACATTGGAGAAAAGCCAATTTTGATGGAATCAAAAAAGGATCTAGCAAGTGTGGATAGGATTAGGTTGTTTTCTGGCAAAGGTGTGCTTGGTAAGAGGGAGGTCTTCAAAAGTGAAATTTTAAGAGTACAAAGTTTAAACGTTCCTGTCAGAATAAAAGGCAAAGGTCTAGGAAGCCTTGGTTTTTGAGACGTATTGCTGCTCTGGTCAAGAAGAAGGAGGTGCATATAAATTCTAGGCAACAAGGAATAAATTAGGTACTTGAGGAGTATAGGATATACAAGAGAAATGTAAGGAGGGTTAAAAGAATGTATGAGGTTGCTCCAGCAGACAAGGTGATAAAGAATCCCAAGGGCTTCTACAAATATACTAAGAGAAAAAGGATAGTAAGGGACAAAACTGGTCCTCCTGAAGATGAGCATGGTCACCTATGCATGGAGCCGAAAGAGAACTGGGATATCTTAAATGAATTTTTTGCACCTATATTTACTCAGGAGATGGACACAGAGTCTATAGAACTGAGGCAAAACAACAGTAAGATCATAGACCATTATGATCCGAGGTGGTCCGAGGGGTCACAGGGTGAAGAGGAAGGTCCTTGAGCTCCAACTGTTTTGTGCACGAAGAGATTGAACTTTGATAAGTGTGGTGCCTTTTATTTTCCTTTTATATTTTATTCTCTCTTAATTACATAGTTCCAGTAATATCTATAAACTGTAAATCATTTAATCGTATCTGGTGTATTGTCTGTTATTTGGGCGGGGTGGGGTGCATCACACAACATCCACACAAACTAATTACCCAGTTTGGCGGGGCCGAGGCTGTTTCCCTAGACGACAGTGAGCCGAGTGACCCTGAGGGTGGCTGGGGGGGTTACATATAGATCATAGAGGAGGAGGTGCTTCCCGTCTGAGGCAAATTAGAGTGGATAAATCCCCAGAACCTGACTTCAGTCCTTGTGGTATTTAAAATGCCCTTAGCCACGAGTGAGGTCTACAAAGTACTTTAGCAAGGCATTTGACGAAGTCCCACATCGAGGTTGGTCAAGAATATCCAGTTGCTTGGCACTCAGGATGAGGGAGATGGTCAAGAAGATCCAGTCACTTAGTTTTCAGGATGAGGTATAAAATTGGATTTGACATTGGCTTTGCGGGAGAAGCCAGAGAGTGGTAGTAGATGGGTGCCTCTATAACTGAAGGCCTGTGACTAGTGGTGTGTCACAGGGATCAGTGCTGAGTCTGTTATTGTTTGTCATCTATAGCAATGAACTGGATGATAATGCAGTTTACTGGATCAGAAAATTTGCAGATCACACTAAGACTGGGGGTGTAGTGGACAGCAAGGAAAACTATCAAAGCTTGCAGAGGGATATGGACCAGCTGGAAAAATGGCAAATGGAATCTAATACAGACAAGTGTGAAGTGATGCACTTTGGGAGGATCAACCTGGGTATGACTTACACAGTGAACGGTAGGGCACCGAGGAGTGTGGTAGAACATAGAGATCTGGATATGCAGATCTACAATTCCTTGAAAATGGCAACGTAGGTAGGTAGAGTCATAAGGAAAGGTTTTGGCATATTGATAATCATAAATCAGAGTAATCAGCACTGGAGTTGGGGATGGTATGTCGAAGTTGTACAACAAGTTGGTGAGGTCTAATTTGGAGCATTGTGTGCAATTCTGCAAGAAAAATATCAATCATTTGAAAGAGTACAGAGGAAATTTACAAGCATGTTGCCACAATTTGAGGGCCTGAGTTACAGGGAAAGGCTGAATAGATTCGGACTTTATTCCCTGGAGCGCAGGAGAATGAGGGAATGAGGGAATGAGGGAAGATTTGATAAGCATATAAAATTATGAAGGGTATAGTTAGGGTAAATGCAAACAGGCTTTTCCCAATGATGTTGGGTGAGACAAGAACTAGAGGTCATAGGTTAAGGGTGAAAGGTGAAAAATTTAATGGAAACATGAGGGGGAATTTCTTCACTCAGAGGGTGGTGAGGTTGTGCTAGAGAAAGTGGTGGATGTAGGTTTGATATCAACACTTAAGACAAGCTTAGGTAAGAACATGGATGGGGGCATGTGGAGGACTATGGTCCAGGTGCAGGTTTATAGGATCATGCTGAATAATAGTTTAGCAAAGACTAGATGGACTTACACGCCTGTTTCTGATCTGTAGTACTCTACGACTATGACTCTGTGTCATTAACTATATTGAATAGGATCAACACAAAGTAACAATGCAGTTGAAACCATCAAACCAGAGGAGGAAAATGAAATTAATTCAAATAGATAATCTAGCCAGGATTGTAATACGTACTTAAGAGAAAAATTTGATAAAATTAGTAATATTTAATACAACTATTGTTGTAATGCCTTTGTGCCTGATGCCGGCCCCCTAGGCCTGAGTCAATATAGTAGTAGTAGTAGTAGTACTGTTGTAATAGCATTTTTCTACCTGTTGTATGCAGGTCCAAATCTTGTGTGATATGGGCCATTACGGTAAAATACAACGGTTATATTTACACAGCAATATAAACAGCATTTTTCTCACCATTATAATTGCTTCTTCCATCAGTTTTTCCTGTTCCATCTCCTGTAATACTCTTCGGAGACGCTTCTTTGCTGCCACTTCATCAGCTTTTACTTTGTCCAATACAGACTTTTCCTTACTCAACTTCTCCAAAAATTCTTTATAAATCATTTCCTTTTGAGTAATATTGTTTATCATTCTATTTTGCTGACTAGCTGATAATTTAGTTGGACAAATAGAAGCCTGTAAATGTAAAAAAATGAACATTTTAGAACACATACCATTCAGCTTAATTATGAAAATTCATGCATTTTTACAGTAATTTTACAAGGCAGTGTAACTATGTTTTAATATGCACCAGCAACTGTAACCATAAAGAAAAATGCTATCTTTAATCAAAACAACAGCTAAATACATTAAATTGCTGCCAATTCAGCTTTATTTCAATCAGTCATCTATGATATATCTTAGGTAATAATGCAACTACTGTATTCAAAAAGCCGTTGTTTCAGAAGTTTATACTTTACACGAATGAGTTTGTACACTGGAGCACAAAACAATTCATAAACCTCTAACTAGATTACGCAAAAGAAGAGAATAAATGGCATGAAAGCTTTAATTTGACGTAAAAAAAATTAAAGTGAATTATCAATTTTGTGTTCAATTCAACTACATTTTAGCTCTTGTAATTGCACCGATGGTGGGAACAGTAGGTAATTTTAACTTTATTCAAAACAGAAAACCAAGTAGAAACTAGGCAGGAGAGTTTTTGAAATAGCTTGTCCACTTTTTTTCCTCACCTTCAGTGTGGCTAATTTACAGCCAACATGATAATCCTCAACCACGAAGGTTTAGCATTTTGTTTTAGAACAAGATACATGGTATGAGTGCTTCTCCAGTGCCTGGATAAAATCCCAATCTCCTCTGCCTGGGATTTCTCCTAAAGTAGATACTTCTTGAGAGACCACCAATCTAGCTCAAGTGTCTTCTGTTCCTTGATTTTCACTGCTGAGCAGTGACTTCTCGGATCATAGGAAGTACAGGTGCTCTCCAGATTATGTATGCCTAATTTAAGAACAGTCCAAAGATACAAGAGTGACAAGATGAATGGAGATGAATATGCCAGTTGTTGCAGGAGCTGTAAGCATCTTCTGTCAGGTGAGATGGGGGCATTTCTACTTGCCTTCTCTCTTCAGCAGCTCCCTGCCACCATCAAACCCCCAACAATAAGGGGTAGGGTTGAGTCAAGCAGAGATGAGTCAAGTGAGGCTGGCTAGCAGCCAAATTTCCTGCACCTACTCACTCTCCCATCACAGTAGATTTATTTCGTTTTGGACTTACATGCAGTTCGTACTACGATCAGTACCCAGGAAGAGCACCGTTCCAGAACCTGGGGACTGCCTGTGTAAAGAGAAGTTTTGATAACCTACTCAAAGTCATGGTTAAACTACATCTGAGTACACTGTGTAGTTTTGGATACTTGTAAACAAATGATTTGACAAAGCATTTTAATAGGAATTAATTAGTAGAGTTGAGAAAGATCCTACCAAAATTGCATTAAACTACAGATTTCACTGACCTGTACCACAGTGGGCTAAAACATCAAACACTTCTTCCTGCTTCTAGGGTCTCTAATCTCCATTTTTTGCTGAACCCCGGCCACCTCTGGAGCCTAACAGGAGTCCGTCCAATCCAAGGCTCATTTATTTTGCATCTGACCCTAATAATGAATCATTATGGTAGTGTAGTGGCTAAAATGGCACTATTATAGCTTGGGGCATTCCAGAGTACGAAGTTCAATTCTGGCACTGTTCTTTAAGGCGTGGATTTTCCCATGTGCTCCAGTTTCCTCCCACAGTCCAAAGACATACTGAGTAGGTTAACTGGTCATTGTAAATTGTTCCACATCTCTTACATAAGAAGGTAGGGATAATAAATGTCAGCTCAATAATTTTAAAGTTAAGATTGATAGATTTTTGCTATTGAAGGACCACAAGTGACAGAGATCGTCAGCAGGTGAATGGATCTGGAACACATATCAGTCAGGATCTCGGAGTGACAAAATAGGTTCAAGGCACTGAATGGCTTACGAAATCACTTGTATTTCTGGCTTGCTTTGATCAGGAAACAGCCAGTTCAAGGCCTACCCTTTAAAAGTGTCCAATCACAAACAACAACACACTAAATGCTGGAGGAACCCAGTAGGCCAGACAGTACCTATGGAAAAGAGTATAGTTGATGTTTCAGGCCAAGACCCTTCATAAGGACTGAAGAAAAAAAGATGAGGAGTTAGAGTTAGAAGTTGTGGGGAGGGGAGGAAGAAGCACAAGATGATTGGTGAAACTGGGAAAGGGGGGGAAGGGGTGAAGTAAAGGGCTGGGAAGTTGATTTCCACTTTCCAGATGCCACTACCAGGCCAGCTTGCCGTTAAAAACCAGGCAAATCCTCAATTTGTGGCTACTTATGGAATAACTTTCTGAATCATGGAAATGATACATGCATCACAAAAAAGGCCAGCACTTAATACCAAAAGGCGACATTCTAAGGATGTGCAGATTAAGATTATTAAATTGTGGGCACAGTATATTGGCACTGCAAGCAGGGCAAGACTTGCAGGCTGTCGCTGCACATCCTTACACTGTAAACACGAAAAATCTGCAGATGCTAGGAATCCAAGCAACCCACACAAAATGTTGGAGGATCTCAACATGCCAGGCAGCATCCATGAAAAAGACGAAAGAGTCAATATTTTGGGCCGATGAAGGGTTTCAACCCAAAACGTTTACTCTTTTCCATAGATACTGCCTGGGCCACAGAGTTCCTCCAGCATTTTGTGTGTTGCATCCTCAGACTGTGCTGATCACTGCCTGCAAACAATGAATTTCACTGTATGGTTTGATGTAAGTTTGTACATGTGACAAAGCTAATCTTAATCCATACTGCTGTTGTCTTGTAATCAAGGTACTCCAACAGTGCAGCTCGGTAGGAGCTACAGGTTTTTGATGAGTGAAGGGAAATAAAACATTTCCGTATTAGGAACACATGATATAGAGGAGGAACAAGGAGGAAACGGTGTCCCCATGTGTCTGTTAACCTTGTCCTTTCAGGCAGTGGAGGTTCATGGAGCTGTACATCACAGAATGTCCATGCTAAACATTTTGCTACACTAATTCTGCCACAGCCCCAATCCTTCAGGTGTGTAGCTATATTCTTCAGGACTCAGCCAGCTTGATCTGCAGTCCCTCTCATAGTGATGGACATTTTGTTAAGAAAGGAAGAGCACTGTTTCATCAGTAAGTGGTTGTCAGGAGAAGTTGCCTTACTGATTTATGAACCATGATTTTATATGGTCTGTGGTGATAGAGGACTCCCAGAGCTACACTGTCCTGCTTGTGTTCCAACAAGCAGCCATCTCCGATGGGACAGTACAGGGATCTTTTTTGTAACATAGTCCATCTGTATCAGACTGCTGCTTCTTGACCAGACCATGGGACAGTCCTTCTAACTTAGATGCCAGCTCCCAGAAGTTAGTATGAGGGCCTTTGCAAAGCATGAAACTAGGTTGGTGTCAGATAATCAGACTTTCTCTGGTTTAAAATGGGAATATTAGCACAACCTAGTGCATTGGTAGGTCATATCAGCTTACCATATTGCTGGGTCTGGAATTGTACAAAAGGCCAAACCAAGTAAGGATGGCAGATTTCCTCCCCCTTCCCCCAAAATTCCACAGCCATCACGATGAGATATGAACTCAGAATCTCTGCATTATTAATTCAGTTCTCAGGATTGGCGATCAGGTGACTCAACTGCTAAACAGCACTGTTGCTATAGGCAGGCACACACTACTTCACTGAGTGAGGTCATCATGCAACGTTCATAGAGTCAGTTCATAATATGGCTGAACCCACGTGTTTGGTCTTGAACAATGAAAACCATACTGCTTTGCACCAGGTATACATTTTAGAGTAACAAATTATAGAAATGAGGTGTGATCCGATTCCAGCCTGATATAATTTTTGCTCAAGAAACGCATATCAGAACAGGCGATCAAAATAAATTTTTTAAAACATGGAAG
The DNA here is from genome assembly GCF_963921235.1 of Mobula hypostoma. NCBI lineage: Eukaryota > Metazoa > Chordata > Chondrichthyes > Myliobatiformes > Myliobatidae > Mobula > Mobula hypostoma. Next base: position 55,782,005 of record NC_086109.1, read on the forward strand.
GGCCTTCAATATCATGCCACTTGTCAAAATAAAACAAAGGGAGTATCTATTTTTATTAAATCTAGTATTTTATTTATCCAAGAAGACATTGTGTCAAATATTAATGGTAGATTTTTAATTGTCAAAGAAACAATTTGTAATAGAAAAATTGTCCTAGTTAATCTATATGGACCTAATGTAGATGATCCTTCTTTTTTTAAAAACGTATTTGGTTTATTGCCAGATTTAAATGAATATATGTTGTTAATGGGTGTTGATTTTAACTGTTGTTTAAATCCTTTGATTGACAAGAGTTCAACCAATCAGCGGCTTCCGAGTTGTTCAGCATCACTTATTAACTCTTTTTTAATTGATTATGGTTTGATCGAAATCTGGAGAAATCTACATCCTAATGACAGAGATTATTCCTTTTATTCACATGTTCATAAAAAAATTCAAGAATTGATTATTTTATAGCTGATTTCCGATTTTTGTCCAAAGTCCAGAAATGTGAACATTACGCTATCGTTGTTTTGGATCATGCATCTTTAAGTTTAACTTTTGAATTGAATGATGTCGGTATTGTAAACTTGCCTTAGCGCTTTCCAGAAAATTTATTACAAAGTTCGGACTTTGTCAAATTTATTGAGACTCAGATAAAAGATTTTTTTCTTTTTAACAATACGGGAGATGTGTCGAAATTGATTATATGGGATACATTTAAAGCATATTTGCGAGGTCAGATAATCTCCTATTTGGCTAAGCTTAAGAAACAGACAAAAATAGAGTTAGATAAGATTTCAAAACAAATTAAAGACTTGGATAATACTTATGCAGTCTCTCCTTTAACATTGATTTATTTAAACAAACTGTTGAACTTCAATCACAATATAATTTACTATTAACTTATCCTATTGAAAGAAATTTGCTTAAATTGAAAAGTCAATTTTATGTGTTTGGAGATAAAAATAATAAGTTATTAACATCCCAATTAAAGGTAGCTGGAGCTAAAAGACAAATTTTAAAAATTCATAAGGGAGACGGTAGTTTAGCTTGTAATTATGAAGACATTAATAAAATTTTTCAAGACTTTTCCAGTGAACTTTATAAGTCTCAGTTTCCAGCTGATCCTTCTAAAATGAATGCCTTTTTACAAAAGATTGATTTTCCTAGAATATCTGTTGAAGATCAACAAACTCTTGATACTTCTATTACTGAAAAAGAAATTCAGAAAGCTATTCTTTCAATGCAATCTGTTAAAGTTCCTGGATTGGATGGTTTTTCTGTAGGATTTTATAAAAAAATTTGAAAAATTACTTTCTCAGTTGGAAACGCTTAAAGATTCTTTTATGTTAGGAGAGTTACCGCCCACATTTTATGAAGCTTCTATTTCTTTAATTCTTAAGAAAGTTAAAGACCCTACTGACTGCGCTTCATATAGACCTATTTCACTGTTAAATGTGGATGTTAAAATCCTTTCAAAAATAATGGCTAATCGACTAGAGAATATTCCAGCTAAAATTATTTCTCAGGACCAAACAGGTTTTATAAAAGGCCGTTATTCCTATTCTAATACTCGGAGACTGTTAAATGGTATATACTCATCCCTTTCTAAGACTTCCCAATGTGTTGTTTCTCTTGATGCTGAAAAGGCATTTGATAGCGTTGAATGGAAATACTTATTTAACGTTTTAGAGAAATTCAACTTTGGTACTAATTTTAATAGGTGGATTAGAATGATATATAAAAGCCCTATTGCTACTGTTATTAATAATAATTGCAGATCTCCTTTTTTTTTTGACCTTCGCAGGGTACGAGACAAGGATGTCCATTAAGTCCCCTGTTATTTAATTTGGTGTTGGAACCTTTGGCCATTGCACTTAGTGAAGCTAAAGATATTCAAGGAATTGCCATAAATGGGACTATTCATAAGATCTCCCTTTATGCTTATGATCTCTTAGTTTATGTTTCAAATTCTGAAGAATCCATTCCTAGTTTATTGAAATTATTAAATGAATTTGGAAAGTTTTTGGGATATAAACTAAACCTTTATAAAAGTGAAATATTTCCTCTAAATGATGCTGCTTCTATATATGATGGCATTCCTTTTAAAGTTACGGACTCTTTTAAATATTTAGGTATTATCATCACTAAAAATTATGGAGACCTTTATAGAGCTAATTTGGTTCCCTTAGTGGATTTTATGAAGCAATTACTTTGTAGATGGAATCCACTTACACTTTTGTTAGCTGGCCGAATTCATGCAGTTAAAATGTTGATTTTACCAAAATTTTTATATGTATTTCAAAATATTCCTATTTTTTTAACTAAGAAGTTTTTTGATCAGGTTGATTCTATTATTTCATCTTTTGTTTGGAATAATAAAAGACCAAGAATTACAAAAATTAAAAAAGGATGGAGGTCTTGCTCTGCCTGATTTAAGAATGTATTATTGGGCTGTTAATATACATTATGTGTGTTCTTGGTTATATTGTACTGATAAAAATGAACGACCACCTTGGGTTGATTTGGAATTGAAAGCTGTCGAAACAATTTTACCTAACTTCGTTGTTAGGAGTTTCTTTACCTGTACAACTAGCCAAAATTTCTATTCTAAATTTATATCCTATGATTAAGCAGTCATTACGAATTTGGTACCAGTTTCGTAATTTTTTTAATCTTAAAAAATTTAGCCTTCTTAGTTTAATTTATCAAAACTATTTATTTAAACCTTCACTTAGTGATCCTACCTTTTCTCTTTGGAGGAATAAAGGAGTTTATTCCTTCATGGATCTGTTCTAAGAAGGCCGATTAATGTCTTTTGAGAAATTAGTAACTAAATATTCTCTTTCGTACTCACATTTCTTGCAATATCTTCAGGTCAGACATTTCTTACAAGAATATTTAAGTAATTTTCCATATATACAAGATTCTGACCTGTTAGACATTATTTTAAAAATGAATTCTTTAGTGAAAGGTTTTATTGGGAAACAACAGTACAATTATCCTTTACTTAAGATTAAGCAAGATTGGGAAAGAGAGCCTTGATAACAGAGTTGCGAATTTTGAAGTTGGTTAACTCTTCTTCGATTTGTGCCAGTCACTCTCTAATTCAATTTAAAACTGTACATCGTTACTATTTGACAAAGGAGAGATTGTCTAAAATATTTCCTAATGTTGATTGTCAGTGTGATAGATGTAAAACTGAGACAGCTACATTGATACATGTGTTTTGGTTGTGCTCTGTATTGAAACAGTTTTGGAAATCTATTTTCTCTACAATTTCTAAAGCTTTAAAAATTAATTTACAACCTAATAAATTGACAGTTTTGTTCGGTATAATCCCTCAATATATTCATGGTATTTCTATATCAGACCAACATGTAATTGCATTTGTCACATTATTAGCCAGAAGGGCTATTTTATTGAAATGGAAAGATGCCTCTGCTCCCACTTTAATACAATGGTTCTCTCAGGTGATGTTATGTCTTAGTTTGGAGAAAATCAGAAGTCGAACTTTTGATCCTCGATTTGACTTTGAGAAAAGGTGGGGTTGTTTTGCCCACTACTATCATTTGATTTGAGTTAATTAAGATGGTCCCCTTCTGATTCTTGTTTAAATGGATTTGGTTGGCAGATTGATGTTTTTCTTTTATGGAAGCTTGTATGGTGTATAGCTCCGGGGTTGTGCTCCCAATGGGTTTTTTTTCGGGTTTTTTTGTTTTAGTTAGTAGGGGTTCTTTTTTCCTTCTTTCTTTTTTACAAGAAAAAAGTTCTAACCTTTTGTTTTTTCTTATTATTATTGATATATTGTTTAGCTTTGTTAATCAGTTATTTGATAATTTAATTCTTATTGTACATATTGACATGTTGACTTGATTACTTTAATGTATTTTTTGTTGATTTTCAATAATAATTAATAAAAAATATTTTAAAATGAAGATGAGGTGTGATCCGAGACCTTGTAAGTGTTTTCACCATTTATGTCAGGGGTTCAAATAAAGCAAGTTGGGAAAAAACTCATAATCCAGCTGTAGAGCAAGCCTTTGAGGAATTATCTTTGTAAGGTTGCAGTGAACAGGAGTTAGATGAAGGCAAATCCCTTTCAAAAATCTAATGGACAAGAAAAACTTTACAAGAACAAGTGGATGGAAAAAGATTTTTCTTTTTTTTCACATGTTCACCATTCCTATTCAAGAATTGATTACTTCTTTATTGACTCTCGGTTTATCTCTTCAGCGATTAAATGTGATTACGACTCTATGACCATTTTGGATCATGCTCCACTTAAGCTTTCTATTAAAATTCAGGTCAACGCACAAAATAATAGACAATGGCATTTTAATTCGTTGTTGCTTCAGGACTCGGATTTTGTTAACTTTATGAATGAACAGATTGATCTTTTTTTAACAATCAACTATACAGAGGATATTTCTGTGAACATTCTTTGGGATACTTTTAAAGCTTATATTCGTGGTCAGATTATCTCGTATTCTGCTGCTTTGAGGAAGAAGCTGAAGCAGGACGAGCTGGTCGTTGTGGACAAGATTAAGGAAATTGATAAGAAATATGTTACAGCTCCCTCTGAGGAGTTGTATAAACAAAGAACTGAACTTCAAATGGAACATAGTTTATTACTTTCGTCTTCGATTGTAAACCAATTAAAGAAAACAAGAAGTGAATTTTATGTACACAGTGAAAAAGTTGGCAAATTGTTGGCTAACCAATTGAAGTCTAATTATTCTAAATCTCAAATTAATCAGATTTATAATCAAAATGATCGATTGATATTTGATCATGCGGAGATTAATCAAACCTTCTTTGATTTTTATTCTTCCTTATATCAATCTGAGTCTTTACGAGACTCTAAATATATGAATGACTTTTTAGATAGGATATGTCTTCTATGCTAGATACTCCCATTACCACTGATGAGATTAAGAATGTTATTTCCTGTATGAACCTGAGGAAAGCTCCTGGCCCTGATGGGTTTACCGTGGAATTTTATAGGTTTTTTGCACCTTCATTAATCCCTTGGTTCGGTAGGGTTTTCAAGGCTTCATTAAAACTTGGTAAACTTCCCGAATCCTTTTATAGAGCGTCAATCTCTCTAATATTAAAGAAGGATAAAGATCCTGCTCACTGTGCATCTTATAGACCAATATCTTTATTAAATGTTGATTCTAAAATTTTTTCTAAATTATTAGCAAACAGATTAGAAAAAGTTCTCCCTTTTATTATTTCAGAAGACCAAACGGGTTTTATTAAAGGTAGTTACTCTTTCTATAACATTCGCACACTGTTAAATATTGTTTATACCCCCTCACAAAATGTTCCTGAGTGTGTTATCTCTTTAGGTACTGAAAAAGCCTTTGATAGAGTAGAATGGCCTTACTTATTTAAGGTGCTTGAAATGTTTAATTTTAGCTTGAAATTTATATCTTGGATCAAACTGTTGTATCATTCTCCTATGGCCTCGGTCCGTACTAACTCTTTAAGCTCATCTTTTTTTCCTCTCTTTCGAGGTACTCGACAAGGTTGTCCTCTTAGTCCTTTATTATTTGATATTGCATTAGAACCTCTAGCAATTGCCATTCGAGAATCTCCAAATATTATTGCAATAACTCAGGGCTTAAAGTCCCATAAAATATCACTCTATGCTGATGACTTACTTTTATATATTTCTAATCCTCAAAAATCTATCTCTGCTGCTTTAGATTTATTAGCACAATTCAGTCTTTTTTCAGGTTATAAATTAAATCTTAGTAAGAGTGAACTTTTTCCGATTAATAAACAACTTCCCTTGTATTGTAACTTTCCGTTTAAATTGATTAATAATTATTTCTCATATCTTGGGATTAAAATTACTTATAAACACAAAGATTTATTTAAGACTAACTTTTTACCCTTAATTGATCATATTACTCAACTTTCATCTAAATGGTTTCCATTATATTTAACTTTGATTGGTTGTATTAATGCAGTTAAGATGTTTATTCTGCCAAAATTTTTATATATATTTCAGGCATTACCGATTTTTGTTCCAAAATCTTTTTTTGATAAAGTTGACTCTAAAATTTCTTCATTTATTTGGCAAAATAAAAACCCGAGACTGGGTAAAATACATTTACAGAAAGCTAAGAGAGATGGAGGTTTAGCATTACCTAACTTTAGATTCTATTATTGGGCAATTAATATTCGACATATGAAATTTTGGTTACCTGACCAAGTTACACTATCCATCCCTAAATGGGTAGTATTGGAATTACAATCTGCTCAGGGCTCTATTTTAATCTGCACTTGGCTCTATTTTAGGTTCCTCTCTTCCTTTCGATTTGAAACGCCTCAAACTGGTTTCTAACCCGATAGTTAAATATACCTTACGTATTTGGTTTCAATTCAGAAAATTTTTCGATCTTAACCAATTTGGGCTAGCGATCCCTATTTTAGGTAACATATTTTTTCCTCCCTCTTTCACGGATCGTGCGTTTCAAATTTGGAAGACTAAGGGTATTTCACGGTTTTTGGATTTATTTTTAGATGGTTACCTTATGTCTTTTTAACAATTATCTAATAAATATAATTTACCAAGAATACATTTTTTTAGATATCTTCAAGTTAGAAATTTCCTAAGTACTATACTTTCTTCCTTTCCAATGCTTCCTCCTACATATATTTTAGATACTATAATTAATCTTAATCCATGTCAGAAAGGTGCAACGGCTATTATTTATAATATTATTATGAAACTTAGGAAAGCTCCATTTGATAAGATTAGGTCAGATTGGGAACAAGAATTGGGTTCTATTATTTCCGTGGATGACTGGGGGCAGATTTTACAATTAGTCAATACTTCCTCTATCTGTGCTAAACATTCCCTAATTCAATTTAAAGTTGTTCATAGAGCACATATGTCCAAAGATAAATTAGCTCATTTTTATTCTCATATTAATCCTTTTTGTGATAGATGTCCAGGGCAGATAGCTTCCTTAACTCATATGTTTTGGTCTTGTCCTACTCTGGAAACTTTTTGGAGAGACATTTTTAATATTATCTCAAAGGTATTGAATATAGATATCTCTCCTCATCCTATTACTGCTATCTTTGGATTACCTAAAATTTCCAGTAATCTTTCCCCTTCAGCCCGTAGAATGATTGCATTTCTTACTCTAATGGCGAAAAGATGTATCTTACAACATTGGAAAGAGCCTAATGCTCCAACTACCTTTTTTTGGTTCTCCCAGACGATATTATGCTTAAATTTGGAGAAAATTAGAAGTAATCTTTATGATTCCTCATTTAAGTTTGAACAGACCTGGAGATCTTTTATTCAATATTTTCATTTAATGTAATTTTTTTTTCTCTTTTGTTTCATATTTATATTCCCTTCTTGCTATTTTTTAACTGTTTTTAATGAAAGTTAGGTTTGAGGACGTGATTTTAAGTTTTTTAGCTCTACCTGTTTCCAAGTTAGCCCATTGCTTTGCTTTGCTTTTAGTTTAGTTGCACGGTGGTTTTTTTGGGGTTTTTTTTTCCTTTTCTCTATTGATATATATATAAAATTAGTATACTATTATTTTACCTTATTATTTTATGTTTAAATTGCACTGTTTGTATCAATTTTTTTCGGTATTAATATCTCCTGTAATTTCTAACAGTGTATTAGTGCTTATATAGTTTACCTTTTGTATACTTATTTAATAAAAAGATTTAAAAAGAAAGAACAAGTGGATGATAGAAAGACTAATTTTGGGGAAAATTAGAATTGGACAACTGTATAAATAGTAATTGGATGTCTTTTCCATAAATGATGCTAAAATCTTCATTCATATTTCTGGGCTTGCTAATCTCTTCATCTGAGTTTTCCCCCCAAAAGGCATTGGCCATATCTATCACACATTCCCATTTCTGTTCTTACTGACATACTTGTCAGAGAAAGTCTAGCTAACCTAAAATGATGTGATGTTAATAACTCAGCAGGCAATGATTCTAATTAGATACATTTAGTTCAGTCTAATCCAAGTTAAATTCTGGCAGCTGCTGTAGAACTCTAGGACAGGATTCCTTTGAGATAAAGTATTAATGTCAGACACAAGCAAAACAATATAATTGTGACTATTTTAATTCAATTTAAAAATGTTGCCATCTAACCAAATTTAACTAAGACCTCATTATCTTACTTTAGCTATCAGCTCAAGCAATCCTTACACTATTGGAGATTTAAATCCCTCCAAAGTTCAACGTTCCCCCTCTATAACTCCCCCAGCTCTTCAACTCTTATCTTCAAAGTTTATTCTAAATTTTGACATTATGTGCAGTATCCTTGTCAATTTTCACCCTACCTTTGTTTTTAGCCATATAAGCCCATTTATTCTAAATTAGTTCCCAAATCCCTCATATCTTACTTTAATAGAAACATAGAAAATAGGTGCAGGAGTAGGCCATTCGGCCCTTCGAGCCTGCACCGCCATTTATTATGATCATGGCTGATCATCCAACTCAGAACCCCGCCCCAGCCTTCCCTCCATACCCCCTGACCCCCGTAGCCACAAGGGCCATATTAATCCAATTCCACAGTTTGACCAAGCTTGATTACCTTTTTCCATTTGTATGATACCATTATTTTTGTTTATAAGTCTTGGCAAATTTAAGAATGGATTATGATATAAAACTCTGCTACACTAAGCCCTTAATTGAAATGCCCAAAATATTTGTTAACCCTTTGATGAATGAAGGTTTATCCAATATGGAGAACCTTAAATTGATAGTTGGATGATCGGCTCAATTGTAATTCAGTCTGATCTCGGGATTACCAGTTCTGAAAGCCAAACGTCAAACTTTGGGAATATGCAAGTACTGGGTCAGAGCCTTGACCACGTCCCACCTTCCACTGCCCACATCTCATTTCCCATGTCCCACCATCGTCCTCTCTGCTTCTCAAGTTAACTCTCACGTGATGGACAGATCCCCGTGGTATGGACAAATAGCTGTACTATGCGGGGCTGTAATCCGTGGGGAAGGCGATCCATTGCTTCTGTGCCACCTTTATCCTGCGTCCCTCTAACTAATTCAACCATGACACAGAAGGAAGCCAAGTGAATCTGGAACAGCCACCACACCAAGCTTCGACACACCGGGCTCGAGAGCACACTTACCATCTTGTACCACGATAATATGAACAATGTTTTGTAAATCTCAGATTTCTGTGGTGGTGACCGAACAGTTCCCAAACTGCAGCCGTTACCCTAGAAACGCAGGGCGCATTCTTCATACCGTTTAATAACAATTGCTCTGATTGGCTGGCGGGCGATGTTTTCGGCGCTGTCTGGTAACGGGCGAGTGAGTGAGTGCGGTGAGTGTGAATGGTCGGTATATTACTTACAATCTAAATATCTAAATTACCTCAAGGACAACTTTAAAGAACTTTATGTGCACTTTTCGTAATGGATTGCGAAGACTATATGGACTGCAGTCGATGTTGTAACCTGAGCGGCAATCAGTTTGGAAATAGAAACATAGAAAACCGACAGCACAATACGGTCCCTTCGGCCCACAAAGCTGTGCCGAACATGTCCCTACCTTAAAAATTACCTATGGTTATCCATAGCCCTCTATTTTTTTAAGCTCCATGAACCTGTCCAGGAGTCTCTTAAAAGATCCTATCGTATTCACGATAAGGCTAGGACTTGCGGGTGTGAATTGGGATGATGTTTTTGCAAGGAAATGTACTATGGACATGTGGTCGATGTTTAGAGATCTCTTGCAGGATGTTAGGGATAAATTTGTCCCGGTGAGGAAGATAAAGAATGGTAGGGTGAAGGAACCATGGGTGACAAATGAGGTGGAAAATCTAGGCAGGTGGAAGAAGGCAGCATACAAGAGGTTTAGGAAGCAATAATCAGTTGGGTCTATTGAGGAAAATAGGGAAGCAAGAAAGGAGCTTAAGAAGGGGCTGAGAAGAGCAAGAAGGGGCATGAGAAGGCCTTGGCGAGTAGGGTAAAGGAAAACCCCAAGGCATTCTTCAATTATGTGAAGAAGAAAAGGATAACAGGAGTGAAGGTAGGACCGATTAGAGATAAAGGTGGGAAGATGTGCCTGGAGGCTGTGAAGTGAGCGAGGTCCTCAATGAATACTTCTCTTTGGTATTCCCCAATGAGAGGGAACTTGATGATGGTGAGGACAATATGAGTGAGGTTGATGTTCTGGAGCATGTTGATATTAAGGGAGAGGAGGTGTTGGAGTTGTTAAAATACATTAGGACGGATAATTCCCCAGAGCCTGACGGAATATTCCCCAGGCTACTCCACGAGGCGAGGGAAGAGATTGCTGAGCCTCTGGCTAGGATCTTTATGTCCTCGTTGTCCACAGGAATGGTACCGAGGATTGGAGGGAGGCGAATGTTGTCCCCTTGTTCAAAAAAGGTAGTAGGGATAGTCCGAGTAATTATAGACCAGTGAGCCTTACGTCTGTGGTGGGAAAGCTGTTGGAAAAGATTCTTAGAGATAGGATCTACGGGCATTTAGAGAATCATGGTCTGGTCGGGGACAGTCAGCATGGCTTTGTGAAGGGCAGATCATGTCTAACAAGCCTGATAGAGTTCTTTGAGGAGGTGACCAGGCATATAGATGAGGGTAGTGCAGTGGATGTGATCTATATGGATTTTAGTAAGGCATTTGACAAGGTTCCACACGGTAGGCTTATTCAGAAAGTCAGAAGGCATGTGATCCGGGTAAGTTTGGCCAGGTGGATTCAGAATTGGCTTGCCTGCAGAAGGCAGAGGGTCATGGTGGAGGGAGTACATTCAGTTTGGAGGATTGTGACTAGTGGTGTCCCACAAGGATCTGTTCTGGGACCTCTACTTTTCGTGATTTTTATTAACAACCTGGATGTGGGGGTAGAAGGGTGGGTTGGCAAGTTTGCAGACAACACAAAGGTTGGTGGTGCTGTGGATAGTGTAGAGGATTGTCGAAGATGGCAGAGAGACATTGATAGGATGCAGAAGTGGGCTGAGAAGTGGCAGATGGAGTTCAACCCGGAGAAGTGTGAGGTGGTACACTTTGGAAGGACAAACTCCAAGGCAGAGTACAAAGTAAATGGCAGGATACTTGGTAGTGTAGAGGAGAGAGGGATCTGGGGGTACATGTCCACAGAAAGTTGCCTCACAGGTAGATAGGGTAGTTAAGAAAGTTTATGGGGTGTTAGCTTTCATAAGTCAAGGGATAGAGTTTAAGAGTCGCGAGGTAATGATGCAGCTCTATAAAACTCTGGTTAGGCCACACTTGGAGTACTGTGTCCAGTTCTGGTCGCCTCACTATAGGAAGGATGTGGAAGCATTGGAAAGGGTACAGAGGAGATTTACCAGGATGCTGCCTGGTTCAGGGAATATGCATTATGATCAGAGATTAAGGGAGCTAGGGCTTTACGCTTTGGAGAGAAGGAGGATGAGAGGAGACATGATAGAGGTGTACAAGATAATAAGAGGAATAGATAGAGTGGATAGCCAGCGCCTCTTCCCCAGGGCACCACTGCTCAATACAAGAGGACATGGCTTTAAGGTAAGGGGTGGGAAGTTCAAGGGGGATATTAGAGGAAGGTTTTTTACTCAGAGAGTTGTTGGTGCGTAGAATGCACTGCCTGAGTCGATGGTGGAGGCAGATACACTAGTGAAGCTTAAGAGACTACTAGACAGGTATATGGAGGAATTTAAGGTGGGGGCTTATATGGGAGGCAGGGTTTGAGGGTCGGCACAACATTGTGGGCCGAAGGGCCTGTACTGTGCTGTACTATTCTATATTCTATGTTCACCTCCATCACTGTTGGCGGCAGCCCGTTCCACGCACTCTCCACTCTGTGTAAAAAACGTACCCCTGACATCTCCTCTGTACCTACTTCCAAGCACTTTAAAACTGTGCCCTCTCGTGATAGCCATTCCAGCCCTGGGAAAAAGCCTCTGACTATCCACATGATCAATGCCTCTCATCATCTTATACACCTTTATCGGGTCACCTCTCACCCTCCACCCCTCCAAGAAAAAAAGGCCAAGTTCACTCAACCTATTCTCATAAGACATGCTCCCCAATCCAGGCAACATCCTTGTAAATCTCCTTTGCACCCTTTCTATGGTTTCCACAACCTTCCTATAGTGAGGCGACCAGAACTGAGCACAGTACTCCAAGTGGGGTCAGACCAGGATCCTATATAGCTGCAATCTTACCTCTGGGCTCCTAAATTCAATCCCACCATTGATGAATGCCAATGCACTGTTATGCTTTCTTAACTACAGAGTCAACCTGCGCAGCAGCTTTGAGCGTCCTATGGACTCTGACCCCAAGATCCCTCCAATCCTCCACACTGCCAAGAGTCTTACCATTAATACTATATTCTGTCATCATATTTGACCTACCAAAATGAACACCTCACTCTTGTCTGGGTTGAACTCCATCTGCCACTTCTCAGCCCAGTTTTGCATCCTATCAATGTCCCGCTGTAACCTCTGACAGCCCTCCACACTATCCACAACACCTCCAACCGCTGTGTCATCAGCAGATTTACTAACCCATCCTTCCACTTCTTCATCCAGGTCATTTATAAAAATCACAAAGAGTAGGGATCCCAGAACAGATCCCTGAGGCACACCACTGGTGACCAACCTCCATGCAGAATATGTCCCGTCTACAACCACTCTTCGCCTTCTGTGGGCAAGCCAGTTCTGAATCCACAAAGCAATGTCCCCTTGGATCCTATGCCTCCTTACTTTCTCAATAAGCCTTGCATGGGGTACCTTGTCAATGCTTTGCTGAAATCCTTATACGCTATACCTACCGCTCTACCATTATCAATGTGTTCAGTCACATCCTCAAAAAATTCAATCTCTTCCTCCGTCTCTTCAGTTTGGTTCCCACCTCCCAGCAGTCCTAGTTTAAATTCTCCCCAATAGCCTTAGCAAACCTCCCCGCCAGGATATTGTTTCCCCCTGGGATTCAAGTGCAACCCATCCTTTTTGTACAGGTCACTCCTGCCTCAAAAGAGGTCCCAATAATCCAGAAATTTGAATCCTTGCCCCCTGCTCCAATCCCTCAGCCATGTATTTTATCCTTCACCTCACTCTATTCCTATACTCACTGTCGCGGGGCACAGGCAGTAATCCTGAGATGACTACCTTTGTGGTCCTGCTTTTCAACTTCCTTCCTAACTCCCTGTAGTCTGCTTTCAGGACCTCCTCCCTTTTCCTGCCTATGTCGTTGGTACCAATATGTACCACAACCTCTGGTTGTTCCCCTTCCCACTTCTTGGACGCGATCAGAAACATCCCGGACCCTGGCACCCGGGAGGCAAACTACCATGGGTTTATGGGAAACGATAGTACCCCATAAACAACAGAGGTACAACTGGCGATATAGTTGTTTAAAGAGTTAGAGATGTGAATGGGGTATTAGGACATTTTGAAAAACTGCCTTTTCCATATGCTTGAAAAAGGAGCAGTTTTTAACTGCTTCCAAAATGCCTTATCGATAACAAAGTATGAAATTAATGTTGTATTACTGAAATCCCATAAACGGTGCAAACAAATGTTAACACGAGGAACTCTGCAGATGCTGGAAACTTAAGCAACACACATCAAAGTTGCTGGTGAACGCAGCAGGCCAGGCAGCATCTCTAGGAAGAGGTACAGTCGACGTTTCGGGCTGAAACCCTACGTCAGTGTCCTGACGAAGGGTCTTGGCCCGAAATGTCGACTGTACCTCTTCCTAGAGATGCTGCCTGGCCTGCTGCATTCACCAGCAACTTTGATGTGTGTTGCAAACAAATGTTGTCAGTTTATCTAATTTAGCATTACTCTGCCCTCTAAATCAGTAGGTCATGACTTCAATTTCCAACCCAGGACTTGAGTAGTCTGAAGTATGAGTGTAACCTAAATGAATGAGATGGAAAATAAGTATTATTAGTATGCAACGAGGCTCCAGAAGTACTTGAGCCTTGAAATAGACACTGAATTCATGACCTACTGGTTTTACTGCTTTGTCCTTTAAACCAGCAGGTCATGGATTCAGTCTCATAAATCAAGTAATTTTTGTGGGCGTTAAGATTTGAGACTTCATCAAGATTTCCTTTCTTTGTTTAATCTAACCCCCACTAAATTATCCCATGCCTCTTCACAGGTGATCATTATTCATCACCCTATCAGCCGTCACAAGAAACATTTGCAGAAGTACACTGATCCAATGTTTGGATATGGATTGATTGGTGGCAAGTAACATATGTGTTAAAAGTAACTTATGTGTTAACTGTTCTAGGCAATAATCATCTGCAACAAGAGACAACCTCAGTACTTAACTTTATAATTCAGTGATATTAACCATGCTGAATGACCTTCAATCATTGAGGTCACCATTGACCAGCAACTTAACATAACTATAGCCATGCTATAGTACGAGAGCAGGTAAGAGGCAGGGTATATTGTAGCAAGTGACTCACCTTCATGTACCCCAAAGCTTTTCCACGATCTACAAGGTGAAAGTCAAGAGTTTGATGGAATATTCTCATTTGCCTGGATGAGTGCAGCTCCAACAACTGTTAAGATGCTTGACTGGCAGAAAGTCAATCACCCTAAGAATCAATTCCCTCTACACCAGCACATGGTGGCTGCAGTGTTTGCCACTTGGAAAATGCACTGCGGTTAACCTGTGGTTTCAAGACCAGGAATGCATGGGACTGTCACTACTTGCTGGTTTTCAGGGTCCTGATCTGCAAATACATTGAACACCATCTGAGTGCCCCTTTTTTGCACTATTTATTTATTTTGTAATTTATAGCAATTTTATGCTTTGCACTTTACTGCTGCTGTAAAACAAATTTCATGTCATACAGGATAGTGATATTAAGCATGATTCTGTTTCTGCTGTTCCTTCATGTTGCTGGGTGTAAATCCTGGAACACCCTACCTTACAGTATTGGGGGAGTACCTCACAAGAAGGTCTGTAGTGATTCAAGAAAACAGCCACCACTATCTTCTCAAGGGCACTGAATGCTGGCATTCCCAACAATGCACAGATCTTAAAAACAAAACAAATAATACAGTGGATTGACCTGTGAAATCAGAAATTGGTGGCACAAAGTGGACAAATTTGAAACAATTTTTATTGTGTCCAGTTTTAATAGAAAGTAGAGTTTAACAAGAGAATTCATAACATGTACTACTCAGAAAATTACTGGCCAGTGAGTTTGAGATCAGCAGTGGTTAAGTTACTAAAAGCCAATGTTCCCTCTAAGATGTGCCTGTGTGTATGCACGCACATCTTTTGCTACTAGTATACAAAGGAATTTAAACTGTGCACAAAAGGTTGTCACCCTCTACCTTGGCACGTTCAGTATATTTCATGATCATACACAACCTTTTCTGATTTCTGATGCAGACAGTGCTGATAACGTGGAATTTGCGATGATTTCTCTGTAAATTTTGGAACTGCCTTATTTATACTGTTTTCATTTTAAACAATTATGGATTCCCTATGTTGAATTTCAAAGAAGCAAAGGACATGAAGTGCAAAAGAACTGGTACTTCGTTTTAAGTGGAACAGGGTAATGAAACAGTAGAAACTGCTATGCCAAAAGCTCATGAGGTCAGGAATGTGCAGCTATAATAAATATTTATGTGCAATGTTGCAATGCAAAAGTTACAGGAGAATTTGCAAGTAGGAAAAAGTGGAGTGATATTTGGAAACTTGGCCTTTGAAAGCGTCGTTTAGCAAGCAAATCACATATGGATGGTGTGCAAAAGATACATAAGGTCCAGTTTGAGATAGCTAATTGGATTCATAATTGGCTTGATAGTAGGAAACAGAGAATTATCAGCCTGTGACTATGATGTGCTACAGGAGTCAGTGCTGGGACTTGTGTTGACTATCAATGATTTGGATGTGAATGTACAAAGCATGGTTAGTAAATATGCAGATGATTCTAAAGTAGGTGGTATCTATAGTCGCGTGAACAAAGTCACTGGAGAGAACTACTGGTAGATATGAAGTAGTCTCTTTATTCGACGAAATGAGAAACAACAGGCGTCATAATAAGATCCCTTTTGGAGGAAGAGGCCTGCTCGACTCAACACTACATGGCACTTTATGTGCTAAAGGTCAAAGGACAATATACAATGCATCCACAATGCTTCCTTTGAAGTACACACAAACTTGCACCTCCCGTTTTGTACAGACACCTAAATGAATTTTAATCAGCATTGTCTGATCTTTTCATTAACTGTGATTCATGGCTCGTAGGAACCCAGTATTCAGAGCTGCATTTTAAATGTAATCTACAGTCTATGATCAGATTTGAAGATTAATGGCTGGTTGGTTGCTGAAGTTATTTGCTATATGTGCTAACTCTGAAAATACCCTACCAGTATCGTAGACATTGAAGAAGGTTATCAAAAATTACAGGGGCATTGTGATCGGCTCAGTAAGCGGGTTGATGATTGGCAAATGGCTTTCAATTCAGACGTGTCAGGTATTGCATTTTGGGAATTCAAACCAAGGAAAAACTTGTACAATGAATGGTCAGGCTCCAAGGAGTATTGTGGAGCAGACAGACATAGGAGTACAAGTACATGGTTAGCAGAGGCGGTGGCAATGCTGGCCTTCAGCAGTTAGGACATTGACAATAGGAGTTGGGACATTATGTTGCGGTGTAGATTTGAGATGCAGTTATAGGAAAGATGTCATTAAACTAGAAAGAGTACAGAGAAAATTTACAAGGACTCGAGGGCCTGAATTATAGAGAGCGGTTGGATGAACTAAGACTTTATTCCTTGGTGCATGAGGTGTGACATGAATAAGGTGTATGAAATCATAGAGAAGGTGGACACACACAGACTTTTCCTTGGAGAATGAGAACTAAAAATTAGAGGGAAAAGACTTCAAAGGGACCTGAGGGACAATGTCTTCACTCAGTGGGTGTTGTGTATGTCGAATGAGCTACCAGAGAAAGTGATTGAGCCAGGTACAAAAATAACAATCAGAAACATTTGGGTAAATACATGGATAAGAGGGGTGCAGAAAAATATAGCCCAAATGTGGGCAAATGAAACTTGTGTTAGTTGGCGCTGTGGTCAGCATGGAAGAGTTGGGCTGAAGGGCCTGTTGTAGTACTCGATGACTTTGTTAATACACGTAAGTGAGATAAGTGCAGTGATTAAGATGCCTTTCTACAAAGGTAATAATGTGCAGGTTTAGACTAGCAATCTAGAGACACAAGTTCAAGTCTGATGTGGGATTTAAATTATTATTTCATGTTTGTGACACTGAGCCGTTTACCTTTTGCATTCAATGTCCTTACTGTCACCAACTATGCCGCCATTAAAGTTCTGAGTAGATCACCATAAACCAGAAATTCATCTGGGCCAGTAGCTGTAAGTGCAGGTCAGAGGCTGGATATTCTATAGCAAGTGACCACCACAGAATCCCAAATTCTTTCCACCATTTACAGGAGCATGATGGAATATTCATGGCTGGAATAGTGTAGCTGCAGTAATGGTCATGAAACCAAATGTTATCCAGAACAAAACAACCTATTTCACTATTTTTGTATTACCCAACAATCTTAAGACATGGAGAGGGAATTCTGTGGTGAACTAACATCCAATTTTCTCCCCAGGAGTGGAGGGTGTGCCCAGGCTGAACTAGTGTGTAGGTCTTCCTGCTTGCATTCAATCCCTGACCGCCCAGTTGACCATCCTGTTTCCATGATCAACCTTGTTTTACCCAAGGAGAGATATCTCCCTATCCCAACACACAGCTTTACAAGCCTTGTTTGCCTCCTTTTTAGTTCTGAGATAAGAGTCTCTGGCCTGAAACACTATCTGTTTCTCTTCTCACAGATGTGACCTAACCTGCTGAGTACTTCTGGCATTTTCTATTTTTATTTCAACATGCTCAAGGCATCAAATTGTGATAGATTTTAATATTTTTTTTTACCATTTCTTCTATTCTAAATCCAAGAATGCTGAGCTACTTCTGCTATCAGCTGTCACTTTTTAAATGAAAACAAAGGAGACTGCAGATGCTGGAATCTGGAGTTAAAAAAACAAAATGCTGGAGGAACTGAGTGAACTGAGGAAACAAAAATGACCTAAGTAGAATGTAGTAGATTTTTTTCCAAGTAAACAATCCAGAGTTCCTTTTCCTTGACATGTACTTGATGTTCGCGGATACTGGAATTTAATGGTTGTTAATATCTAGTTAACAGTTAAGTCTATTAATATTATGCTGTTGTATCACTTGAGACCTGCAAGCATTTTCTCATGGTGATGACTTGATGAGTTATGTCTCTATAATAATCTGAGGGTGAATTGCTTTGAGTCGCGAAGAGATTCCAAGTAACATAATACTGTATTAGTATAAATATATACAGTACAGCAATGATAATTGTAGTGGGTAGGTTTCCCTTCTGTAATATTTAAATATCAGTATGCAGAGTGTAAAATAGATAAAACTCTCCAAGCAATTAGTCACATGTAGTACACTGACTCATTTTACAATCCAAAAAACAATAAAGCTTTCAGAATAAGCTGTATCATTACAATAAACTTTACTCTTTGAACATTAATAATGGTAATTTTTCGCGTGTTACATCTAACCCCGTGGGGCATGGTTACACTAATGTTTCTAGCAAATGAACGATCACATAACATCATTCTTTTGATTTAAACTGATTGATGCTTAAAGGAGCATTATTATCATAAAACAACACTAAACAAATTAAAGTCAATTAATCTTATTGGTTTGTGACTACTATGCTGAACTGTAACATGTAGAATGGACAGTGGCTTATTTTAAATATTAAGAAAATATTTTCTACATAACTCCACGATTCCAAAAATTGTAACATTTAAAAGTAACTATCTGGTCTTCTAAATCAAGTTTAATTGTCAAATGATTTTTTTGTCCAATAATATGATGCCATTGTTTTTGTCAAATATCTTTTTTAACATGAGTTTACTTGTAATTTAAGTTGAAATAAATTTAGATAATATCAGACTTTGAGATAATGATACTACACAGAATTCAGTACTCAAATGAGGTTTAACCAGGTACTCACCAGGTTCAACATTGTGCGATGGCATGCAGTTTTGATCCCCTCAACCACTGAGTTCTTAACCATGTAAAAATATGCTATGTGTATTTATATATCAAGCAACATCTTTCCTTGTAGCATTTGGATGTTAGTTCACCAGAGAATTCCCTCTCCATATCTTGAGGTTGTTGGGTAATGTGATGTAACTAAGCTGTGGGGCTGTGGAAGTAAATAAAAGCATTCAAAAATGCTGGAGCCGTTTATTATGCTTGTGGCTGGCTGCAGACATTTTGTGGGTTTTGAGTAACAACTAGTTGTGAATGCTGTTCTGATAAGACATCTGGGACACGTGTGAGCAGAGAAAGCTGAGTATGTGTCTTCAACACTGTCAGATTCTGATTCAAATTAGTTTGTCATAGACACCAGTATCAGAAGAAATTCTTTGCTCATGAGAAGCTCAGAAGGCTTATCCTTACTGAGATATGCAGAGCCTATATCAGGAAATGTAAGTTTGGGCATTTAATTCATCATAGATAATACAGAGAAAATGAATTAAAATGAAACAATAGATGAAATAAATGATCTAGAGTTTTAGAGAGAATCAAGAGAGAGCTGTAAAAGTGACAATTACTTTAAAAACTCATCATTTTTAAAAATATGTGGAATAAGAATCCACATTTATAAACACAGAGGATTCCAGTTAATTGGGACACTTTGGGACCAGTAAGTTTTGGCCCAATTAAGCAGATGCCCTATTATGTGAAGCTAAATGGAAATAATTAAAAAGGTATATAAAAGACACTGCCAATTAACAAATTTTGTATTTAAATGAAATACAGAACAAATAAGAATGCTACAATATTACTACAGTACTATGAAACTGTTTATTAGTTTGTAATGGTTACTGATGGAGGAATTCATCGAGTGTATGTTGACATAGTACTCGTATGGTAAAGTATCCATTCTTAGTTCCTTAAAGCATCAAGGTTTATTGCTTTTTTAATAACCAACAATTTCTTTTAATCAGTTCCTGACATATTTGAGCAACACACAATCATGCGATCCATTGCTTTTTTTGAACCTAATAGTGTTG
The DNA here is from genome assembly GCF_963921235.1 of Mobula hypostoma. Classification (NCBI taxonomy): domain Eukaryota; kingdom Metazoa; phylum Chordata; class Chondrichthyes; order Myliobatiformes; family Myliobatidae; genus Mobula; species Mobula hypostoma. Next base: position 55,802,145 of record NC_086109.1, read on the forward strand.
CGTTTGTAGCGAAGGGAACTGTCCGGCATGGCATGGTTTTTTTAAAACCTGTTTCATCGGCACTGTAGATATAATCTGCACAAAATTTTTGAAGCAAGTCGAGGAATTAAGTAGGTTTTTATGTTTCTGCTCTTACAGCATCAGCACTACCTTTCACCTTGTGTTTTCTTGAATTTAATGTGCTTACATTTCCATTGAGACAAGCATCTGTTGCTAATCTTCATGACCCAGCTTCTCAGCCTGCTTAAGCTTGTTTTTAACATTGATTTACTGACAGGTATACCTCATCCAGTTACAATGGAAAACCATTGATTGACAGCCTCTTCATCATCTGGATCTGTACCTACACGCTTTCATTTTTGGGATGTTCCCTGTTGTCCCTCGCATAATGCCCATTCTTCAGTTTATCTTGCTGGTGTACAGTAATGTGCAAAATTCTTAGGCACATGTGTATAGCTAGGGTGCTGAAGAAGTTTGCACAGTACTATAGTAATTTTATGTACTGCACTGTAACTGCAGCTGCTGCAAAAACACAACAACTTTCATCACATATGTGAGTGATGATGAACCTGATTCTGATATGGGTCTCTATTGTGGATTGAGAGTGGGAAAGGGACAGGGAGAGGGGAAACATGATTGGGGGAAAGAGGAAGGGGAAGGGAGAGGGGAGGGAGCAGAAACACCAGAGAGATATTCTGTAATGATCAATAAATTGATCCTATTGTTTAGAATCAAATGACTTTGCCTGGTGTCTTAGGGCTGGGCATGTCTGCACATGCACCACCCTCTGCCTCGGGCACTTGTTGTCTGCCGCCTGTCCCACACCCCTCCTGCTGCACTCCACCCACAGTATTCCCAATAGCTTTTGCTCCCATGTACCTGTATTTACGAATTTGTTCTCTGCACCATCTTAACAAATACAGTACGATGCAAAAGCCATGGGCACCCTAGCCATACATATATAAAACTTTTCCACAGTACTGTACTGTATTAAGTGTGCAATTGTAGATTTTGGCACTGCAGTTACTCTGCCAGCTGACAATGAGTGGTGTTAGGCGGATGGCTTTTAATTTGGTCCAGTTGGACAATTTTTCTGGCTAGTGTCAAATCTTTTCAGAATCAAGTTTAATATGAATGGCATATGTCATAAAATTTGTGTTTTGTGGCATAATAATAATAAAACTGAATTACAATAACAAAAATATATATAAAAATTAAATAAGTAGTGCAAAGAGAGAGGGAAAAATAAATTCTGAGTTCATTGTCCATTTAGAAATCTGATGGTGGAGGGGAACAAGCTGTTCCTGAAACATTGAGTGTATGTCTTCAGACTCCTGTATCTCCTCCTTGATGGTAGTGATGAAATGAGGGAATGTTCTTCCTGATAGGAGGACCTTAATGATGGGCATCACCTTTTGAAGGTGTCCAGGATGCTGGGAGGCTAGTGTCCATGATGGAGCTGCTGCATTAACAACTTTCTGCAGCTTTTTATGATCCTTCCAGATGGTGATATAACCAGTCAGAATGCTCTCCATGGTACATCTGTAGAAACTTGCAAGTGTCTTTGGTAACGTACTGTTACGTACCCCGTAACTGGGTTGCCAAACCAGCAGAAATGGATCACTCCGTTGGAGTCTGGAGTACTAGAACTAAGAAAGTTTTATTAAAGAAACAAGCAACACATTAATCGAAAGGATAATAAATGCAACAGTTCAGCGATGATAAACGCACATGTGCACAGAATTAAGATAACAGCATCAATCAAGCTCTATCGTTGTCTAGGGGTAAATGACCAATTTCAAAATGACTCAAAGTTCAGTCCAGTTTAGTAGTTCAGTTCGCAGTAATCGTTGCCATGGCGGTGGACAACGTGGGGGAAGAGAGAGATAGAATAGGAACAACTCATCATTCAGAACGGCTTCACTCACAGACCAGCAAGATGGCTCACAAACAGCATTTGGGCGGGTCCTTGGTGATGTCACCTGAGGTCACCGACTGTGACCCCTCCTCCAGATGCGGTCGATCCTCTGCAGTGAACCCGGCACCCAGGCAAGGGCGGACACACACCGGGTTCCCGCTGATCGTACCTTTCCACCCTTGTCGTTGTCTGGCACTTCTCACCCACTCGTGAGAGGCGCACCGCTTCCAGGGTCTCGTTACCTCGGGTGGCGTGTGTGTCTGTCTTAGCGAACCTGTCCCTTTTTATCCCCCTGCTGGGATATCGCCTGTCCATCACTTCAAACAGTTCAGGGTTCAAAGGGGGGAGCCGCTCCAGACAGCTCTTCCTCCCACATCCCTTCATTACACATCTCCAGACGCTGCTCCATTGTTCCTTATCTCTCCTTCCCCTGAGGGCAGGTGGCAGACCAACTGCTGATGCCACTGATGCTAGCCCAGGCCAGCAAACATCTTAATTTTATGTGTATTCTCGTAACAGTACCAATTCTCCTCAAGCTCCCAATAAAATATAGCCTCGGTCATGATTTCTTTGTAATTGCATCAATATGTTGGGCCTAGGATAACATCTTCAGAGATGTTAACACCCAGGAACTTGAAGCTGATCACATTTTCCACTTCTGATCCCGTGATGAGGACTGGTGTGTGTTCTCTCGACTTCTCCTTCCTGAAGTCCACAGTCAATTTCTTGGTCTTACTAATGCTGAGTGTAAGGTCATTGTTGTGACGCTGCTCAGTCAGCTGATCTACCTCACTCCTCTATGCCTCCTACCATCTGAAATTCTGCCAACAATAGTTGTGTCATCGACAAATTTATAGATGGCTTTTAAGCTGTGCCTAGCCACAAAAATGTGGGTGTAGAGAGAGTAGAGTAGTGGGCTTAGCACTGATTCTTGAGGGGCACCAGTGTTGCTTGTCAGTAAGGAGGAGATGTTATTTCAGATCCGGACAGACTATAGTCTCCCAGTGAGGAATCAAGGATCCGCTTGCAGAGGCCCAGGTTTTGGAGTGTGTAGATTAGAAATAAGGGTATGATTGTGTTCAGCGCTGAACTATAGTCAATAAACAGCAGGCTGACATAGGTATCACTATTGTCCAGGTGATCCCATACTGCGAGGTTTGATCAGAGCAACTCATGGCTGTGGATTCATTTTTGGAGGACTCTGCAGTTCATGTTATATGTGTTTCTGGATTCTGGTTACTCTTTTTTGCTATTTTGCACGATTTAAAGTCAAAATTTATAAAAACATTATAATCAAAAATTGGTGATTTTTGAATCAGTGTCAGTCAGCCCAAATAGACAACATAACTCAAACACACGCAACTGATGCAACTGTTCACTCTAAGCACAGTGTAGTGTCTAATGGCCACACAAGTGCATGTGACTGACCATCTCCTACCCAATTAAGTGACATAGTGTCTCAAATAAACAAAGGGAATTTTGACTATTTTCTTGATTTGTTTTTGTTCTGTAAGAGGTGTCCGAAATAAGTGGCTGCCTGATTAGCCTAATTAGCTGGAATCCACTGTACTGCCATGTAACTCTCCAAAGTATGCTCAGTCAGGTACATTTGATCTAATGAAAGGACATCCCTCTCAAACTTTGTTTCTTTGCAAGGATGCCACTGCAGAGGTCCAAGCATTACTACTAGCATCTTCTATTTTAAATTTTATATTTCCATCATCTACAATATTTACTTCTATACTTCTACTACATCATGACAGATGAGATAAGGATAGTACAAAGAGACTGAATATTTTTGTGCTATCATAAAACCTTTAACCCAATTATGCACAATTGGCATAGTTTCCTTTTCAATGCCTTTCTAGTTTGCAAAGTTCAGCAGGTCAAAATGAGATGTAACATTTTGTTACAAGTCTGTGAGAAGTAGAAAACTGGCAGCTGTAAAATGTCCCTTTATTTAAGTAGTTTATAATATGTTTCAGCTATTAATAAGGATGTTATGCAAAATTATCACCAGTCTTGTAACTTCATTGAAAATGGAGGAGCAAATGTGCCTTTGTGCAATCATAGCAAAAGATATAACTTACTGTTGCAGAAAGTGGTTAATTATTAAAGTTGTAGTGGAAACAAAAGAAACAGGTACTAATTGGACATTGTGCAATTAGAGAAACCAAGCAATTTCAAATAATAACAAAAGGATTAAACACTCTAGAGTATTGATCAATATGTCAGAAGCAGACCATTATTAAATCTGCACTGATGGCTGTGTACTTTATTTTGTCCTCATGGAATTTTGTGCTGTTCTTACAATGGCATACAATATTCAGCAAGGTACAAGCAGTTTTTAGTAGCTATCAAAGAAACTGCACTTAACATCCACAGAGGTAGAACATTTTATTTTAACCTCATTAATGCTAAAACTCTTAAAAAATTTTCCACAAGGAAATAAGCAACTATAATGTTATCAACTTTCCATTTCCAAAATCTGACTACAGCCTTGGCAAGCAAACTTAAAACCATAGTTTTAACCTGAATACATCTTGACATTCACTAAAGAGTCACCTTGTAGCAGTCAATGAATACACAATCTAACTGGATTGAAAAAAATCCAATATTCTTCATGAGAGACTATACAAAACACAATCTTAAATTAGTAACTGCAAAAATGACATTTATTAGTCATAATATCCATGTGAAGCATATCTACTATGTGATGGGGAAAACAATCTAAGGGAGAATAAATCTTGTCCAAAAAAATCTCCTTGACTTTTATGAGGACACATAATTCCATTGAGCATGAAAAAAACCCTATGACATAGTGGAAGTAAATTTTTTAAAAATCAAATAGAGCAAAGTACAAATTAGGAAGTGTTGAGATAAACCAAGAGTGTTCCTAAATTAGGGCTAGGTCCTCTTGCTTTTGATCTATTTAAATAGGTTAGAGATATGTATTACCAATATTGAATATTGATGGTTAGCAATGAAGGAGTATAAAGGGTACCTGAAGAAATATAAAACATCCCAAATAAATCAAGGAGGACGGCCAATAGAGACAAGTTAAAAATATTGAAAAATTACTAACATCCTTACTTGATGAGTGCTTTTGCTTTAGCTTTAGGAGAGATTAAAAGAACAACATGGCTAAAATTAGTTCCTATATTTAAAATGGCAGAGAAAAAAAATGGACCCATGGTCAGGCTGCATTCAACTCTAATGGCGTTTCATCATGTATTAGACAAGCTGGGGTCAGCCTGATGACTGAGGCTCTGGAAAGACAGACAAGACGTGGAAGAGCAATTATGAGGTTACAGTCCAAGACAACTGAGTCAGGCAAGAATATTACAAAAATTTGTATTCAAGCCTGGAAAGTAGCAGATGTAGAGTGGCTTGACATTTAGTTTTTACTGAGAAGTTATTGGATCTTAACTTTGATCATTTATGAAATTAGAAGGCCAATTTTCCTCAACTTTGAAGACATTACAGCAAACAGAATTCTGACCTTTATTAGATCTTTATTATAATCGAACAATTTTTCTTAATTAACTTACTAACTAAATAAATATTCAAATTGTGTATTTAATTAAATCCTATTTTATTTTCCTTTTCTTAATATAAAAGGATGGATTTTAACTTGAATTACAATTAATACAAAATAATTCCGGTTATAGAGCTTCAAACATAGGAGCACAGTTAGACCATTTGGCCTATTAACTCAGCTCTGCAAGTATATTTTTAAAGGAAAATTTTGGCTCATCTTCCTTAGAGGAATTGGATGATAGCACCAGAAAATTACATGTTTGCATCTTTACTCTTTGTTTGAAGAGCTGACAAATGTGAGATGATGAATAAGATTAAACAATTGCATTCCTATTGAAATTCAGTTTTACTGTTGAATGTAAAGGAAGAACATTTTGGTATTGCCAGACCAAAAAGGAGTTGTAGTTTCTGTGGCTAGTCCCAGTATAGGAGATATCATAGGTTACTAAATATTTCAGAGTACTCCAGAGCAAAATATTAATACAGTAAATTCGATAATGGCCAAACTTCTTTTTCAGCCCTGAGCAAATGTGTACTTGCTATTACTGCCTTTTGAGTATTCTCCTGGATGGTCTAGTAAAATTGACCAGGCTGTAATGTTATTCCTCAATTTTGAGCAGGGCTTCATCAATAGTCTTGTTATAGACTAAATTAGCCAGAGAACAAGGTCTTCAGAAGCAGAGATCAGTTTGAAGGCTGGAGGCAAGGTCTGACATTTATAAGCAGTCCAAATGATATATTCTGTCATGATTATCCATTTTTTTAAATTTTAAGGTCAGAGTTTATTAGAAAATGAAGAACATTTGATGGCAAAATTGTTCCAGTTTTAAAGTCAGCCAAAGGCTCATTAATTACAAACCAAGTGGCAGAAGTTCTTTCAAACAATATTGTGTTCTGAAGCAAATGGTTTCTCCCAAATTCAGTGTGAGAGATGAGCACCAAAATTTTTTTTAGAGATATATATATATTTTAGATCGATCAATCTATCTATAGCTTGGCAGAGAGGTTTTACTTCCAAGCTTATGAAGACTAGGGAAGTAGCAGGTGCCGCAACAACTCCAGGAAGGAAACAATTGTTACAAACAAGAAAAAATCTGCAGATGCTAGAAATCCAAGCAGCATACACACAGCGCTGGAGGAGCTGAGCAGGCCAGACAACATCCATGGAAAAAGAGCACAGTCAACGTTTCAGGCTGAAACCCTTCAACCCACGAAAAAGAACACAGTCAATGTTTTGGGCCATGACCCTCGAAGGGTTTCGGCCCAAGACATCAACTGTGCTCTTTTCTGTGGATGCTGCCTGGCCTGCTGAGTTCCTCCAGCGTTTTTTGTGTGTAGCTAGGAAACAATTGTTGCTGTCAAATGAAGTTGATATTATGATATATAGCTTTCAGCATTCCCGGTATAAGTATGATTCCAGCACCTCACTATTTCCTACTCTTAATTTCATATTTCTCTGCCTTATTTGTTAAGGGGATTCTTCCCTGTTCGCTTTGCTGCTATTCTATAATCACTCCAAGTTTAAGCAACCTGCCACATTAAATATAACACACAATTGTGCAAGGACAATTGGTAATAATGGTAGACACTGTGATGTCAATAATTTTATTACTTTTCCATTAATCAAGTGCTCACTAGAATTATTGTTGCTCACCAATTAAGTTAGTGTCCTCTGATCTTCCACCCCCGCCTTACTTTGAGATTATAATATTTATTGACGCTGATTGTTACAAGAAGATTCACTATTGTTTGATTGTATTGTTGTAATGATCACATATATTTAACTATTTTTGCGAGTTTTCAGGTGTGGGCTGGATATGAGATTATTAAATGTCTTTTTCTCTTTCCAGGTGTTGTTCATTATTTTATTTTGGATTTACATTTTTATTTTTGTTATTCTCAGCAGATTCATAATCAGGTTTAATATCACTGGCGTATGCTGTGCAGTTTGTTGTTTTGTGGCAGCACTACAGTACATATATTAAAAAATTTAAAGTACAATGAGAGATCTATATATTGTCCATTCAGAAATTTGATGATGGAGGAAAAGAAGCTGCTCCTAAAACATTTCACGTGTGTCTTCAGCCTCCTGTACCACCACCTTGAGAAGAAGAGGGCATGTCCTGGGTAATGGGGGTCCTTAATGATGGGTGCATAAAGTATTTAACGGGTTTCATATGTTTGCCCAGAGGTACACAGCAAATCTGATGAGGCACAATCACTGCATTGTTAAATAGCATTTTGGTAAAAGTGCTAGATTTGATATCATATCTTCTGTAAAGAATTGAATAGTAATACCATTAATACTTCAATACACATTGGAAATCCAAATAAACCCAAGGGATGATGCTCTGAATTATTATTCTTTTAGTCATTAAGTCATATTCTGTCTTCACCCTATTTTTTATTCTATCCTCCTTCCTTATTTCCACTCCCTTTGCATTTGATTAAAATTTGTATATCTGTAGCTTTCCAGTTCGAATGAAAACTAATTAATTCTGTTCCTGTCTGCGACATTGATTGTTGTCTGCAAATGAAGTATTGATCCAATATCTTAAATTGTACCTTTCAAACAATTTTTAGATCGTAGCTTGCATCTCTTAAAGAAGGATATGTTTAGTATTATGGTTTGAGTTTGTTTATTTTCTTATTAAAATATCTCATCATCAGCATCTGTATTGTCAAACCAAGACCAAAGTTGGCATTCAGCCAGGGAACTTGCCGTTTGTGATTCTTGTTCTGCTTCACTGTGTCATTATTGCAGCCATGAAGGACTCAATTATTTGATTTTCCTGTTGCTACCAAACATATTTCTGCCTGACAGACCTCTTTCTACAAACTATTATTGTATTCTACTCAGGGACTTTTAAGGAAAGCTGTCCCCTTCCATCTCCTCAGTTGCAAGACCAGTCTCCTCTCAGCCTCAGTACAAGTAACAGACCATTTATCAGAATGAAGGATGTTCTCAGGGGAAAGTAGACAGCAGGACACTGAGTGACAGCCCAACCAGTAGAGATTGATTTTAATGAAGCCTGGAATAAACAGTGAGATTAAGAGGTTGCATAGTGGGCTGACAAGTTTTTACTTCACCTTCCTCTAGAAAATTGGAGCCAGACTGTGCAGCTGATGCCTGTCTTTGCTTTATGAATGCATTTAGCTATTGCTTTACAGTGATTGGCTATATTTCAGCACAGTCCGGGGGGTGGGGGGGTGGAATTAAACCTGCTGCTCCTCTGATTTATGTGTTACTTTATAATAAAATGCTTTCTATAACCAGATTAATTTTGTTTGATTGCATAATTCATTTTTCAGCAAGTACAAATTAACTTCTTTTCCATTTTTCTAAAAACACTTTTTCTAAGCAAAGCTCTTGCAGATAATAAAATGTTACCTCCAAATGTTTATTTATCATTTACAAAAGTGGTTCCTGAGCAAGATCCTATTTTGAATTTAAGTTGACTGTTTTTACTATTTTTCCCACAAATAGCTCTTTTTTACATATTTCTTTCTGCCTTGAGCAAGGGACTGGTTACAAAATGATTTCAAATGCCATTGTTTTGTATAAATTGCCCACCAGGTGGCGATATGGGCTGGTTGGCAAGGCAGTTCCACAGCCTCCAGTTGTGATGTAGAGGCTAAAGCATTTTGAGAGCAAATATTATATTCACTTGTATCCTTCACCATTTACTGTTCATATTGGATCTTCTGAATGTCCAACTATGTAATTCTTTCCCATGCTCACTGGATTAAGAGAAGTTCTGCTCAACCAACTGTATTAGGTTCATCGGCATTCTTCCATGAATTTTTATTAAAAAAGTAACTTCGGTGGTGAATGCATGTTTTAAAAATAGTTTTTAATTTTTTCACATCTTGTGGAATTCCACTATTGGAAAAGGTGTGCATTAAACCCTATTGAATATTTTAGAATTTCAGTTGAAAAGCACAAACTTTTTTAATGAGGCAAACTGGTTGAAATCACCAAATGTACAAAATACTGTACAGAAATGTACAGAATACAGTTGACACAAAAATTACCATTTCCCCATCCTCTTCCCATGAATGCAAACAGTGTAAGTTGTAGAATTATTTGCCATTTGAATCTTTTATTGTGTCAAATAGCTGAAAATAAGAGTCATGTTGGCAGAAACCTTTGTCACAGAAAAGTAGCACAAACATTAACGGTGTCACCACATTATGGTCAGCCATAATAGTTGAGCAAGTATCAGAAAAACTGAACCAACAAAGCCATTCTACTGTGGAAAAATAGCTCCACACTGATCAATACGTCTCAAAGATTTCTAAACAAGCAATGTGTGAGTGAGATGGGGCAATTTTGCATTCAGTTTGCGTTCAAGTCTGCACATCAAACATGAGACAATATTTAAAAGGGGCACTGAATTGATTTAACAGATGAGTAGCCTATTTTGATTGTCACTGAGGCCAAAATGTCTCTAATCCACATGATTCCTTCATTTGAGTACAGATATTACACTGAATTGTCCACAGTGCACCTGTGCAGCGAACTGGAAGATGATGAACTTAATTATTATGTGGTTTTTGAATGTATTATGGCATGGAAAGGATTGAGTGTGATGATCCCTGCAACTGAAATTCTGACTGACACTTACTCACTAATCTTGCACTTGGCGTTGTCTGGAACATTACTGTCATGCATGGAATTCTACTGTGGTACAAGCTAGTACCTTCATATACTTTGAGGAAAAAGAGCTAAAAATGTGAGGGGAGAATCTATAAGCAGCAGTACAACAAGAAATTTCTGATAGTGGTGGTCTCCTTCTAAAGGTAAGGAGCGCCATGAGCTTGTAACACAAGAAATACGAGAGGTAGAAGAGGAGAAGAGGTTAGCTAAAACAGCTGGCCTGGCCAAACAAGGGGCTTGGACCTGGTGGGAAAGTGTTGAACAACGACATCTATCTTGGAATGTTCTGTGGCAGATGGAACCACTCCGCATTTCTTTTCTATGCAGAGCAGCGTACGATCCGCCCGACACCTGCCAACCTCAGCACCTGGTATGAAGATAAGACAGACAGGTGTGCTGCTTGTGGCGAGAAGGGAACACTTCAACATATTTTGAGTGCATGCAGAGTCAATCTTTCCAGCGGCATGTACACTTGGAGACATAACAACGTTCTCTAAGTTGTAACAGAAGCTGTTGAGCAGAGAGTACTGCAGCACAACTCATCTCATGCCCCATGCTGCACAGAACATCGCATATCATTTGTGAAAGAAGGCTCCAAGTCAAGGGTGTACAGTGCAGGCTCACGATCAAGCATATTTTCTTCAGCCAATAATTGGTGTGTCAAGGCTGAGCTGGATGGGAAAGGCAGTTTCCCGCAGCAAATAGCTTTCACCACATTGCGTCCAGATATAATTGTATGGTCTGACACCAGTAGAGAAGTGGTTATTGGTGAACTCACAGTCCCCTGGGAAGACAACATCGATGAAGCCCATGAGCGCAAGTTAACGAAGTATGCAGAATTAAGATCAGAGTGCAGAGACAGAGGGTGGAAGGTCTCATGCTATCCATTCGAAGTAGGCTGCCGTGGGTTTATTTGCGTTCACTTTCCAGAAGTGGCTGCGTGACCTTGGCTTCATTAGAAGAGAGATCAAGTCAACCAGCAGGGCTGTAGCTGAGGCGGCAGAGAAAGGACCAGCATGGATGTGGACCAAGTATGCCCAGAGGGGCAGATAGTCGGATAGTGTATACGTATCTTGCAAACCCTTCAGTAGTTGCATGGACACCTGAAGAGCAGACTATCTGTTGGATGGAAGTGACCAACAACTCTGATAGAGGCAGATGCCAAGTTTTTAAGCTCACCAGAGGGAGGTGGTGCTTTAGCACTGCTGGCCCACCACCTCGAGGGAGTCTTGATCATAAGCGGGCCGAAACTCCTGAAGACAGGTGGCAGATCAACTGATGATCCCACTGGTGATAGCACAGGACAGTTAACATCTTAGTCCACGTGTATTTTTTAACTCTGATATCAGAAGTTGTTAGTGATCATCCTGCTTGTTTACTACATATTTGCCTCTAGGAGCGGCAAGGGAAGATTACAATATCCATGCACCCAATAATGGATGTGCTTTACCCTTTTTCTCCATAACTGATTATGCCTAGATTTAGTTGGAATTATTGATGAAGTTGTCAACTCAATGTCAATATCAAATATATTTCACATTCTGATGCCTGCACCTGTGCACTGAATGAATAACTCCAGATATCACTGATGGAGACACCATACTCCTATAGTATAGATGGCTGGCATTAGTGGTTCTGGCCAATAACACTGGACAACAAAGATTTTGCATCCTGAATACTTTTGGGTGTATCTTATGGATTTTGGGCTGCTGATCATGAAATTCAATCACCATTCTTTTGAAATCACCTATATTTGTTATTTCAGTTCATAATTCAAGTCACAATAACTGATGCCAAGATGAAGGAAAACATTTTTGTTGGTCCACAAATCAAACAGATCACCAGTGACAGGCAATTCGAAGAACTTCTAGTGGGACTGGAGAAAATCGCATAGAAGGCAATTCAAGGATGTTGTTGAAGATTTTCTTGGCACCAACAGAGCACCAAACTACATGCAACTGGTTGACAACATGCTTCAAGCCATGAAGTGCCACATGTCACTACAGATTCATTTTCTGCATTCCCATTTAGACTTCTTCCCTGCAATTCTTTGCGCTGTCAGTGACGAGCATGGTGAAAGGTTTCACCAGGACATTGTGGATGAGAGTCCTTGATGAGGATGGCTTGGACCCAAATGCTGGGTACCTGAAGCATTCAAGACAAGGTATCAAACTGGATCTGAGCTCAAAACAAATGCTAGACGATATCACTAGTAGCTTACAAATGAGCGCCGAACCTCAGTTCAAGTGTTTGTTAAATACTTGATTATTGGTGCCCAAAACATCATTACCAATTAGCAGGAGCATCCTGACCCTTAAAGGGGCCACACCATCTTATCCATACTCTGGGGAGTTAGACCATCTGAATCCCAGAAGCTGGTGCAGTTGGAGGTGTCTCATAAGAGGACTCCCTCCCCAAGATTGACTTCTGATGGCCCTGGCTGCTGGGAGAAGTAGTGATGGTAATTGCAGATGAAAGCCTGATCCAAGATGTCTCTTTCAGGCACCCAGCACTTTTCTTCCGGTCGGAATCCTTCCCAGTCCACGAGGTATTGCCAAACACCTCAAACAGTACGTGAGTCCAAAGGTCTTCTCACCGTGAAGATGTTCCCCATTAATAAACCTGGGTGGTGGTGGGGCTAAGGGGCTTGTGCAGACAGGTTTTAATTTAGAGATGTGGAAGGTGGGATTGATCTTCAGGGTCTTGGGGAGATTCAGGATTTTGAAGGGTTCAATGAACTTGGGCGTCTTCCCCTTCAGTTTGTCTTGGTCTCTGCTTTCCGGGTAGAGGTCAGCAAACTTTCTCGTGCCCTAATACTTCTTTGCTTGCAGTATTTAATGAGATTTTTGCTGCAGGGGCCCCAACCTCTGTCTCTAGTTCTGAAAGAGAGGTAGATGATAACCAAACTGGCACTCAAGCAGTGACATCCTGTGCGCCCGATGCAATAAGGTGCTCAGAGCGACCTCAGCCAACATCAAATATTCACACCACAGATTAGGTCTTTCCAGGGCCAGGCATCTTAGGGTCCATTCTAAATCACAGTTGACCGCTTGGTCTTGCCATTGGATTGTGGGTGAAACTTGGAGGAAAGGCGACAATTACCATCATCGCCTTTCCGAGCAGCCTGGGCTGTCAGGAGTCAGTTTACAGAATGCCCTCAGAAATGTGATGTGAATTGTGGACCACAATCAGAGATATTGTCCGCTGGGAATTCATGGATCTTGAAGACCTGGTCCAGGACAACTTCGGTCGCTCTTTCGCAGATGGTAGTTTCTCCAAGGCGATGAACTTAAGCTTTCGAAATCTGATCAACAATTACTATGATGACCGGGGAGGCCCTGGACAAAGTCTACGGAGATGTGTGCCCAAGGTCGTTCCGGAACTGGGCAGGGGGTGGAGGAGCCCTTGAGGTCAGGTACAGGGCTCCTTGTTCCGGGCGTACACCTCACATGCCTGCACTTACTACCAAACCTCTTTCGTCATTCCAGGCCACCAGTACCTCCTCTTGATAAACTCGAGGGTCTTGGCAATCCCTGGGTGTGCGGTCGTTCTGGGCCAATGTCCCCATTAGAGTACCTGGAACTGGTCAGAGCTCAGGACAAACAGCCGACCTGGAGGACCATTCCTGGGTATCTGCCCTTGTACCTGGGCCTTATGAACAAGAGCGTCGATTCCCCAGCAAATTGGTCCTACCAGCCTGGATTGTGGCAAAATGGTGGTAGGTTGCTCCTGTCATTCCATTTCATCAAACTGACAGGACAGGGAACCTGGCTTCTGGTTCTTTGACCCTTGTTGATAGGTCAGGATGAATTTAAAGCAGTTAAAGAATAAAGACCACCAGGCCTGTCTGGAATTCAGCTTCTTGGCCTCCTGAATATAAGCCAGGTTCTTGTGATCAGTCCAGACGATAAAAGGGTTTTTAGCCCCCTCTAGCCAGTGACGCATTCTGACAAAGCTAACTAAACCACAAGAAGCTCCCAATTCCCAATGTCATAGCTCCTCTCTACCGGGGATAGTTGCCTGGAGAAAAATGCACACAGGTGCAGTTTACCGTCCAAAGGTGATTGTTGAGACAAGACAGCACCCACTCCAATGTCTGAGGTGTGCACCTCCATGATGAAGGGAAGGTCCAGGTCATTCCTTGTTTCTCTTTTTATTTCAGAATTTGTTACCAGCAACTGGTCCACCAATGCTGTGTGAAACTCTTCTGCTGGGTCACACTATAAAGACTTTTCTTCTTCAGTTGCCAACATTGGAAGACGAGACAAGTCATCAGCATTGCTGTGTTGTTTGGTACACTTGATCTCTATGTCATAAGAGTGGGCTCCTAGGAAAAATGCCCAACATTGCAACCAGGTAGTAGTCATCTCTGGAATTCCCTTCCTGAGAATTGAAAATGGACACAAGGGGCTGGTGGTCCTCATATAACCAGCTGTCTAATCCAGGCATTCTCTCTAAAGCTTCTGCGTCCTTCCCATAATGAGGTGACCAGACTGAACACAATATTCCAAATGTGGTTTAACCAGGGTTTTATAGAGCTACAACATTACCTCATGGCTCTTAAACACAACCTCCCATCAAATGGAGGCCAGCACACCATAAGCCTTCCTAACCACCCTACCAACTTGCATAGCAACCTTTAGACATCTATGGATGTGAAGTCCAAGATTCCTCTATTCCTCCACACTGCTAAGGATCCTGCCATTAACTTGTACTCTGCTTTCAAAGTAGAACATCCAAAGTGAATCACTTCACCCTTTTCCAGACTGAACTCTATCTGCCACTTCTCAGCCCAGCTCTGCCTCTGTCAATATCTGGTTCTAACTTATGGCAACCTTCTACATTATCCATAACTTCATCAACTTTCGTGTCATCAGAAAACTTACTAACCCACACTTTCACTTCCACATCCAAGTCATTTATAAAAATCAAAAATAGCATGTGCCCCTGCAGGGCACCACTGATCACCGACCACCAGGCAGAAAACACACAAATCTGATTGAAGTCACATTTTGAATCCACACGTGGTAGTCACATTCTTAATCCACACAATCTGGATTCCATGACTCCGGACTTTCTGAATATGACTATCATGGGGAACCTTATAAAACACCCTACCAAGATCCATGTACAAAACATCTACTGTTCTACCTTCATCAATGTGCTCCATGACATCCTCAGAGAATTCAATCAGGCTCATGAGACATGATCTACCCATCACAAAAGCATGCTGACTGTCCCTAATCAGACAATGATTCTACCAAATGCTCGTAAATACTGTCACTAAGAATCTTCTCCACCATTAGCCCACCATTGAAGTTAGACTTATTATTCTATCATTCCCAGGGTAGCCCTATTCTCTCTCTTGAACAAAGATACAACATTTTCCACCCGCCTCCCGTGCCCCCCCCCCCCCCCAGTCTTCAGGTACTATCACTGCCAAAGACACAGCAAACTTTTCCCTCGCTTCCCAGAGTAACCTGGGATGTATCCTGTCTGGCCCTGAAATTTATCTATCCTAATGTTTTTCTAAAATTACAGCACATTGTCTTTCTTAATGTTGACATATTCTAACATATCAGCCTGCATTACGTTATTCTCTCAAAGGCCAAGGTTCCTCTACTAGTGAATACTGAAGCAAAGTATCCATTAAGAACTGCCTCAGACTTCAGACACATCTTTCCCCTTCTATACCTGATTGGCCCTACTCTCACTCTAGTTATCCAACTCTTCTTCACATACATGTAGAATGCTGGGGTTTTTTCTTAATCAACTCACCAAGACCTTCTCATGCCCCCTTCTAAGCTCTCCTAAGTTCATCCTTGGGCTCCTTCCTGACTACCTTGTAACTCTCTAAAGCCCTGTATGGCCTTTGCTTCTTCAACCATAAGTAAGCTTCTTTCTTCATCTTGACTAGATGTTCCACATTTCTTGTCAACTTTGGTTCCTTCATGCTAGCATTCTTTCGCTGCCCTGATGGAACAAACCTATCCAGAACCCCATGGAAGTTCTCCCTAAGCAACCTCTACTTTTCCATTTTACATTTCTCTGTGTACATCTGTTCTCTATTTATGCTACCAAGTTCCTGCCTAATATGCCATAATTCCCCCTCCCCCAATTAAATGCTTTCCCATATCATCTGCTCCTATTCCTCTCCAAGCTGGAGTAAGAGTCAGGTAGTTGTGGTCACTGTCTCTGAAATGCTCACCCACCAAGGAGATCTGACTGGTTCATGCCTAGCACCTGATCCAATATGGCCTCTCCTCTAGTTGGCCTATCTACAGATTGTATCAATAATCCTTCCTGGATACATCTTAAAAAATTCTGCCCCACCTAAACATTTTGCACTCAGGAGGTGCCAATCAATATGGAGTAAGTTAAAGTCCATAAGAAAAAAAGACATAGGAGCAGAATTACGCCATTTGGCCCATTGGGTCTGCTCTGCCATTCAATCCTGGCCAATCATTTTTTCACCTCATCAGCCCCACTTCCTGGCCTTCTCCCCATAACCTTTGATGTTGTGTCCAATCAAGTACCTATCAATATCTGCCTTAAATAGACACAATGACCTGGCTTCCACAGCCAACTACTGCAGCAAATTCCACTAATTCACCACCCTCTGGAGAAGGAAATTTCTCTGCATCTCTGTTTTGAAAGGACAACGCCCCTCTGCACTGAGGCTGTGCCCTCTTGTCCTAGACTTCCCCCACCATTAGAAACATCCTTTCCAAATCTACTCTGTCTAGGCCTTTCAACATTCGAAAAGCTTCAATGAGATTATGAGATTCTCTTCCCTCCCCCCCCGCCCCACTTAATCCTTCTAAATTCCAGCGAGTACATTCCCAGAGCTATCAAATGATCCTCGAAAGATCATCCTTTCATTCCCGGAATCATCCTTGTGAATCTTCTCCAATAACAGCACATCTTTTCTTAGATGAGGAGCCCAAACCTGTTCACAATACACAAGGTGAGGCCTCGTCAGTGTCTTATAAAGTCTCAGCATCACATCCCTGCTCTTTTATTCGAGACCTCTTGAAATGAATACCAACATTGTATTTGCCTTCCTCACTACCAACTGAACCTCAAAGTTAACCTTTAGGGTTTTCTGCACAAGGAGTCCTAAGTCCCTTTGCATCTCAGATTTTTGGATTTTCTCTCCATTTAGAAAATAGTCTACACATTTATTTCTGCTATCAAAGTGCACGGCCATGCATTTTCCAACATTGTATTTCATTTGCCACTTTCCTGCTCATTCTCCTAATCTGTCTTTCTGTATCCTACCTATTACCTCAACACTACCTGCCCCTCCACCGATCCACATATCATCTGCAAATATGGCAACAAAGCCATTTATTCCATCATCTAAATCACTGATATACAGCATAAAAAGAAGTGACCCCAACACCAACCCTCACAGAACACCACTAATCACTGGCAGTCAACCAGAAAAGGTACCTTTTATTCCCATTCACTGCCTCCTACCAATCAGCCAATGCTCTAACCATGCTAGTAATTTTCCTGTAATACCATGGGCTCTTAACTTGGTAAGCAGCCTTATGTGTGGTACCTTGTCAAAGGCCTTCTGAAAGTCCAAGTATACAGTTGAAGTCAGAAAGCTTACATACACCTTAGCCAAATACATTTAAGCTCAGTTTTTCACAATTCCTGACATCTAATCCTAGAAAATATTCCCTGTCTTAGGTCAGTTAGGATCACTACTCTATTTTAAGAATGTGAAATGTCAGAATAATAGTAGAGAGAATGTTTTA
Organism: Mobula hypostoma; assembly: GCF_963921235.1. Lineage (NCBI taxonomy): Eukaryota > Metazoa > Chordata > Chondrichthyes > Myliobatiformes > Myliobatidae > Mobula > Mobula hypostoma. The sequence continues at coordinate 55,820,032 of NC_086109.1, forward strand.
TTTCAGCTTTTATTTCTTTCATCACTTTCCCAGTGGGTCAGAAGTTTACATACACTTTGTTAGTATTTGGTAGCATTGCCTTTAACTTGTTTATCTTGGGTCAAACATTTTGGGTAGCCTTCCACAAGCTTCTCACAGTAAGTTGCTGGAATTTTGTTCCATTCCTTCAGACAGAAGTGATGTAACTGAGTCAGGTTTGTAGGCCTCCTTACTCGCACACGCTTTTGCAGTTCTGCCCACAAATTTTCTATCGGATTGTGGTCAGAAAATGATGTCAAGTCTGGTTCATCCTTGGGAGCAATTTCCAAACACCTAAAGATACCACTTTCATCTGTACAAACGGTAGTACGCAAGTATAAACACCATGGGACCACGTAGCCATCATACCGCTTAGGAAGGAGACGCATTCTGTCTCCTAGAGATGAATGTACTTTGGCACGAAAAATGCAAATCCATCCCAGAACAACAGCAAAGGACCTTGTGAAGATGCTGGAGGAAACAGGTAGACAAGTATCTATATCCACAGTAAAACGAGTCCTATATCAACATAACCCGAAAGGCTGCTCAGCAAGGAAGAAGCCACTGCTCCAAAACTGCCATAAAAAGCCAGACTACAGTTTGCAAGTGCACATGGGGACAAAGATCTTACTTTTTGGAGAAATGTTCTCCGGTCTGATGAAACAAAAATTGAACTGTTTCGCCATAATGACCATCGTTATGTTTGGAGGGAAAAGGGTGAGGCTTGCAAGCTGAAGAACACCATCCCAACAGTGAAGCATGGGGGTGGCAGTGTCATGTTGTGGGGGTGCTTTGCTGCAGGAGGGACTGGTGCACTTCACAAAATAGATGACATCATGAGGAAGGAAAATTATGTGGATATATTGAAGCAAAATCTCAAGACATCAGCCAGGAAGTTAAAGCTCGGTTGCAAATAGGTCTTCCAAATGGACAATGACCCCAAGCATACCTCCAAAGTTGTGGAAAAATTGCTTAAGGACAACAAAGTCAAGGTATTGGAGTGGCCATCACACAGCCCTGACCTCAATCTGATAGAAAATTTGTGGGCAGAACTGAAAAGGTGTGTGCGAGCAAGGAGGCCTACAAACCTGATTCAGTTACACCAGTTCTGTCTGGAGGAATGGAACAAAATTCCAGCAACTTACTGTGAGAAGCTTGTGGAAGGCAACCCAAAACGTTTGACCCAAGTTAAACAAGTTAAAGGCAATGCTACCAAATGCTAACAAAGTGTATATAAACTTCTGACCCACTGGGAAAGTGATAAAAGAAATAAAAGCTGAAATAAATCATTCTGTCTACTATTATTCTGACATTTCACATTCTTAAAGTAGTGATCCTAACTGACCTAAGACAGGGAATGTTTTCTGGGATTAAATGTAAGGAATTGTGAAAAACTGAGTTTAAATGTATTTGGCTAAGGTGTATGTAAACTTCTGACTTCAACTGTACAACTTCCACTGCATCTCCTTTATCTATCCTGCTTGTAATCTTCTCAAAGAACTCCAACGGGTTCATCAGGCGAGATTTTTCCTTAAGGAAACTTTGCTGCCTTTGTCCTATCTTGCCCTATTTCACCAAGAATTCCATAACCTCATCCTTAATAATTGACTCCAACATCTTCCCAGACACTGAGGTCAGACTAACCAGCCTATAATTTCTTTTCTGCTGCCTTCCTCCTTTCGTAAAGAGTGAAGTGACATTTGCAGTTTTCCAGTCCTCTGGCACCATGCCAGCATCCAATGATATTTGAAAGATCATTACTAATACCTCCACAATCTCTACTGCTACCTCTTTCAGAATCCTAGGGTGCAGGTCATCTGGACCGGGTGACTTATGTACCCTTAGGTCTTTCAGCTTTTTGAGCACCTTCTCTCTTGTAATGGTAACTGCACTCACTTCTCTTCTCACTTCACATCTGGCACACTGCTAGTGTCTTCCACGGTGAAGACTGATGCAAAATATTCATTGAGTTCATCTGCCATCTCCTTATCTCCCACTTTGATTTCTCCGACCTCACTTACAGCAGTCCTATATCCACCCTCATCTCTCTTTTATTTTTTACATACAGTATATACTTGAAAAAGCTTTTACTATCCACTTTGATAACGTTTGCTAGCTTACTTTCATATTTCATTTTTTCCTCCCTAATGATTCTTTTAGTTGCTCTCCGAAGGTTTTTTAAAGCTTCCAATCCTCTATCTTCCTGTTAATTTTTGCTTTGTTGTATGCCCTCTCTTTTGCTTTTACATTAGCTTTGACTTCCCATGTCCTTTTGCCAATTGAGTATTTTTTAAATTTTGGAATGCATCTATCCAGTACTTCCCTCATTTTTTCCCCAGAAGCTCACGTCATTGCCGTTCTGCTGACATCCTGACCAGCTTCTCCTTCCAATTTACTTTGGCCAACTCATCTTTCATACCACTGCAATTTTCTTTACCCCACTGAAAAACTGCTATGTCAGACTTTACTTTCTCCCACCAAATTTCAAGTTGAACTCAATCATTTTGATCACTGGTTTCTAAGGGTTCTTTTATGTTAAGCACCCTAATCAGCCCCAGTTCATTGCATAACACCCAATCCAGTATAGCTGATTCCCTAGTAGGCTCAATGACAAACTGCTCTAAAAAGCCATCTCATAGACATTCAACAAACTCACTCTCTTAAGATCCATTACCAACCTAATTTTCCCAATCGACCTGCATGTAGAAATCTCCCATGGCTATCACAACATTGCCCTTTGAGACGCCTTTTCTACTTCCCATTACTATTGGGAGGCCTGTATATAACTGCTATCAGGGTCCTTTTACCGTTGCTTTTAACTCAACCCAAAAGGATTCAAAATCTTCCAATCCTATGTCACATCTTTCTACTTATTTGATGCCATTCTTTACCAGCAGAGCCACCCCACCCCCTCTGCCCACCCTCCTATCCCTCCAATACAATGTGCAACTTTGGACATTCAGCTCCCAACTACAGCCATCCTTCAGCCACGATTCAGTGATGGCCACAACATCATATCCGACAATCTGTAATAGAGCAACAAATTCATCTACCTTATTTCTTATTGAGATATAACCCTTTGAGTGCTCTATTTGCTACCCTTTTTGATTCTGCATCCCAAGTGCACTGATACTCACCCTGCCAGCTACTATTTTGACCTATCATCTGCCTGCCCTTCCTGACAGTCTGACTGCATGCTATCTTTGCTCTTTTACCATCTATCCTATTCTGAGTCACTCCACTCCGGTTCCCACCCTCCTGCCAAATTAATTTAAACCCTCCCCAACAGCTCTAACAAACATGCCTGCAAGAATATTGGTCCTCCTCTGGTTCAGGTGCAACCTGTCACTTTTGTACAGGTCATACCTTCCCCAGAAGAGATACTTTATACTTTATTGTCGCCAAACAATTGGTACTAGAACATACAATCATCACAGCAATATTTGATTCTGCGCTTCCCACTCCCTGGATTACAAATATTAAATATTAAAAATAGTAAAAATTAGTAAATATTAAAAATTTAAATTATAAATCATAAATAGAAAATAGAAAAATGGAAAGTAAGGTAGTGCAAAAAACCGAGAGGCAGGTCCGGATATTTGGAGGGTACGGCCCAAATCCAGGTCAGGTTCTGTTCAGCAGTCTTATCACAGTTGGAAAGAAGCTGTTCCCAAATCTGGCCGTATGAGTCTTCAAACTCCTGAGCCTTCTCCCGGAGGGAACCAAATCTGGCCATATGAGTCTTCAAACTCCTGAGCCTTCTCCCGGAGGGAAGAGGGACGAAAAGTGCGTTGGCTGGGTGGGTCGAGTCCTTGATTATCCTGACAGCACTGCTCCGACAGTGTGCAGTGTAAAGTGAGTCCACGGACAGAAGATTGGTTTGTGTGATGTGCTGCGCCATGTTCACGATCTTCTGCAGCTTCTTTTGGTCTTGGACAGGACAACGTCCATACCAGGTTGTGATGCACCCTAGAAGAATGCTTTCTACGGTGCATCTATAAAAATTAGTGAAGGTTTTAGGGGACAGGCCAAATTTCTTTAGTTTTCTCAGGAAGTAAAGGCGCTGTTGGGCCTTCTTGGCAGTGAACTCTGCTTGGTTGGACCATGTCAGGTCATTTGTGATATTGACCCCGAGGAACTTAAAGCTTTTGACCTGCTTCACTTGCGCACCACCGATGTAAATTGAGTCGTGCGGTCTGCTACTCCTTCTGAAGTCAACAACCAATTCCTTCGTCTTGCTGACGTTGAGGGATAAGTTATTGTCTTTGCACCATGCCACCAGGTTCTTAATTTCCTCTCTGTAGTCAAAGTCATCATTACACAAGATACGGCCTACAATTGTTGTGTCACCAGCAAACTTATATATTGAGTTTGATGGAAACTTGGCTACACAATCATGGGTGTACAGTGAGTACAGCAGATCCCAATGATCCAAGAGCCTGAAGCCCTACCCCCTGCACCAGCTTCTCAGCCACACATTTATCTGCCAGATCATCCTGTTTCTACCCTCACTGGCACATGACACGGGCAGCAATCCAGAAATTATTACCTGGGAGATCCTGCTTTTCAGTTTTCTGCCTAGCTCTTGAAATTCTCTTTTCAGGACCTCTTTGCTTTTCCTTCCTTTGTCATTGGTCCCAGTATGTACCAAATCATCTACCTGCTGTCCTTCCCCCTCTAAAATGCTGTGGACACGGTCTGAGATATCCCTAACCCTGGCACCTGGAGTCAACATACCATTCCGGTGTCCCATGCACATCCACAGAATCTCCTGTCTGTTCCACATCCTTCGATGTTCCTTTTGAACTAATAAACCCCAGAATATCCAGCAGCCATTCCTGCCATTGTGTCAGTCTGCCTTCTGTAATGGCCACAACATGGCAGTTCCATATACTGATCCATACTCCAAGCTCATCACTCTTGTTCCTGATACTTCTTGCATTAAAATAGACACTTCAACCCATCCCACTGACCAAAAGTTTGCCCTATCAACTTCCAATCCTTCCGCACTGTCACAATGGGGGGGCATTGGGAGCAAGGGTGGACCCAAATGCAAGACACATCTTGTGAGGTTACTTAGATTGAGTTTATTGTTTGATACCAGGACAACAAGGCAGGAGCAGGAATAGCGAACTGGACAAAGACTCAGGACTACGACTAGGCTGGGACTAGGGGTCTGGGCTAGGACTCGGAATCGGCTCCCAGAACTAGAGGAGACATAAGAGGCTAGGGTATGGACTCCGAGCCAGAGACTGGGTAAGGACCCAGTACCTGGGTCTTGCCTCGGGCTCGGACCGCAGAACCAGGCAAGGACATGACATGGGCTAGGGAGAGGAGGAACATGGGAACACAGGGCAGGTACATGGAACCATGGACACATACACAGAACACAAAGTCGGGGCCCCTCCTTGGGTACAGGACATAGGGCCGGGACTAGCACACAGAACAGAGAGTCGGGACCCCTCCTTGGGAACCGGACATAGGGCCAGGACTCATGACCCCCCGCGGGGCAACGGCAAGACGGCCTGACTTACCCCACAGAAGCAAGGACAAGACAAGACAAGGCACGACTCCCCGCGGTGCAACGGCAAGACAGCCTGACTTACCCCATGGAGGTGAGGACAGGACAAGACATGACTCCCCGCGGGGCAATGGCAAGATGGTCTGACTTACCCCACAGAGGCAAGGACAAGACAAGACAAGACACGACTCCCCGTGGTGCAATGGCAAGACAGCCTGACTTACCCCACGGAGGTGAGGACAGGACAAGACAAGACATGACTCCCCGCGGGGCAACGGCAAGGTGGCCTGACTTACCCCACGGAGGCGAGGACAGGACAAGACATGACTCCCCGCGGGGCAATGGCAAGGCGGCCAGACTTACCCCACAGAGGCGGGGACAAGATAAGACCAACACGAATGAACACCAGACAGTACCTATCTAGCTCCGGTGATGGAACTAGACGGAAGTGCAGGCGGGGGCTGCAGACGAGGGCTAGAGGCGAGAGGGGCAGAGAAGGGATTCAGACAAGGGGGTAGGACAGGAATCACAGACCGCCAGGGCCAGGACTAGACTCAGAACTGGAAGCCGCCAGGGCCAGGACTTGACATGGTACATGAACGCCACCGGAGCCAGGACGTGGACGTGGTACTTGGATGCCGCCGGAGCCAGGACGTGGTGCTTGGAACCTCTGGGTAGTGCCGAGCTCTCGACTCGGCCTGGGAACAGAAGACAGTGGTTCTTGATTCCCTCCAGCGGGTTAACTGACTGACCCACCTTGATGAGGAAACTTTGCAGGCTCACTTTGGCGAGGTAACTGGACAGGGTTGCTCTGGTGAGGAAAGGCAAATTACCGGCACTCGCTTTGGGCAGAGACAAGGCTTGCTCCAGCCAGATGACATTGGCACGCCGAGACTTTGCAGACGCTCCCGCACCAAATGGCTGAAAGCTGGAGACTACAAACTACCGATTCAGCCGAGTGTTAATTGCCTCTAATCACCAAAGTCGAGGGACACGGGAAAACAGGGAATCAACGGTCCGGATCGTAACATAAACAAGCTAACTTTAAAGGGACCCCGATCCGGACCATGACACGCACAGACTCTCAATATGCAACATCTCCCTGTACAGTATAAAGTAGAAAGTATAAGTATACACCAGCTGCCCGATCCTCTGACCTATCACTCTGCCAAACAAGATTCAACACTCTCCAACAGCTCTAGCAAATCTGCTTGCAGGGACTTTGGTCCCCTCAAGTTTGGGTGTAACAAGCCCTTTCTGTACAGGTTATACCTTTCCCAGAAGAGATTCCAATGATCGACAAAGCTGAAATCCTGCCCCCTGAACCAATTCCTCAGCCACACATACTGTGTATCTAGTTAATCATCCTATTCTTACCCTCACTGGCACTTGGCACAGGCAGCAATCCAGCGACTACTACCCTAGCTCCCTATATTCTCTCTTTCAGGACCCCATCCCTTTCCCTACCTATGCCATTGGTACCAACATGTACCATGATTTCTGACTACTTGCCCTCACCCTGAAAATGTTGTCAACTGGATGTGGGACATCCCAGACTTGGCACCCGGGAGGCAACGTACTATTTTCACATGATTTCACATCCACAGGACCTCCTGACAGCTCCTCTAACTATTGGATCCCTTATTACTACCACACTCCTTATCCCTCTCTTCTCACAGAGCCACACTCAGTGCAAGAGACCTGGTCATTGTGACTCTCCTTGGTCGGTCATCCTCCCCAGCAGTTTACAAAGTGGTATACTTGTTATTAAGGGGAATGGCTACAGGAGTAACGACTGGCACAGGCACTTGGCACAGGCAGCAATCCAGAGATTACTGCCTTTGGGGTTCTGTTTTTCAGCTTCGGACCTAGCTCCCTATATTCACACCTCAGGGCCTCATCCCTTTTCCTGCCTATGTCTGTGGAAGACTAAAGGATGACAGCCCCATTTCTGTTCATATGTTAGATTCTGAAAATCAGGCCATTTTATGTATTTTTAAAGGATGTGTAAAGAAGGAAATAGATATTCTTCATGATTTGAGTTGTGCACCATTTGGTATACAGTTACTTCTGGTGGTTAAGCATACAAGCTGAGCTAAACAATTGACTGATGGAATTGATAGGGAAAGATAATAGTTGGGCAGTGTTAAAGACAGTGTCCAATAGAAAAATGACTTATAACAACCACAAAAGAATAAGGATGCAGTAATCATTCATTCATTTCCTTTATGGATTGACATGTAAATCATTCTGAAATAAGCTCTGGAAGCCATAGGTAAAAGAGGAAGAAATATATTACAGTGTTTGAGAAATGAAGTGCATCTACACTTTGAGGATTTCACTAGCTGTCAGCCTTAAATATCCATTTGAGAAAGGGAGAAGGAAATCTCATAGATTAAATCTACAAGGCAGAGAAAAGTTAAATGTTCTACAAAGCATTAAAATGAATGAATGGAGGTAAAAATTCTGCTGATATTATTTTAGACTTAATGTATTTTTCTTCTGATGATTGTGTTCAATTTGATTAGTACAGGTTGAGGAGCACCCCTTATCTGAAGTTTCAAAATCCAAAATGTTTTTGAACGCTGACATGTCACAAATGGAAAATTACACAAGGCACTGGGAAGGTTCCCGAGCGATGCACAAGTCCCTGTGCACCACAGACAGTTCTGAGAAGTGACCTCATGTATGCAATGAACAGAAATTAATGAAAAATAGAAAAATACTGCATAAGGTGAAAAATGAAGATTTCGGTTGTGTATTGAAGGAATGGATTTATCACCGTCAGAGTGAATGTATGTTGCTTAACGGTATGCTGATCATAAAACAAGTAAAGATCTATCACAATGAACTGAAAATTGAAGGTAATTGTGAACATTCAGCAGGCTGGTTTCAGAAACTTAAGTAAAGGAATGGCATTGAATTTTTAAAAGTAGTAGTGATAAAGCGACTGCTGATCACAAAGCAGCAAAGAAATTTATTGGTAAGTTTGCCAAGGTTGTTGCTGATGAAAATCTAACATGCTGAACAGCTGCATGAATGCATGCTTGTGATGAACAAGTGTAAGACAAAGACTGCCTACGGGTAGCACATGAATTCATGGCCGGGAATGGTGGCAATCCCAACGTCCAAGTGGGTGACTGAGGTAGTGACAGCTTACCTTTCCAGTGGTTCAATGTACACATTATTGTTTCATGCACAAAGTTATTAGAAGTATTATATAGAACTATCTTCAGGGAATGTGTATAAGTTGTATATGTGATCTAAGTGGACTTCCTGTTTAGATTTGTGTCCCATTCCCAGGGTATTTCATTATATAGATGCAAATATTAAAAAATCCAAAATCTGAAACATTTGCAGCTTTTCGGATAAGAGGTGCTCAACTGGTGTCAGCTTCCTTTCAGTTTTAATAAAAGCAAAGGTAAATCTCTTTTTTGGGGGGATAGGAACCATCAATTTATTTCTGCTTGCTACTGCTTAAATGTTAAGATTAATTAAGATGAATTCCTTTGATATTTGTTAGGAAAATATTTACAATTATGCTGTATAAATCCTCCAAAGTGAGCTCCATTTTTTTCCCAACTGAACAAAGAACATGTTTCTTTTATTTCTTTTTTGGGAAAATAGTTTGTTTAAAATGTTATATTTTATCTCAGACACCAGAGTAATGTTACATCCCCGTAGCTTGTAATGTTTATTTGATATATGATTAATTTTGTAACATTTATCCTAAGGTGTGACCTCCATTTTCATTATATCAATATCATGCTTAGATATGCATTATCAGCACCAGTAGGATTTAGGGTCAGAAATCTTGAGAAAGAAGGTAATCATGTGCAGGTTTTGTTCTTTTGTAAAATGTTGAAGCTCATTTGCTTCAACATTTGAAAATATATACCTCTGTGTTGTGTGTTCTCAGATCTCTGCATATGCCAACTCTGTGTGAGATGCCATCACCAGCACTTGTCAAAAGAATTAAATCCCTTTAATGCTTGTTTACAGCTAAACACTTGTCATTGTGTTCCCCTGTGGTTCATGGTTGGTTGGCTTTTTTACTGCTCTGCATAAGATTTAATTTTGTTTTGTTTATGAATGTACTTGCATATGCAGGTGCAGAGCAGAAAAATGTAGCACCCTGTCATGGGGAACTTGCAAACATATATGTAGCACACATTTTAAAAAAGGGAACTGTAGACAGCCTTGTATTGAATGAAACAAATTGCATATAAAATGTTGTCACAAATGAATAATCTTTAGAAGCCTCAAAAGTGTCTAAAAATGCCTATTACTTTGTAAAAGAAATACACAAGCATACATCATGCATAAAATGTGACCAATGTGTGACTTCATACCACTTTTATATGGTTTATGATTAATGTAATTCCTTGGTTACCATGTATAAATAATTCTTTATTAACAGAATGGAGTGAAATTTTGAAACCATGCCCTGCTACTTTAGAAAAAAAAAGCAGAGCTAAGCAATTACATTGTGCCTTTGACAACTTAAGTACAACATTATCCATAGCCTTTATAAAGCAAATAATGAAGACAGAGCTATTAACAGAGTACACTTTATTGAAGGTGGTAAACTCTCCACTAATTGTAATGTATGGTGCAATACTGTATCAAGTCATACCACATGATACAGAGTTCTAAATGTATGTGTACTATACACTGTTTCTTCAATAGAGAAGGAGGGGGAGAGAGAGGGGAAAAATACAGTATCACCTAGTCAGATAATTTGTAAATTCAGTCAGCTGTAAAGCCATTGATCTCTGCATTCACTCAATATCTTTAATACCAACTGCAATGCATCTTTGAAGTATACACTGAAAGTTCAGTGGATCACTTGATCAGGTAGATTTTTTACACTTCAGCTTTCACTCATCCTGTCTTGCAATAGTTACTGCAATATATAATAATATATTCATCAATACATCATATCACACTTTCTTGATGACTATGTTCCTGCAGCTATCTGAAACCATCAAACAATAAACTCCTTCTCAACTCCTGCGTTACTTTCACTTATACTTTTGTAGTTGATACATTACTGGACACTATTAACTCATTTCAATGTTCTCTCTGTTGCTCTTCAAGCTCTACCATTGTGGCTCCATTTTCACTTCATTTTGAACCTGGCTCCATTTTCACTTCATTTTGAACAGGTTAGCAGTACAGTAAACAGGTCTCAGTGATGACAGGGTATTCATTAGTCTCACAACCTGAGGGAATAAACTGTGACCCAGTCTGGCAGTCCTAGTCCTGATGCTCCTGTACCACCTGCCTGATGTTTGTGGGTCAACAAGATTGTGGGATGGGTGGTAGTGATCCTCAACAATGTTGAAGGACCCATCCTGAAATGTCAACTGTTTATTCACTTCCATAGATGCTGCTTGACCTGCTGATTTCACTACTGCAACAAGTTAGGAACTACAAACAATTTGAGAGTATCAACAATCGTAAGACCATAAGAAGTAGGAGCAGAATTAGGCAATTTGGCCCGAGTCAGCTCTGCCATTCCATCATGGTTGATCCTTTTATCCCCTTTCTGCTGTGCTCAGCCCAACTCCCCAGCTTTCTCCCTGAAACTTCTGATGCCGTGTCTACTCAAGAACACAGGCCTTAAATATACCCAACAACCTGGCCTCCACAGCTGCCTGTGGTAATAAATTCCACAAATTCACCACCCTCTGGCTAAAGAAATATCTTCGCATCTCTGTTTTAAATGGACACCCCTCTATCCTGAGGCTGTGCCCTCTTGTCCTTGACTTCCCCACCATGGGAAACATCCTTTCCACATCTGTTCTGTCTAGACCCTTCAACATTCAAAAGGTTTCAATGAGATTCCCCGTCATCCTTCTAAATTCCAGGGAGTACAGACCCAGAGCCACCAAACGTTCCTTGTATAGTAACCCTTTCATTCCTGGAATCACCATTGTGAACCACCTCTGGACCCTCTCCAACGCCAACACAACTTTTAGATAAGGAGCCCAAAAACTGTTCACAATACTCAAGGTGAGGCCTCTCCAGTGAGTAATAAAGTCTCAGCATCACATCCCTGCTCTTGTATTCTAGACCTCTTGAAATGAGCGCTAGTATTGCGTTTGCCTTCCTCACCATTAGATTAGATTAGATTAGATTATGAAGACACGCAGTCCTCTTTTATTGTCATTTAGTAATGCATGCATTAAGAAATGGTACAATGTTTCTCCAGAATGATATCACAGAAACTCAAGACAAACCGACTGAAAAACTGACAAAAACCACATAATTATAACATATAGTTACAACAGTGCAAAGCAATACCGTAATTTGATAAAGAACAGACCATGGGCACAGTAAAGAGTCTCAAAGTCTCTCGAAAGTCCCATCATCTCACGCAGACGGTGAACCTCCAGCACTGCAAACTTGCCGATGCAGCATCCCGGAAGCATCCGACCACAGTCCGACTCCGAGTACATCTGAAAACTCCAAGCCTCCGACCAGCTCTCCAACACCGAGCACCAAGCACCATCTCTTCCAAGCGCTTCGACCCCGGCCCTGGCAACAGGCAATAGGCAAAGCCGAGGATTTGGGGCCTTCCCCTCCGGAGATTCTCGATCGCACAGTAGCAACGGCAGCGAAGCGGGCATTTCAGAAGTTTCTCCAGGTGTTCCTCCGTGCTTCTCCCATCCGTCTCCATCAAAACAGGATTGTGCATGGCCCCTAGTTAACATTGACTCTACCTACATGTTAACCTTTAGCCTGTTCTGCACAAGGACTCCCAAGTCCCTTTGCATCTCAGACTTTTGGAATTTTTCCTGTGTAGAAAATAGTCTGCACATGTATTTCTACTACCAAAGTGCATGACCATGCATTTTCCAACATTGTACTTCATTTGCCACTCTCTTGCCCATTCTCCTAATCTGTCTAAATCCTTCTGTATCCTGCCTGTTTCCTCAACACTACCTGCCCCTCCACCAATCTTTGTATCATCTGCAAACCTGGCAACAAAGCCATCTATTCCATCATCTAAATCATTTATATACAGCATAAAAAGAAGTGGTCCCAACACCGACCCCTGCAGAACACGACTAGTCACTAGCAACCAACCAGAAAAGGATCTTTTTATTCCCACTGGCTGCCTCCTACCAATCAGTCAATGCTCTAACTATGTTAGTAACTTTCCTGTAATACATGGGCTCTTAACTTGGTAATTCAGCTTCTTGTGTGGCACATTGTCAAAGGCCTTCTGAAAATCCAAATGTACAATATCACTGCATCCCCTTTACCTTTCCTACGTGGAACCCCCTCAAAGAATTCCAACAGGTTTATCAGGCAAGATCTTCCCATGCTGCCTTTGTCCTATCTTGTCCTGTGTCACTAAGTACTCCATAACCTCATCCTTAACAATTGGCTCCAGCATCTTCTCAACCACTGAGGTCAGGCTAACTGGTCTATAATTTACTTTCTGCTGCCTGCCTCCTTTCTTAAAGAGTGGAATAACATTTGGAATTTTCCAGTCCTCTGGCACTAAGTCCGAGTCTAATGATTAATAAAAGATCCATAATCTCTACCACTACCTTTTTCAGAAACCTAGGATACAGTTCATCTGGTCTGGGTGACTTGTGTACCCTTAGGTCTTTCAGCTTTTTGAGCACCTTCTCCCTTGTAATAGTAACTGCACTCACTTCTCTTCCCTCACACCCTTCAACACCTGGCACACTGCTAGTGTCTTCCACAGTGAAGACTGAGGCAAAATACCTATTTAGTTTATCTGCCATCTCTGTGTTGCCTGTTATTATTTCTCTGGCCCAATTTTATAGCGGTCCTATATCCACTCTCATCTTTTTTATTTTTTACATACTTGAAAAACCTTTTATCTACTTTGATATTGTTTGCTTGTTTCATCTTTTTCCTCTGAATGATTCTTTCAGTTGCTCTCTGTAGGTTTTTAAAAGCTTTCCAATCCTCTGTCTTCCCACTAATTTTTGCTTTGTTGCATGCCCTCTCTTTTGCTTTTACATTAGCTTTGACTTTCCTCGTCAACCATGGTTGTACTATTTTGCCATTTGAATATTACTTTGGTTTTGGAATACATCTATCCTGCACCTTCTTCATTTTTCTGAGAAACTCACACCATTGCTGCTCTACTATCATCCCTGCCAGCATCTCCTTCTGATTTACTTTGGCCAACTCCTCTTTCATACCACTGTAATTTCCTTTACTCCACTGAAATACTGCTATGTCAGACTTTCTCCCTATCAAATTTCAAGTTGAACGCAATCATTGTTGTCACTTCCTCCCAAGGATTCTTTTACCTTAAGCTCCCCAGTCACCTCTGGTTCATTACATAACACTCAATCCAGTATAGCAGATCCCCTAGTAGGTTCAACAACAAACTGCTCTAAAAAGCCATCTCATAGGCATTTAATAAACTCACTCTCTTGACATCCATTTCCAACTGATTTTCCCAATCGACCTGCATGTAGAAATCTCCCATGACTACCATAATGTTGCCCTTTTGACACGCCTGTTCTATTTCCTGTTGTAATCAGCTTGAATGTTACAATGAAAATCAAGATTTGAAGGATGCAATTGTCAAAAGCATTGTATTATTTGCATTAGGTGTCTGCACTGATTTTGTTCATTTACAGCATAACCTGGACGAATTCCTCTGTCAATAAATATTAAGAGCTTGTAGTTTGATAGTACGTTTGTATTATAGTAGTATTGATAGTGTTCCAATTTGTTCTGTGTTTCATTTAAATACATAATTTGTTACTCAGTTAAACAGTAGTTTGTCTTTTGTTACACATTTTTTAACTGTTTCTATGAAATCGCTTCATTAGGCCAAAATGTACTGGTCCCAGTGTGTCCCAATTAAATGGAATCTGCTGTTTAATATAAAGTCCCCTTACAGGAGAACGGTCAGAGAAAATTTAGCACCAAGCTATGTCAGGAGATTTTACAATAGCTAGCTAGAAGTTTTGAAGAAAGAGATTTTTAGCGAATGTCTTAAAAGCATGTGGAGATATTTAGGTATGTAATCCCAGTGCCAGCTGAAGTCTTGGTGGCTGAAAGAAACTCGGCAGGCAGAAAAGGCCTAACTCGGAGGAATGTGAAGTTCATAGAGGAAATGTAATCTGAATAACATTCTGTATAATGAAGGCATTGTGAAGGAATTTTGATCATTACTGGGCTCCACTGTTTATAGAGGTTGTGTAGAGCTCATCTTTAAGGATCCATGAATCTGCCCCAAGTGCTAAAGCAGTTTAGCATGTTGCAAATGCTTGGTGTTGGTTATGCTTCCTTGTTATTTTCCACAGACAACGGAACATACAAGATGTAATGTAACATCATGAACCTGCTGCTATGTACGTTTGTAATTTTTCACATGATAGTGACCACCCACAACTGGAAGCTATGGAGTCAACACTATTTCCCTCTCCTGTTTTCATTCATCTCCTAGCATTGACATTTCTTGCAGATAAATAACCTGCATTTAAGAGACCTTAGTAGCCTTGTGTCTGCCTGCACTGTAACGATTCAGTCTCTCTTCGTTCTCATCACAGATATTCCCTTTGTCCTCTCACCATTCCCTCTTCTCCACAACATGTTTTCTCTCTATCTTCTCTCAACTGTTGAAAAGTCATCCATTTGAAATGTCCAATCTGCTGAGCTTTTGTGGCACATTAATTTGCAATGATATTTTATTTAAATTTTGAGGCTATATCAAACATTCCCACGTCCAGGATAAATATTCCCAGCAAAAAGTCCCAATAAACAGATTTTAAAAAAAACTTCGCTGCTGCCAATAATTGGCTCCAAATTTCTCCCATATTAAGTTAGGATACTGTACTGCATTTTAAAAAAAACACATTGAGAGGTAAAATAGGAGGTCCAAAGATCCAAGTTATATTTTTCATACGAAAGCACCTTTAAGCTTTCTATAGAGGCGTAGAAACTGCTGGAAATATGTAGCTGGTCAGCAATGATCAGAGGAGAGAACAGTTACAAATAAAATCAGTTTTAAGGTGCAGAGAAAGGTCAGAGAGGACAAGAGAAAAAATGTTTTGTGATAGGACAGAGAAAGTGAGACTCATTTGGTCATCTTAATTATTCCAGTCCACTCACTTACATGCAACCACAGTTGTCACACCTACTGTTATCCAGGGCCCTAAACATTACTTCCAGATGAAGCAATGATTTATTTGTACTTTTTTCCAGTTTAGTTTATTCCATTCTCTGCTGACAGTGAGATTTCAGAGCTAAACAACAGAGCTAAATCCAGATTGGTAAATTGATTTATTATTGTCATATGTACCAAGGTACAGTGAAGAACTTTTTTGCTTGCCATCCATTTTATCACATCAGTGCATTGAGGTAGTACAAGGGAAAACAAGCAGAATGACGAATAAAATAAGACCATAGGCATAGGAGCAGAATTAGGCCATTCAGCCCATCAAGTCTGCTCCTCCTAAAATAATATTACTGTTACAGAGGAAGTGCAATGAAGGCAGAAAAGGTGCAAGTCCATCATGACTTAGATTGCTTGTTACTTTAATTCTCTCACTCTGACTGAGAGTCATAGAGCACAACAGCACAGAAGCAGGACCTCTAGACCATCCAATCTGTGCCAGTCCATGATTTTACCCAGTTGCATCAATCATACTCCTGCCACCCATGTACTTATCCAAACTTCTCTGGAATGTGGAAATCAAACCCACATCCACCACTTCTACTGGCAGCTCATTCCACACTCGCACCACCCTCTGAGTGAAGAAGTTCCCCCTCTGGTTCCCCTTCAATACATCACCTTTCACCCTAAACCTATAACCTCTAAAGTTACCTGAACATGGGCCTGCTTGCCTGGCATAATTTTATAGCCTCTTTGTCTTCAGTTTGTCACATTGTGCAAATTGATATTGATTCACAAAACATATACATAAATGGAACAACGCAAAGCTCCACTTGGAAGGAATTTTCCAACAATATTTTAGCCATGTAAATCAGCGACTGGGTACTCATGTTTTTCAAATCTGGTGTGAGAAAGTTTGTAAATCCTCAGGCTTGAGTTAGATCAGGTCAGGCCAGCTCTTTTTATATACTGTAAGTGAACCGAGATTTATTCCTAGATAGGATAAGGCAGTGAGTGCACAGGAAATGGTTTCTAATTCTCAACAGAATAATAGAATCATATAAAAGTACAGCTCAGAAACTGGTCCTTCAGCCCATCTAGTCCATGCCAAACCATTTAAACTGCCTACTCCCATGGACCTGCACCCACACCTTAGTCCTCCATACCCCTGCCATCTATGTACCTAACCAAACTTCTCTTAAACATTGAAATCAAGCTTGCTCATTCCAGACTCTCACGACCCTCTGAGTGAAGAAGTTTCCCTTAAGCATTTCACCTTTCACCCTTAACCTATGACTTCTAGTTGTAGCCCCACCCAACCTCACTGGAAAAAGCCTGCTTGTATTTACCCTTTCCATAACCCTCATAACTTTGTATACCTCTATCAAAGCTACTCTCAACCTTCTATGTTCTAAAGAATACACTCCTAACCTATTCAACCTTTCCTTATAACTCAGATCCCTCAGTCCCTGCAATAGCTCTGTTCTCTTTCAACCTTATTTATATCTTTCCTGTAGGGAGGTGACCAAAACTGCACACAATATTGCAAAATAGACTTTATCAATGTGTTATACAACTTCAACAAAAAATCCCCTCTCCTGTACTCAATACTTTGATTTATGAAGGCCAGTGTGCCAAAAGCTTTCTTTATGACCCTATCCACCTGTGATGCCACTTTTAATGAATTATGTAGCTG
This sequence comes from Mobula hypostoma, assembly GCF_963921235.1. NCBI lineage: Eukaryota > Metazoa > Chordata > Chondrichthyes > Myliobatiformes > Myliobatidae > Mobula > Mobula hypostoma. The sequence goes on from NC_086109.1 coordinate 55,837,390, forward strand.
TATTCTCAGATCCCTTTGATCCACCACACTTCTCAGTGCCCAATTATTCACTGTGTAAGACCTACCCTAGTTAGCCCTACTGGTGTATCACCTTGTATTTGTCTGCATTAAATTCTATCTGCCATTTTTCAGTCCATTTTTCCAGTTGATCCTAATCCCACTGCCATCTCTGATAGTCTTCCTCACTGTCCACTACCAATCTTGATGTCATCTGCAAATTTGCTGATCCAGTTATTCACATTATCATCCAGATCATTGATATAGATGATAAACAATAATGGACCCAGCACTGACCCCTGCAGCACTCCACTAATCATAGGCCTTCAGTCAGAGAGGCAACCATCTACTACCACTCTCTGGCTTCTTCCACAATGTCGATCCAATGTCTAATCCAAGTTACAACTTCATCTTGAATGCTGAGTGACTGAACCTCCTTGACCAACCCCCCATGCAGGACCTTATCAAATGCCTTACTAAAGTCTATGAAGACAACATCCATTGCCTTGACTTCATCAACTTTCCTAGTAACTTCCTTGAAAAATCTATAACATTGGTTAGACATAACCTGACTTTCCCTAATCAGTCCATGTCAATCCAAATATTCATATATCCGGTCCCTTAGAATACTTCCCAATAACTTTCTCACAAGTGATGTCAGGCTCACAGGCCGATAATTTCCTGATTTAATCTTAGAGCCTTTCTTAAACAACAGAACAACATTAGCTATCCTGTAATCCTCCAGTACTTCTCCTGTCACTAAGGATGATTTAATTGGTTCTGCTAGGGCCCCTGCAGTTTCTGTATTTGCCTCCCACAGTGTTCGAGGGAACACCTTGTCAGATCATGGGGATTTATTCACCCTAAAGAGAGTAAACTCCTCCTCCTCAGTAATCTGTATAGGGTCTATGACCTCATTGCTGTTTCTATAGACTGTGTCAGTCTACCAAGTAAATACAGATTCAAAAAATCCACTTAAGATCTCCCCCATCTCTTTTGGCTCCACACATGGATTACCATTCTGATCTGCCAGAGGACCAATTTTTTCCCTTGCAATCCTTAAGCTTAACATATCTGTAGAATCCCTCAGGATTTTATTTTACCTTGTCTGCTAAGGCAACCTCATGCCATCTTTTAGCCCTCCTGATTTCTTTCTTAAGTGTTCTCTTGCATTTCTTATACTCCATGAGCACATCATTTATTTCTATCTGCCTATAAATACTTTGCACCTTTTTTTTCCTTCACCAGGACCTAAATATCTCTTGAAAACCAAGGTTCCCTAAACCTGTTATCTATGCCTTTTATTCTGACAAGCACATACAAGTTTTGTACTCTCAAAATTTCACTTTTATCAAGTATACCTTTGCCAGAAAGCAGTCTGTTCCAATCCATACTTGCCAGATCCTTCCTGATACCATCAAAATTGGCCTTTCTCCAATTTAGAATCTCAACCCACAGACCAGACTTATCTTTTTCCACATTTACCTTGAAACTTATGGCATTATGATCACTAGATCCAAAGTGTTCCCCTATGTAAACTTCTGTTACCTGCCCTGTCTCATCGCACACTCTCTCGTTGGGACTTCTACATACTGATGAAGAAAACTTTCCTGAACATATTTGACAAACTATATCCCATCTAGTCTTTTTACAGCATGGGAGTCTATTTTTCTTTTCAGCAGTCCGTTTCACTGAGAAAAGATTCTTCAAGAATTATCTACTGGAAGTATTATTAATCAAAGCAAATCATACTTACAATATTACATAATTTATACTTCCAAATGTGCTCCAAAGTTAAGACATAAAATTACAGATTTTCAGTCCAACAGAAGAATAGATGGACATTTCCTAGCCATATCAATGAAAGACAAGATTGCATTTTACTAATGCCTAAAGATTTGTGTGAACTAAGACATGGCAGCAGAACTTGAGCATTGTAACAATACAGAGCTCACAATTGCAGATGCTGAACTATGGGACACAGGAAATAAATCACTGTGCAATGTCAGAAAGATCCAATTAAGTCTGAAGGATGCACAGGTCACATACCTAGTGTCATGGGTTAAATTATTTTCCAGTATTGCTCTACTCACAAATTGGCAATTCTATTGACATCATGTGCACACAACACAAGATGAAAATAAAAATTTTTTTGCTGGTGGCTTCAGAACCCTGTGCGACAAAAGTAAACAACAGCAATTAGCTGAATGTATTTCCAGCACTGTGGGTCTAGCATGACATTAGAGCATGTAGATAATTGTAATCTTTGTAACAGAAACTGTCATATCTGATTAATGATAATGATCTTAGTTGAACTGAGTATAGTGTAAAGCAGTGCTTTGTAGACAGTAATATTTATATCTTTAGATATTCCAACAAAAAAATTGGAATCTAGAAAATGTGTTTCTAGTTTGTATATTAATATTGCAACTAAGAGAAATTTGTTTAAATTTTGAAAATTTTGATTCCCATTTTTCAGAATATTATTATAAAATATCCCAAGTAGGTAAGAAATGCTAGGCATTAGTGAAAATCTTTTATTTTTTTCTTGCTCTTAAAATCTAATTTCTAATTGCCATTACTGGATGAGGATTTCAACTCATTGTAAAATGGAAAAATCTGCAGGTTATGAGATCAGGTTCCAATCTTGCAAATTTTTTAGCCAAACTTAAAGCAAACTTCCATTTTAGCAATTATATTTTTGTGAGAGCTGTTATTTCCCAAGATTATCATTGGGAATGCATTATAATTTTTGCCAACTTTTCTTCAGTTACACATTTGAAAGATCAAACCTGGGTTATGGCAAAAGTTCAGTATCATTTTCTGCTTCACCAGCTGAACTAGTTGATGTGCTTGTCCCTTTTGAACAAGATAAATTTCAAACCATATCCCGTTCACCACCAAGGTAACAGTAGCCCTGTTCCTATCCCTATTTGGATTCCAGCACCACCTAAAACTTTATTCACACTTTTGTGACCTGTGACTTTAATCTGTTAACCATCTTCCCAGTTGGCTTTCCAAAACCCCACTTTAGAGGAATTTGACGTTTTCTAAAACAGCACATATGATATTTTGTCCAATGATGATTTCTGTGTACCCATTTATCTGAGCATCCAAAACTTCTTCGTAACCCAGCTTTCAGAGCTCATTTGAATTTCAATGTACTTGGAATTATGATGTTATTACAGTCACAGAAAGGAAGTACAGAACTGGCCCCTGTATGTTCCAGACTACAGAAGTTTCAGACATGACAGAGGAGGTGCAATAGATGGGGGGCGGGGGGGGGGAGTCAGGGGAACATAATAGCATTTCCTCGAGAGGATATCCTGGAGCGATCATCCTCTCAGCCCATATGAGTAGAAGCTAAGAATAAGAGAGGGGTTATATTCTCAATAGTCAGTGGGAATTACAGGAACAGGAGGGTGGATTTTAACTTTCCTGGTATTGTCTAAGATAGAGTGGAATTTGTTAATTATGTCCAATGGAGTTTCTTGAGACAATTTTTAGAGAGTCGTACTAGAGTACTCACTTTTATGTTCAGAAGTGAAATGAAGCAGGTGACAGAAGTGACGTTTACTTTGTGAGGTTTCAAGGTAAAGGGACGAGGCTAACGCTCAGTTCAAGTTCTTGAAATGAGAGAAGGCTGATTTCAATTGTGTAAGAGAGGGCAGGACTTATTGGAAGTAGATTGAGAGGAGATGCTTATAGTAAAGTAACAGCTGACAATTGGCAATCTTTCAGAAGAGGAACAAGAGTTCGGGATCAGCATGTTTCAGTAAGAAAAAAGGCCAGGATGGCAAGATGAGGAAACCTTGGATGGCAAAGGATTTTGGGGTTTGATCAGAAAAGGCATAGAGCAGGTATAGGTATTTGGAATTGAGGAAAACAGTATGTAGGAGAGAATGCAGGAAAAAATTGGGCCATAAAATATCCTTGGCAAATACAATTAAGGAAAATCCTAAAACATGGTATATGTGTATCAAGAGCAAGAAGGTAGCCATATGTTTCCTAAGTGCCAAGGGCTAATCTATGTGTGGGGGAAGAGGATGTGGATGAGAGCCTAAATAATACCTCATTTGGATTCAACAAGGAGAGGGACATGGGAGATGTGATTTCATGGATAAGCTGGTGCAGGTCAATATTAAGGAAGAGGAGCTGTTCAATGGAATGGGACGTATAAGGGCGGATAAATGCCCAGGACCAAGTGAGATCTAGCCCAGGTTGCTGGGGTAGGCAACAGAGGATATTGTTAAGGCCTTGATGGAGATTTTTACATCTTTGTTAGCCTCAGGTGAAGTACCAGGAGACTGGAGCTAATGTTGTTTCTTTATTTAATAGCAGCAGAGATAGTCCAGAAAACTGTACACCAGTGAAATTTACATCAGTGGTAGGGAAATTTTAAGAGAAAATCCTAAGGGATATGATTTACAATATGGCACTGGCTGATTAGAGATAGTCAGATTGGAGTTGTCCAGGGGAAAGCCTGCCTCCTTAATTTGGTTGAACTTTTTGAGAAGGCAACTAAGCAGGCCCCAGTAGGAGGCTGATCCAGAATATTATGGCACCGATGATCCAAGGTGAGCTGACTAATTGGCTTGGTGATCTGAGGTAGGGAGCAGTGACAGAAGACTGTTTTTCTGATTGGAAGCCTGTTACTAGTGAGGTACTGCAGAGGTCAGTACTGCAAGTCAATGACACTTAAATAGTTGGTGTTATGGAAAGTGAGTATGGTTGGCTAAAACTACTGCAGAATATAGGTCAGATGAAAAATTGGGCAGAGTGTTGGTAGGTGAAATTTAATCCCAACCAGTGCGTGGTGATTCGTTTTGGGAAGTTAAATAGACCTAGGATATATACAGTGAGTATAGGACACAAAAGAACGTTGATGAACAGGAACACCTTGGGGTTCAAGTCCATAGTTCCCTGGAATTGGCAGTAAAGGTGGTGAAAAAGGCATGTGGTATCTTTGCTTTCATAAGCTGGGGCATAGAATATAAAAACTGGGATGCTATGGTGCAAATTTGCAAATCACTCACTAAGCTGCTCTTGGAGTTTTGCGTGCATTTCTGGTCACCACACCACAGGTCAGATGTGGTTGTACTGGAGAGAGTGCAGAGGGGATTTCCAGGATGCTGACTGGATTGGAGGACTTGGGGAGAGGTTTCCCTGCACTGAAAGGGGCTGAGGAGTCACCTGACAGGGGTACATAACTTTATAAGAGGCATAGAAAGGCGAGATAGGTAGAATCTGTCTGTCATGTTAGTGACATCAAAAACAAGTGTGTGTGTGTTTAAGGTAAGAGGAAGAGATTTTAAAGGAGATTTGAGGGGAATAGTTTTTGCACAAAGAGAGATTGAAATTTTGAATACACTGTCAGATATAATCACATTGTTAACGGAAATTTAGGCAGGCTTTTGAATAGACAAGAAATTGAAGGATATTAACCTTCGAGGAGCAAACCTGTAGAGAGTTTGCAAACTATTGTAAGAAACATGGTAGTGAGAGTAGGTAGTTTTAAATAGTTTGTGACATGTGTTCAGGAAAATTTCCTTAACCAGTACCTAGTGGTCCCAGCTAGAGAGAATGCGATGCTGGATCTCCTCTTAGGGAATGAGGCAGGACAGGTGACAGAAGATTGTGTAGGGAACACTTTGCATCTGGTGGTCATAATGCCTTTAGTTTCAAGGTAATTAAGGAGAAGGATAGGTTTAGCTTTCGAGATGAGATTCTAAATTGGAAAAAGGCCAATTTTGCTGGTATTAGAAAGGATCGGGCAAGAATGTATTGGGACAGATTGGTTTCCGGCAAAGGTGTACTTGGTAAGTGGGAGGCCTTCAAAAGAAAAAGTTGTGAGGACAGAGTTCGTATGTTCCTGTCAGAGTAAAAAGGCAAGCATAACAGATTTAGGGAAACTTAGTTTTCGAGAGATATTGAGGCCCTGGTTAAGCAAGGAAAAAGGGGGTCCATGGCAAGTATAGTCAAGAAGGAGAACTAATAAGGTACTGGAAGGGTATAATAAATGCAAGAGAACACTTAAGGAAATCAGGAGGGCCAAAAGAACACATGAGGTTGCTCTAGCAGACAAGGTGAAGGAGAATCTCAAGGGCTTCTACAGATATGTTAAGATCAAAGTAATAGCAAGGGCCTAAATTGGTCCTCTGGACCAGTGTGGTAATCTATGCATGGAGCCAAAAGAAATTAAGGAGATCTTAAATGGATTTTTTGCATTTGAATTTACTCAGGAGATGAACACAGAGACGATAGAAGTGAGGCAAAACACCACTGAGGTCATGGGCCATATAAAGATTACAGAGGAGGAGGTGCTTGCTGCCTTGTGGGAAATTAAAGTGATAAATCCCCAGGGCTTGACAATGTACTCCCTCAGATCCTCTGGAAGGCAAGTGCAGAAATTGTAGGGGTCTTGTCAGAGATATTTAAACATCCTTAGCGTGGGTGATATGCCAGAGGACTGGAGAATAGCTAATGTTGTTCCATCGTTTAAGAGAGGCTCTAAGAATGATCTGTAAAATTATAAGTCTGTGAGCCTGATGTCAGCAGTGGGTAAGTTATTGGAAGGTATTCTAAAGGACTGGATATATAATATTTGGATAGACAGGGACTGATTAAATAGTCAAAGTGGCTTTGTGTGTGATAGGTCATGTCTAACCAATGTTATAGAGTTTTTTAGAGGAAGTTACCAGGAAAGTTGATGAAGGCAAGGCAGTAGATGTTGTCTATCTAGACCTTAGCAAGGCCTTTGACTAGGTTCAGTCGCTTAGTGTTCAAGATGAGGTAGTAAATAGGATTAGACTTTGACTTTGTGGGAGAAGCCAGAGAATAGTGGTAGATAGTTGCCTCTCTGACTAACAAACTTTGATAAACTTCTATCATATGTGTGGTGGAGAGTATATTGACTGGCTGCACCACAGCCTGGTATGGAAATGCCAATGCCCTTGATCGGAAAATCATACAAAAAGTAGTGGATATGGCTCAGTCCATCACCAGTAAAGCCCTTCCCACCATTGAGCATATCTACACAGAACATTGTTGCAGGAAAGCAGCATCCAATATTAGGGACCCCCACCACCCAGGTGATGCTCTTTTTCTCATTGCTGCCATCAGGAAGAAGATACAGGAGCCTCAGGACTCACATCACCAGGTTCAGGAACAATTATTACCCCTCAATCATCAGGCCCTTGAACCAAAGGGAATAACTTTACTCAACTTTACTTACTCTATCATTGAAATGTTCCCACAACCTATGGACTCACTTTCAAGGACTCTTCCTCTCATGTTCTCAATATTTATTGCTCATTTATGTACTTATCTATTCATTCATTATTATGATTATTTCTTTCTTTTTGTGTTTGCGCAGTTCATTGTCTTTTGCCCACTGGTTGTACGGCCAGTTGGTTCAGCCTTACGATGATTCTATTACGGTTTTGTATTCACTGTGACTGCCCACAGGAACACAAATCTCAAGGTTATATATGGCGACAAATATGTACTTTGATAAGAAATTTACTTTGAACTTTGCCTGGAGGCCTGTGACTGGTGGTGTGCTGCAGGGATCAGTGCTAGGCTCTCTGTTTGTCATCCATATCGACAATCTGGATGATAATGTGGTTAACTGGATCAGCAAATTTGTGGTGACACCAGGCTTGGGGATGTAGTGGACAGTGAGGAAGACTATCAAAGCTTGTAGTAGGATGTGGACCAGCTGGAAAAATGGACAAATGGCAGATTGAATTTAATGCAGAGAAGTGTGAGGTGTTGCACTTTGGGATGACCAACCAGGGCAGAACTTGTATGGAGAGTGGTAGGGTACTAAGGAGTGTGGTAGGACAGATCCATAATTCATTGGAAGTGCTGTCGCATGTAGATAGGGTTGTAAAGTAGTGGTGGATGCAGGTTTGATTTCAATATTCAAAAGAAATTTGAATAGGTAAATGTATGGGAAAGGCATGGAGGGCTACAGTCTGGGTGCAGCTCGATGGGATTAGGCAGATTAATAATTCAGCATGAACTAGATGGGCCAAAGGGCCTGTTTCTGTGCTGTAGTGCTCTATATATTTACTGATTAGTGTGGACGGGTAAATAGGTTGGCCTGGACGTGATGGGCTGAAGACCTGTTTCTGTGTGAAGCCTATGACAGTTTGATGCCCCCTCATGTTCCTCAGCTTCATATCTCACCTTCTCTCCTACATTCATCCTTCTTACTTTTAATGTCTTCCGGTCTCACTGCCTGTAATTCCCCTTCTAGGACATTCTTTTCCACACTCTCTCACCTCATTTTTAGTAAGCAATTTGATGAGCTATTTTCTCCCATCCTCTCAACTTTTTTTTACCATTTCTGTTCTCTCTCAAGGTAAGGTATGTTGCATCCAGAATTTTCCAGTTAGTGGGTGGTTTCCTTCCTTGCCACTCTGATGTACTGGGAAATTGTGTATGAGGCAAGTTACAGCAGTGGTTTGCCATTGCCTTCTGCCGGGTGAGTTTTTTTTAAGCGATCACCAGCTCTTAACCCAGCACGGATGGAGAGCGTGCAAGGGTGCCGGCTGGAATTGAACTCGGGACCTCTTGCCCCAAAGTCCAGCACTGATGCCACTATGCCACCAGCCGGCTTCTCTCTCAAGATACCCCAAAATATCTTTCATTTGAAAAGTTTATATAATACAAAAATAAGCACGTGGCATTATGCACTACATTTTTAAGGATTTTTTCTTACATTCTGGTATGAATAAGGGAGATAGAGTGAAGCAAGACAATAAGTGAATACTTCAATAGAAAAAATGTTAGTTTTGGATTGCACACAACTAATGTTAATTTTATTCATCTTAATTTGTTAATTAAATACACCAGAAATTGTCTTTTGTACTCTTTATGCAGCTTGGGATAACAGGAAAAATGCCTATTGAAAGATCATCCTACTCAGATTTTTTGCTGAATGTAGATGTACTTCAAGTGATTTGATGTTTTCTTTAGGCCTGCCTCACTCTGTGGCACCAAGATTTTGACTAGTAGCTGCTTTAGAAATTGGGTTCAATAATGCAGAACCGCCACATTTTTTGTTTTTTGAGGAAGAAGAAAGAGATGAAAGAAAGTTTTTTTTAATCAATGGCATTCTGCTCATATCTATCATACCATGTTTACAAGAGGCATATCAGCTTCGCAAAAACAGGAAGTAACAGTATTTGTGGATTCAGTTTCATAGAGGAGCAAGTTGCATCATTTCCCAAACCCTGGCCTTCAGCAAACATCCACTGCAGAATCAGTACAGCCAATCAGTGCCAAGGTCACTACATCTCTAAACCTTTATTTGTCTGGCTCATTGCTAACTGTCATAGGGAGTATCAGTGATATCAGTCAAATCTATACTTCGCTAGTGAATTAAGCAGTTGACTGATGAATTGATCACCAAGGCAAATAACTTCATCGCTTCCCCCAGCAGAATTACAGAGCAGAGCAGCTCTCCCCAGTACAATTTTGAAAAGTCAATACAGGGAGTACTCAGAACCCTTTCGCACAATCTCAAGCCATTCATGAGGATAATGGTTTGGATATTTAGTGGATTCTGGTTAATTGGTCTGTCAGTTAATTGAGACAGCCATTTATTTGGGACAAACCTTAAAGAAATAAAAAATTAATTGAGAAAATAGTAGAGATTTCTGCTTAATTGGGACTGCATACTTGCCAAACAGTTTCTAACTTGTGTCAGTCGTGAGCACTTGTGTGGCCATTAGACACTACACCGTGCTTAACGTAAACAGTTTTTAAATAGTATCCGTTGCATGTGTTTGTGTTCAAAGAACATTGATTTTTGTCACTGATACTTGGTGAGAAAGAAAGCAGTAAGAAATTTCAGAACTGTCTTGTTCACTGCAGTTACAGGCATTCAGGCTTGGAGATGCCAGGAACGGCTGGGAATGAAAGTGAAACGATTTCACTACTTCAACAAGTTAGGCACTTAGAAGAATTTGAAGGTATCGATGATCATCTTGAATGTTACAATGAAAATGAAGATTTGGAGGATGCAATCATCAAAAGCATTCTATGAAGACAGTCCATTATCTATACTTCATGCTTTGTTGTCACCAAACAATTGATACTAGAGCCTACAATCATCACAGTGATATTTGATTCTGCTCCGTGCTCCCTGGAGTACAAATCGATAGTAAATATTAAAAATTTAAATTATAAATCATAAATAGAAAATAGAAAAGGGAAAGTAAGATAGTGCAAAAAAATCGAGAGGCAGGTCCCAATATTTGGAGGGTACGGCCCAGATCTGGGTCAGGATCTGTTCAGCAGTCTTATCACAGTTGGAAAGAAGCTGTTCCCAAATCTGGCCGTACGAGTCTTGGTCAAGTACTTGGTACGAGTCAATCTACACTTGGTGTCTGGCAGATTTTTTTCATTTACAGTCATGGCAGCATATGCTGGATGAACTCCTCCATCGATAGGAACTAATACACAGTTTTATAGTACTGTATTAGTTTGGGTAATGTTCCAATATGTTCTGTATTTCATTTAAATACATAACTGTAGTTAGTGTTTTTTACACCTTTTTAACTATTTCTATGAAACTTCAGCTAACTGGGGCAGCCGCTTAGTTGGGCCAAAATGTACTGGTCCCAATGTGTTCTAATTAATTGGAATCCACTGTGTATAAATATGTGTGCGGTCTGAGCAGGTTTCCTGCATTTTGTGGGGTATTCAAATGAGTTTATTTGATAATATTTACTAAGTGCTGTAGAACATTTTTTTTATAGGCACTTTCAGTGCATGATGCTGCAGTATCTCTTCCTTTAAACTCACCCCCAAGGTAGTTTGGATATCACAGCTTCTCACCAAAGAATTATATGATTTAGGCTTTTGGTCAGCTGCTTTCCCTCCATCAGCTGCCACTCAAACATGTGTTATGATCTTCACCTCTCCTTTGTCCTTTGGGATTTTTTAGAAATAAAACATAAAGTTATGGTTCAGCAAAAGTTAAATCACTCCCTCCAAATGAAGTTTTCATAAAGAATTGGATCAGAGTAGTGACTGGGAAGCATGCAGATGAGAGACTGAAATTCAGGAGTTGAGATTGTTTAATGTAATTTCCAGTACGCACACAATTGTAAAGATGAATAATTGTTACTCTGGATCCAATACAGCACAAAAGAAAACACAATCAGCTAAAGAACACAATACTGTAATAATGAAAAACACAATATATATTAATGCATAAAATAGCTTATTTACATAGATTAATTGGACTCCATAAAGTGATACTAGGTACAGGAGTGTCTACATGAGGTGATTGACAGGAAATGATAAAGGTTCAACAGTTCAAAGGTCCAATTCAATGTCAGAGAAATGTATACAATATACATCCTGAAATGTTTTTTCTTCGCAAACATCCGCGAAAACAGAGAAGTGCCCCAAAGAACGAATGACAGTTAAATATGAGAACCCCAAAGTCCTCCCCCCGCCCCACGTAGGCGGCAGCAAGCAACAATCCCCCCTCCCCCTCCCCCCAGCAAAAAAAGCGCACCAATTACCGAGCACAAGCATGAGCTAAGCGATAGCAAAGACACAGACCTTGCAGTTACCCCAAAGACTATCGCAATTCATCCGGCATTCGACAAACTACAGGTTCTCTCTCTCCCTAGTAAGGAAGAGGGAGGTGTCCCCCATTTAAAGTCGTGGTGGTTGGGGGTGTGGGGGGTGCGGTTAGTGGGTGGAGGTTTTGATCAGCCTTACTGCTTGTTTAAAGTAACTGTTTTGTGTTTTAATGTGCTGGTATGGATACTACGTAGACTCCTCCCTGATAGGAGTTCGGCCCATCAGGTCTGCTCTGCCATTTCAACATGGTCAATCCATTTTCCCTCTCAACCCCACTTTCCTGCCTTTTCCCCATATCATTTCATGCCCTGACTTATCAAGAACCTATTAACCTCAGCCTTATATACATCCAATGACCTGGCCTGTACAGCTGCCTGTGGCAATGAATTCCACAGATTCAGCACCCTCCAGCTGAAGAAATTCCTCCTCATCTTCATTCTAAATGAATGTCCCTCTGTTCTGATGCTGTGTCCTTTGGTCCTAGACTTCACCACTAAAGAAAGCATCTCCTCCACATCCACTCTTTCGAGGCCTTTCAACATTCGATAGGTTTCAATGAGATTTCCCCCATCATTCTTCTAAATTCCAGTGAGTACAGGCCCAGGGCAATCAAATGCTCTTCACATGGTAACTCATTCATTTCCAGAATCATTCTCATAAGTTTCCTCTGAACCCTCTCCGATGTCAGCACATCCTTTCTTAGATAAAGGGCCCAAAACTGCTCACTATACTCCAAGTGAGGCCTCACCAGTGCCTTATAAAATCTTGGCATTATATCTTTCCTGTTATATTCTAGTCCTTTTGAAATGTATGCCAACATTGCATTTGCCTTCCTCACCACTGACTCGACCTGCAAGTTAACCATTAGGGAATCCTGCACAAGGACTCCCAAGTCCCTTTGCACCTCAGGTTTTTGAATCTTCTTCCCATTTAGAAAATAGTCAATGCTTTTATTCCTTCTACCAAAGTGCATGACCAGACACTTCCCGACACTGTATCCCATCTGCCACTTCTTTGCCCATTCTCCTAATCTGTCTAGGTCTTTCTGCAACTTCCCTGCTTCCTGAAAACTATCTGCCCCTCCACCTATCTTCATTTTGTGTGCAAACTTTGTAACAAAACTTTCAATTCCATCATCCATATCATTGACATATAACGTAAAAAGAAACAGACCCAACACAGACCCCTGTGGAATACCACTAGTCACTGGCAGCCAGCCAGAAAGGGCTGCATTTATTCTCACTCTTTGCCTCCTGCCAATGCTCTATACATGCTTCTTCCAATACCATTGTCTCATATGCAGCAACTTATCAAAGCCTATTTGAAAATTCAGGTACACAATATCCACTAATTCTTCTTTATCCATCCTGCTTGTTATTTTCTCAAAGAAGGATTTGCCAGGCAAGATTTTCCCTTAAGGAAACAATGACTATTTTATTATGTGCCTCCAAGTACCCTGAGACCTCATCCTTAGTAATCGACTCCAATACTTTCCCAACCACTGAGGTCAGGCTAACTGGCCTATATCTTCCTTTTCTTCTGCCTCCCCCCCTTCTTGAAGAGTGGAGTGACATTTGCATTCAGAATCTAGTGATACTTGAAAGAGCATTACTCATGTCTCCACAATCTCTTCAGCTACCTCTTTCAGAACCCTGGGGTGAGTTCCACCTGATACAGGTGACCTATCTACTTTCAGACCTTGCAGCTTCCCAAGCACCTGCTCCCTAGTAATAACAACGACACTCACTTCTGGCCCTGACACTCTCAAACTTGCAGCATATTGCTAGTCTCTTCCACAGTGAAGACTGATGCACAATTCTTATTCAGCTCATATGCCATTTCCTTGTCCCCCATTACTACCTCTCCAGCTTTGTTTTCCAGCAGTCCAATATCCACTCTTTTACTCTTTATGAAAAATTAACTTTTGGTAATCTCTTTGATATTATTGGCAGGTTGTGTTGCCCATTGAGTCCAATTGTTTTATTCCCTCCAACCATCGTTCCTTGAGAAACAAAAGTTTTGATGAGAAGTGAACATTTAAGGAGGTTAAACATGAGTAATTCTCATTGTTCTATTACATCATGTAATGCACAGTTTTATTGGAACTCCATCCATACTGTCCTAATATAATTTGCTTGGAGTAGGTGTTGTAAGATCTGTCCAATTGTAGCGTGGACATCTGAAGGTTGAAAGGCTTTAGGAAGAGTTTGTTAGCATTCTGTACAGTATCTCTAAATAAACGAACTAATTTTAGCACCCAGTCCCAATCATGTGTTTCGAAGCAAGAGGAAACTTAAATACAGTGGATTCCAGTTAATTATCCATCAGTTAATCAGCTGTTTAGTTTGGGACCACTTTTAAAGATCAAAAACTGAATTGAGAAAATAGCCAGGATTCCACTCATTTATTTGAGACAGAATGCCACTTTGGAGACTTCTGCCAAACAGTTTCTAACAAGCGTCAGTTACGTGAACTTGCCAGGATTCCATTCATTTATTTGAGACAGAATGCCACTTTGGAGACTTCTGCCAAACAGTTTCTAACAAGCGTCAGTTACGTGAACTTGCCAGGATTCCATTCATTTATTTGAGACAGAATGCCACTTTGGAGACTTCTGCCAAACAGTTTCTAACAAGCGTCAGTTACGTGAACTTGTGTGGCCATTAGACGCAATACCATGCTTAGAGCAGTTTTTAAATAGTGTCAGTTGCATATATTTGTGTTGAAAAGCAGTGATTTTTGTCACTGATAGTTGACGAGAACAAAGCAGTTAAGACAGTTTTGCTCGCTGCAATTCCAAGCATTAGGGCTTGGAGATGCCAAAAACAGCCGGGAGTGAAAGTGAAAGATTTCACTATAATAGCAAGTTAGAAATTATGAAGAATTTGAAGTTATCTACAGTCATCTTGAATGTTACAATGGAAATGAAATTTTCTAGGATGCAATCAGCTAAAGCATTGTATAAAGTTACTGATTTAGTTCATTTACAGTCAATCATAAGAAAGCGGCAGATGAATTCCTCTATTGATAACTATTAGGAAATAAAACAGAGCCTTATAGTGCTGTAGTAGCATTGGTTGTGTTCTAATTTGTTCTGTACTTCATTTAAATACATAAGCTGTTACTCAGTTAAATGGTAGTTTGTAATTTTTATACCTTTTAACTATTTCCATGAAACTTTGGGGCAATCGCTTAATTGGCCGAAATGTATTGATCCCAATTTGTTGTTCCGAATAACTAGAATCCACTGTATTTTCATACTTGGCTTGCCTATCTGGCCATGTGCAACTGGACTTCTTGAAGTAACTCCTTGGCATTTTATTATTCCCTGCTAACATCTAAGACTCTATCAGAAGGTCATAATGCTCCCTTTATCCACCGAACCAAACGTCCTACTGCTTTGCCTATGCCTTCTGTTACCTTTGCAGACTCCAACCTCCTGCAGCCATGTTGGGTATGGATATTATTCTGAATAATTAGAAAGAGCTTGGAAAACTTCAGGAAATTAGCCCAAACTAATAAATGTGAGCTCTAAGGTTGCTCATCATTGGTCTTCATCTGTTTCTCAAAATTAATTGATATCATTTTTCAGCTAAAAGTGTATACAAGGACACTACTCCTGAGCATTGACCAGTCTCTCTGGAGTTGGTAAGAAAAATATCATGTGATATCTCTCTATTTTTGCTTATTCTCCTGAGAAATGACCAGTTTATAGTCACTTGTTCAGTCTGGCCATGCAGACCAAACTGAAACTTACCAACAGAGTCTGACATAAAGGATGCAGTATCTCAAAATGCCTTTCTCCCACAAAAGTGTATGTCTTAAATAGTGTACCCAATACTACATTTAACCCTGTACAAACAATAGTGCTAATGCTAGCAAGCTGCTTTTCAACCAAATGCCTTTAAGTTTAGATTTAGTTGCCTATCCTTGTTGGACTTTCATTTGTTTTCCACAACAGAGAAGTGCTGTTACTTCTGCGGTCAATATTATCCTTGTCATGAGTGATTTATTACTATGCTCTTCACTGCTGGATCTTCAGCCCTTATTCTCCCAACTGTGAGAAGTATATGTGTAAGCATATTTAGCAACTAAACTGAAAGGATGTTACTTCACGTCTGGACTGAGGTTTCTATTGTATAATTTCTGCATATTGCAAATCCACTGAGCATTACAACTCCGACTGGTGCATTGTCTGAAAATAGTTTTGTTCCATTAAGTTATTCACTTTTCACAACATGAAAGGAATCTCCAAAAATGCTGTTCATAATGCTATTTCTTTGTGTTATTTTTGAGGCCCTCCATTGGTGGGAGTGGACCATGGATGTTGTGTCCCTCCCAGCTGTCTATGTGATACGCAAGCCAGGGCAGTATGATATGGAGAGCAAGCCATTACATATGTAACTATCTCCCCTCTCCACGCAGCTGACGAATCCAAAGGAAGAGCAAAGACCGATGCAGATTGGCACCCGTGGTGTCGCAGGAGTTTCCAGTCAACGTTGAACTCAGGAACTCCCGCCTCGGACTTTTCCTTGGGGTTTACTCCTGAAGCCTTCCTCACGAGTCAGCATATCTGCAAGTCAACGGACATTTGAAATCAGAGTTTTCCTTCTCCTAGATGGGTGCCAACCATGCCTGACCAGCCCCATCTGCCTGAAGAATGGTTTGGTCTTAAGGCGCCAGTAACCCACCTTTGCCCCTGGTCAGTAGAAAGAATTCCACCAGGCTTAGTAGCTAAGCCACACATGAAGGCCAGGAGCTGGACCATTCATTTTAATGGTTGGTTACTTTTATGGCCGAAAACTGTGAATTTGAATTCTTTGTAAATCTTAAATGAATAACTAACTTCATTGAATATTTCAGAACTTAATCATTATAATTTAGAGTTGTTATCATGGTAAATTGAATGTTAATTATTCAAACAATTCTCTGAAGATTTCAAACGGTATGTGGACCACAAGATGGCAGAATAACCTTTCTTGTATTGATGCATATTGATAAAGACTATGGATTGCAAACCTCTTAAAATGATTGTGGTGAAGAATCGTTACTAAGCCCACTTAGAGACATATGATACATGAGTTGTCTGCCACCCAGTCAGTAAGAGTACATGAGAGCCATGTTGATCTGTGATTTCAACATGGCTCCCAGGAAAGACAGAGCATGGATACACAGAATTGGAACAATGAATATGCTGAAGGGACTGCCTACAGGAAGCTGCAACAATACACTTGGTGCGATACTGAAAAATCTACATGCAGCTGATATGCAAGGATGGCCAGCTTCCACATGGGTCTACCTTCTTCCTCTGTAGAAGGGATGAACTCTGCACTTCTGAAGGCTTATTTTTCTGGTCAGAAGAGTTGTGGAACCAAAATCAAGGAGGGAAGGAATGCTGGATGCACACACTCAACACCTGGGAGAGTTGCTCCTTGATGGATCCTCGCAAAACATTTATTGGAATGAAAGGAGATGTGACAAACTTCACATAGTGCGCTGAGTGGAGATCCATAGATGCATGGCAACAGGAGACGGCTGGTCCTCAAAATGAAGAGCTTGAGAGGTCATGGATAAATGAAGCAGCAGAACTTTTCAAGCAGGAGGCCATAAAGTACCTGGCAGTTCCTCATTTAATTTCCTGTAGGTTGGATCATTCACAAGCTGAATGCCCAGTTTGTCATTCCAGTCAGGGTTGTAGTAGACTACAGCTACAATTTGTTGTAGATAAATTTGAACAAGATGCAGCCACATGTGAATGAACTCATAATACAGGATTCACACAGTATCCAAATTCCAATGGAAAGGTATGGAAGCTGTCACAAAAACAGGAATTCGGCAGGAACTGTAAAGAATGAAGAACTGAATAATGTAAACAAACTCCTAAGTACATGCATACTTGGTATCTTGATGTAGAGACAATGATAATATTAGAGTTCAATACTACCCATGTAGAAGAAGCTGATGATCTACTGAATAGAACAACACTGATAACAGGTGAAGATCCAGCTGGAATAGGCTGACTGAGGAAGGGAAGTAAATGACCCACTGCAACATTCATCTATTGAAAACTGCATCAAGGGTCTGGGAGACCAAAGTTGATGAGGAGTAAATAGAGGAAGCAACACAACCCCTGCTGCAGAGCCAAAACTTTGCAGGTCACCAGCAATGATGTACAAGGATCAATGATGATTGAATCAGGGAGAATTGCTTGCTGATTGAAATATCTTGGCTGAATTTGAGCTGCTGGAGACATCTACATGTATTCTTATAGCATGATTCCCTCATGGAGGAATACTTCACTTAAAGAAACAACAGCTATTGGAGATACAATTACACAACAAAATGCTATCAATGAAAACCACTGTCATCAGAAATCCAGCTCTTGTGTGGTTCCAATCAAATTTGTCTTACACTCTCAAGGGTAATTCTATGCAAGTTTAGGGAGAGGTGCTATGATAGCTGGGCCAAAGACTCATTTGTTTGTTTTTGTTTTGGCATGTGAGTCTGTGCGTGCACATCTGTGTGTGCGTCTGCGTGTCCGTGCGTGCACATCTGTGTGTGCAGATCTGTGTGTCCGTGCGTGCGTCTGTGATGATGGATTTTTCATGGTTTTTAGAAGACGCGGAGCGAGAGAGGAGACTGTGTGGGGAGCCACTCCTCACACAGACATTTTCGCAGTATTTTCCCTTTATTTTACGAGGTCGAGTTGCGATCTCGACACTCAACCTGGCATGGATGGAAAGCGTACTCGGGAGCGGACCCGACTAGTTTCAAACTCAGGAACCTCCGCTCCCGGGTCCAGCGCCAATGTCATTGCGCCACCAGCTGGCCCCCAAAGACTTATTTTCAAAACTTTATAATGGTAACTAGTATTCTGGAAGAATAAGATCAGATGACCTTTTCCATCTCTATTCCATACTGCATAATCATTTGGATCAGGCAGTATCTATAAAGAGAGAATCAGCGTCGATATTCCAGGTCAATGACTTTCATCGGAATTAGGAAAAAGTGAGGAAATGAGCAAGGTTTAAGTTGCAGAGAAGGGGAGGGACTGCGGAACAAAGAGATTGCCAATGATAGGATGGAAACCAAGAGGAACTGAATGATGTCAGCTGAGGGAGGGTACTTTCTCCAGTGAAGATGAAACCACATTAGAGCACTAAATGCAGTACACAAAACTAGAAAAAGCACAATGAAATTGCTACTTTATCTGGATGGGCTGTTTGGGTTGCTGGAGGAGGTAGAAGAATAAATATTGCATCTCTTGCTGGAGGAGGAGAAGATGGCGGCACAACGCAGCTTGCTCGGCCACTCCAGTGAATGATATCTGTAATCTGTCAAGTAGGGTGCCGTGCACAATCCTGATTGATGGAGACAGATGTGAGAGAACGGAGGAACATCTGGAGAAACTTCTGAAATGCCTTTTTTGCTGCCGCTGCTACTGTGTGATCCAGAATCTCCGGAGGAGAAGGCCCCGAGTCCTTGGCTTTGCTTGTTGCTTGGCGGCCGGGATGGGGTCGAAGCGCTTGGCAGAGATGGTTCTCGGTGCTCGGTGTCGAAGGGCTGGTTGGAGGCTCGAAGTTTTCGGACAGACTCAGGGTCAGCTGTGGTCGGGTGCTTCCAATGCATTGGCAGTTGTTGGTGCCTGGAGGTTTATGGCAGAGAGAGTTTCTCCCTTCTGCCACCTGCCATCGGGGACTATCGGGAGTCGATCGGAACTTTGAAACTTTTTTTTCCGTTCCCATGGTCTGCTCTTTATCAAATTATGGTATTGCTTTGCACTGCTGTAACTATATGTTATAATTATGTGGTCTTGTCAGTGTTAGTCTTTGGTTTGTCTTTTTTTTTGTGATATCACTCTGGAGGAACATTGTATTATTTCTTAATGCATGCATGCATTTCTAAATGACAATAAACGAGGACTGAGTGTCCTCATAATCTAATCTAATCTAATCTTGTGGCTGCATGGGAAGGAAGAAGAGGAGTCACTAATCTTTCCCCTGAGATGGAAGTAGAAGTTGAAGAGATATGCATAGTCCACATGATCCCAGGGAATGTTGCTATAAAGATAATGAATTATTAATTTGGAAAACTTCCTCTATGACTTACTGAAATCACTAGACAGCTCAGCATGATCAGACCTGTGTTAATATTATCGGTCAACTTCAGTACCCCAGCAGCAATAAAACCTTTGGTTCAGATCCAGTGACAAGGTAGAAAGTTCCACCAAAAATTATGCCTTTAATTTGAAAGACAGTAAAGGACAATATCAGTCAGATCTCAGCAGGCAGCTCATGTACCCATGAGCCAGAGACCGGAGCACAAGATTGTAAGGTGAGACTCCTAGGAAGTACCAAGGTCATGTTACCATAGGTGCTATCTTTTGGTTGGACACTAAATAAATATTCCTTTTTTTCTCTCTCAGGTGGGATTAACAAAGAGTGAGAGAGGTAACCTCAGAGAATTGAACAATATTTTTGTCTCCCACTCAGTTTTCAAGAGCCACATTCTGAGATACTGCATCGAGTTTTGGATAGCCCTGAGGCTGTGAGAACTGCTCAAATTCAAAGCTTGGTTTCCTATTAACCATGTCTTCCTGCTCTCCTGGTCAAACTGGAAATGTTCCTCTCCCACTTGGCAATTTCCTCCTGTCATCTCTTTTGATATTTTCCGGAAATGTTTTCATCATTTCCATCATTCAGTCAGTTCGTTTTAGTTACACTTGGAGATAATTCTGCTCATCTCAATCACATTGCAAATACGAAGTTATTTTATTTCAATCTTTATTCGTAACTTAGTTTATCCTCATCCTTCTGTCAGCATATGGAGGGCAGAGAGTGAGTAAAACATATTTCCTACCTAGTGCTCTCTAGCTCTGGTCTCAGCTCATTCCCGTAGTTATACTTTCTACATTCAGCAATCAGCAATCTCAGACAGCGTTTGATTGGTGGTTTCCAAGTCATAAAGTTCAAAGTTAGTTTACTATGTTAGTACATATGTGTCACAACCCTGAGATTTTATTGAAGGCATACACAGTAAATCCAAGAAACTTATTGGAATCAGTGAAAGACCAGACACAACAGGACGGACAATCAACCAACGTGTAAGAGACAACAAACTGCAAAGACAAAAAGAAGAAATGATAATAAACATATAAATAAGCAATAAATATTGAGAAAATGAGGTGAAGTCCTTGAAAGTGAGTCCATAGGTTGTGGAAACAGTTCACTGATGGGGTGAGTGAAGTTATCCAAGCTGGTTCAAGAGCCTGATGGTTGAGGGGTAGTATCTGTCCCTGAACCTGCTGGTGAGGGTCCTAAGGCTCCTGTACCTTCTTCCTGATTGCAGCAGTGAGAAGGCTTGGTGGTGGAGTGGGAGGTGGGGGGGGGGTGGGGATCATTGCTGATGGATGCTGCTTTCCGACAACATCTCTCCATGTAGATCTGCTCAGTGGTGGGGTGGACTTCACCATGACGGACTGGCCTATATCCAGTACTTTGTGTAGAATTTACCATTCAAGAGCATTGATGTTTCTATACCAGGCTGTGATGCAACCAGTCAATATGCTCCCCACCACACATCTATAGAAGTTTGTCAAAGTTTTAGATGCCATGCCAAATCTTCACAAGCTTCTGAGGAAGTAGAGATGTTGCCATGTTTTTGTCACAATTGCACTTACACGCTAGCCCAGGACAGGTCCTCTGAAATGATAACATTAAGGAATCTGATTCCCCGATGAGGACTGGCTCATGAACCCCCAGTTTCCTCCTCTTGAAGTCAATAATCAGCTTCTTGGTCTTGCTGACATTAAGTGAGAGGTTTGAGTGTGGCACCACTCAGCCAGATTTTCAATCTCAATCAAATATGCCTATTGCACAATAAGCTATACACACACCAGACATTTGACAGTAGAGCTCATCTGGCAAATCCATCATTGGTGTGTGGAGAAAACCACGTCAGTCTTCATGCACACTGCTGTCAGTATGAGTGGCTCCATGTGTGAGAGCCCTCACATTATTTACACGCCATTAGCAATCTGCTGCTTTTCACAGTGATCCCAGGATAGGTTAAAAAGGAATGGACAAGCCTGGCCTACCCAAATTTCCTCATAAGGCAACCTATCCATCAGTTTACTGGACCTTCCCTGAACTGCTCATAGTATGTTTAAAACCTTCCTTAAATAAAGAAATCAACTCCAGATGTGGGTTCACCAATGGAGACATGGGAGACCACACATGCTGGAACCTAGAGCAACAAGTAAGATTCTGGAGGAACTCAGTGGGTCAGACGGCATCTTGAGAGGGAACTGGAGAGTTTCAGTCAGCATTTTGGTTAAACCCTTTCATCAGTTCAGATGAAGGATCTGAATCTGAAACTTAATCCTCAACAGTTGGGTTCTTCTAGCATCTTGTTTGTGGTCTCACCAATGCATTGTATAACTGAAGCAAAAACCTCATCACATTTGTCTTCCACTCTTCTTGTAATAAACAGTAATATCTAATTCCCATTCTTAATTACTTCTATCTGTATACTAGTCTTTCATGGCTCATTCGCTAGGGTACCCAGATCGCAGGGATGTGAAATCTATCCCCATTTCAATAACATAATTATTTTTCCTGCCAAAATGGACAATTTTACAGGTTCCAACATTTTACTTCATTTGCCAGATATTGTCACTCATTCCCCTTAGTAACTTCCTTCTGTGCCCTTTACAAGTTTAGCAGCCATACCTTTAGGACACCCATACAATACGCGTTCAGAACAAAAACAAACATGTAAGTTCTGTCTCCTGTTTACCAGCTTATCATCTATGCTGTGAGATCTTATCCATGAGTGACTTCCCATGGATTGCAAAAATCACAGCTGCCATTTAAAGATTCAGTGATGTTGTTGTTCCCTGCAATCTGGTTGTTGCAGCGGCTGGATTAATTGACTGTATGTTTACTGCTAGTTTATATGTGCCTTGTGCTGCGTATGACTGCCTGTACTGTGTTTTGCACCATGGCCCTGGAAGAACACTGTTTCATTTGGCTGTATTCATGGGTATTCATTTTTGGTTGAATGATAATTAGCTTGAATTTGAACTCGAACGCTTTAAATTTGCACAGATTGCACGTAATCTCTGTTAACAGAGAGGGATCTTTGCTTACACAGCTGCTGGTTATAATTTCTAAACCCCTCATAGTTTCAAACCAATTTGGTTCAACACAAAACCTGTGGAAAAATTGAGAAGAGGCCCAAAGCTTAACTAGTGAGTACTGGGGTCTGCGGACGCTAAGCCAACAGGTAAAGAGATATGGAGCCACTGCTTCCCCTGTATGCACAGTATGAGTCACCTTCCAAAGAGATCAAATAAATTGGTCAAACAGGATCTCCCTTTCACAAAACCTCACCAACTTTGCCAGATTGCCTTGAATTTTCCAAGTTCCCTGCTACACCATTTGAGTACTATCTTCCCAATAACAGATATTAAGAAGACTGACCTAGAGTTTCCTGCAGTTTCCCTTCTTTCAAAGGGTTACCATTACTGCTGAATTGAAGTAATTTTGGAAAATTAATACCAAAACATTAATTTTCTCGTAAAAATCTGCAGATGCTGGAAATCAAAAATAAAAACAGGAAATTCTGGAAATACTCAATAGGTCATATCACAAATGTGTTTCTGTTTCTCTTCCCACAGATGCAACCTTATTCCCAGTTTTCCCTAATTTGCTGAGAATTCCCAGCATTTTCCACCTTTATGTTAATTTTCTCACTAGCCACTTCAGGATAAAATCCTTCAGGACTGGAGATGTTGACCCACAGTTCTAACAGTTTGATTAGAAAATTTAAAGAGGATTTGAAAGTTTCCTCAGTTGCTCACAGTTCTGACAGCCACAATACAAATCAATAAAGTGGAGAGAAGCATTCAGTGCAGCAGAATTCATTTCAAATTAGGAAGAATGAAAACATGCTTCTGCTCCCATCCAGCCATGAAGTGTGTTCACTGCTTTTGTCAAGTTGTGTGTCGGTACTGTTTCAGCATTGTTATTTTTCATTTCAACATGGTTGACTGTAAGGTGCTTTGGGCGTGCTGGAGTTGTAACAGTGAAAGGTCAGCTTCTGTTGAGCTGTGCACTTTTGAACACTAAATGTTGTTCACTGTCAGCTGGACAGTTTTTTATGATTTGTTTCTTTTGTTCCTAAATCCCTTCAAGCTCACTATCTTTAATCAGATTCTGATTCAAATTCTCCCACAGCTGCAGTGCCCCTTTCTCCTATGAAACTTGATGCAGTTGCCACATTAACGTGCAAATGCAAAATATCACTTTGTGCCAGTCACAGTTACATAAACATTAAGGTTGAGACAACTATGTCCGTTTCAGATCCTCTTGTATGTTGTGATCTTTGTGGAAGTGATGGTTTAGTGGTTGAAGCAGAGTCAGATAATTGGTACTCCGTAAGTGAGCAACAAGAACGGGGAAGGCTAATTGCCCACGGAATCTGTTTCCACTATTCAATGAGATCATGGCCTCTGCACACTGTCACACTCTCTCCCCATGCTGCTTGACTTCCTTGTGGTTTAACTGCCTTGAATATCATTTTCTCCACCTCTGCATCCCTCCAGTCTAAAGAATTCTAAAGATTCACAAATTCCTCCTTGTCTGCATTTGAAATGGTAGGATCCTTCTTCTGAAACAACGCCCCTTGTTCTAGATAGCCCACCAGAGAAAACAATGGCTTAATATTTTCCCTGTAAATTCCCCTCAAAATCTTATGTTTAAATAAAATCTCCCCTCATTTTCAGTGTCCCAGCTTGTCAACTCTTTCATGATGAAATGCATCTATTGTGCCTCCACTGTACTGTCTCAGTGCAACACATCCTTCCTTAAGTGCGGGTGCCAGAACTGTACAGAGTATTCCAAGTGCAGGGTCATCAGCATCCTGTAAGTTTGTACACTATTCTCCTTGGCATAAAGGACAACTCTCCACTACGGATGACATCCATAGTTGAAGACCCATTTTGCTATTGAACGTAAACAATAAGGTCCTGTCCAAGGCCATTGCAAAATGGGTCAAGACTGTTCTGGGACAGGTGATCCATCCGCACCAAACCTGTGTCGTACTTGGCAGGAGGGTCTTTGACAGCCTCGTGCTGCTGAGACGACACCATCACCTATGTGCAGGACAGGAGTGTGGACACCTGCCTGGTCAGCGTGGACCAGGAGAAAGCCTCCGACAGGATATCATGCACGTACGTGATGGACATTTTCTCCAACTTGGGCTTTGGGAAGGGATCAGGAATTGGATCCAACTGCTCTACACAGGCATCTGTACTGCAATCCAAATGATTGGGGAAACAGATATCATCCCTATCAGGTCTGGAGTCAGGCAGGGTTGCACGCTCTCCACTGTCTTGTTTGTGTCCTGTATAGAGCCCTTTGCCAAAGCTATCAAGAAGGCTGAGAGTATAAGAGGGGTGATGATACTGGTGAAAAGTGAAAACTTCCCTGTACATGGACAACGTCACCATCTGCTGCTCAGATCCAAGGTCAGTTCACAGATTGATCAGCATCAGTTGGTATCAGGGGCCAGGATTAACCACACGAAGAGCAAGGTCATGCTCTTTGGCAACTAGCCCAACCAACTCAGAGTCCCCTTCACCATCAGGTCCAATTACATGACAGTTTTGGGGATCTGGTTCATAGGGGTTGAGGCATGCAACAAGAACTGACTGGGAAAGTAAAACAGAAATTGGGACTGTGGGGAGGGTGTTCCCTGTTGATAATTGGGAAGAACCTGGTCACCAAGTATGAGGTACTCTCAGGGCCGCTGTTCATAGTGCAGGTGTGGCCCATCCCCACTCCTCCAGCTTGGGGATCACCCGAACTGTCTTCAGGTTCATCTGGGAATCCAAGATGGAGCAGGTAAGACAGGTCACACTGCACAAGGCCCTGGACAATGGGGGTAAAACCATAATGTACCCAATGTTGCCATCATCTGATAACCACCCTTGTGTATAGCTGCATCAGGCTGTACATGGGTACCAAGTACCACCATGTGCCAAGGTTCTAGTGTCCCCAGTGTTGTGAAGGATGGGTCTGGCCCCATTGCCATGCAAAGTCCCAGTCAGCTGGACGGTGCCACACTACATGTCCTTCATGGAACATTTCTTGTGGTTCAACAGCTATGTCCACTGGGCCGTCAGACAGTGGCCAGCATAGGACATCCAGCAGACGCTGCAGGCGAAGGACTCGATAGACACAGTGAGTGGTTTCCTGAGCACACTGTCCAGATTATCTAGGAGCATGCCTCATCGCCATGCCTCACCAACAGGCACCAAGATCTCATCTGGCTGGCAGTGAGACAGGCCACCTCAGTCAGGTCCTTCCTGTGTACCCAGAGCATCACTCCAGGAGCGTGGTGCCTGCAGGATGTCTGCAGTGGGGAAGAGACAGTAGCTCGCCTCTTTGCAGGCTGTGGGTTTGTAAAGAGGGCGTGAAGGAAGATGAAAGGGCCTGTGTCCCATTCCATCCCGAGCAGCTGTGTGACAGAGGACCCTAATCTATGGGCTGCTCTCAGAAACACACGTGGAGACAAACATCAAGTTCTGCTGGCAGATCATCAAGCTGCTCTTTGGTCAGACTGAAACCTGTCGGTCTACCAGCACATCGAGATGTCTGTGGAGGAATGCTGCCGACTGGCACATTCCAGGCTGCAGGAGTTCCTGTTGAAGGACACGCTGAAGCTTGGTGCAGCCAGGCAAAGGCTCGGTGGGGAAGGACCACAGTACAGAATTATTCTGTTACTGGAGAAGTTGGAGGGGCCAGGTGGGGGGAGGAGTCCCTCATCATTGTAGTATTTAATATAAAATCCCAGCGTGCCCCACAAGCGGCAGCCGTGCTGGAACAGTATGGAAAGCATTGACTGTGTATGTAAAGACTAGAAAGGCATAGAACAGTTTATTCTTGCAATTTTTTTATTGTGAATAAAAGTTTATTTTGTTAAAGAAAGGCCTCCTAATTACATGCTTACTAACTGTTCCGCATTTGCACAATTACAGTTTGTGTTTCATGTTCTCAAACCCCCAGATCTTAGTATATACATGACTGCAAGAATATATTCGCATCATGTCTGCACTGACCACTAAGCACCCATTTACACACATTCTCCACAAGTTTCCCTCGAACACACGAGGGGTTATTGATGACAACCAATTAACCTACCAATCCACACAAACTAGAGCACCTGCAGGAAGACAACACAGCTACAGAGAGACTGCAAACTCCACACAGTCAGCACTTTATTGGTCTCTGCGCTGAGGAAGCAGCTGTCCCAGATGCACCTTCTGACGTCTACCACTTCACTGTCTTGAGCTCGTATAACATCATTCCATAGAATCTGTGGCAGAATGAGGAGAAGTGAGAAGTGTGATGACTGGTGGTGACGCAACTCTCAAAGCCAGAAATCAACTGAGGTAAGGTGACATCATTGTGTAGCTTACAAGATGCCACCAGGAAGGCTAAAACCACACATAGTCAAACTGACGCAGGGTTCAATTCTCAGCAACATTAGGATCAAAAGCAAAAATAATCATAGTTGCCAACTTACTTTAAATGCCAGCCAAATGTACAATAAAAATCTCCTGATGTTCTCAAATGGTTGAATGTGGTGGGTACAATATATATATCACACACACGCCAAGGCGAACAAGCTTAAACAGTTCTGCCTGATGAAAGATACTGGATATTTCCAAATACTAGGAGTGCAAGAAAGGTTGGGAAGGAAATGTAGGGGTTTGGCTGTTGTGATTATAGAGAATATTGCAATACAGAAGTGAGTAGATATCTTTTGAGACCAGGACATGCACCATTTGCCTATGATTAGGAGATGGTAAAGGTGCCAGTATGCTTCTGGATTGATTTAAGAGTTATTAACGAGGCTAAATTGTTTTGGTAGGCCATAATGAGTCTGTTATTTCATAGGGTATAGCATATTTAAGAACAGTGAACTTGTAATAAATAGTAATGCTTTTTTATTGTTCTTAGTCAAAAGTCATACTGCATTTTAAATAGAAAATATAGAAGCATATGTATTACCAGAGATAAGTTCTCTTAACAAAAGATGGAAAGCAGGTCAACATCTGTGATACCTCTATGTTGATGGGAATTTAACCATCTCTGTGCCTTTTGAGAGGATGTGGAATGGAGGTCAATATTATTTCATGGGAAGGCAGGAAACATTCAGAGATGAAGCATCCTTAGATGTTTTGTGTACTTTAGGAAGCTGTTTGGAACCAACATTAACATACGTCATGTCTCATGCCCTCTGTACCGGGTCTGTGTACAGCTGAGACTTGAGGCAAAGGATGCAAACATTTTAAAAGTGGTAAATATCAGAAGTTCCTGAGACAATGTGAACACAACCCAATGCCAACAGTCAGAAGTCAATGTTGTACATTTTCTCTCTGGGGCCGATAGAAACTAACGCTGTCCACTTGGAGGACAAGTTCCAGGTAGCAGACTGATGTTGTAGTCATAATCCTGGTGAGGTGGTAGAGTGGTGGCCTTTTACTTGCTGAAGACCTTCAGCAGTTCTGAAAATTCTGGAGGTACTTGTGACAAATCAGGTGCATTGGGGTTGGAGGTGGAAGGTTCAGCGGGTAATTCAGGAGGCATGTCAGAGGTTGTCTCAGAGGCTAATTCAGGAGGTAGCTCAGGCCACTTTTGGAGGCATTTTCTTTGACTCTAGTTTGACCTGTGCAGAATGATGCCAGTAGTCCAATTGACTCTCAGGTTGAGAGAAGACAGTCAGAATAAGTGGTACTTCCGGGGAGCAAAGGAGATGGAGCTGGATTGATTTCATATGGTGACCAATCTGAGCTTAAGCAGAGAGGTTTGGTGCTTGACCTGCCCCAGCACCTAAGGTCTCCCATCTAGTGTTACGGCAACAAGCTGGTGGTTGAGATGGGAAAAGGGGATTTTCAATCTTTTGGCCAGACCAAGATCCAAAAATTCCCTGCTGCATCCGAGTAAATAAAGGTGTCTTCAGAATGTTTTTGGTCTCCCCATGGCAAGCACCACTCCGGAGGGAGCTGAATCAGGAGGGAGGCTAGTAACTGTCACAGCCATCCCTACACTGGACGCTCCCGGGAATTTCCTGGCAGCTTGGATCAAGAGGTTCGTTGACATCCAGCCTCTCCACAGTAAATGCAACACCTCTCCTGCCTTTTCAACTTGAGAGAGCCTGATCCAGCCTATTTGCTGAAGCCCCTCGGAGCCTGGGATCAGCAGCAGTCAAGGAGGAGAACTAGCCCGAGGTATAGGAGAGAATAAAAGATAGGCAGGGGGAGGAGTCTCTTCAGAATAATCTCCTTCTCCTTTCCATTGATCGGTTATAGTGTCAAATCACCAGGTTCACAATACACTTTAGGTTCTCCACCAAGTCTCAGACTGCAGGGGCTCATCACTCAATCCCTTATGGAATAGAGTAGCTAGTGCTTCCATATTCCATCTGCTCTGTGGCCAAGGTACAAAAGTCCATGGAATAATTGGCCACAGATCAATTCTCCTGGAGCAAGTTGAGGAGCTTCATCACAGGCCCATGTCCTCTGGGGGGAGGGTGACAGAACACCCTCCTCAAAGTCTGCACTGACACAGACGGGTGAATCCTTCTGAGTACAGTGGCCCAGGCAAGGGCTCTTCTAGTAGGAGTGAAATGATATAGGCTACCTTACTACGTTCCAACAGGAACACAGATGGCTGTAACTTGAAGGCCAAGGAGCATTATACCAGAAATCTTTGGCTTATTTCGGGGTTACTGTCATGCTGCTCGAGAGCCAGTTCGTGCAGTGATCCATCACAAGTATTGGCAGAGTCTTCAGTTTGAACCCACCCAGAACTGGCAGCAGCTTTGGTCAAACTCACATCCTGCCTACCAGGGTCAGAAAGCTTCTGGAGAGTGGTGAGGATCTCCTGAAGCATGTCATCATGTCTGCCTAGACATGACAACATGCTTCAGGAACTTGCTCCCTGGTAGGCCAACACAGTTCAGAGACAAAGACAATAAAACTCATACAGTTGAGCACTGAGTGCTCAGCACCAGACCTTTAAGTCCAGACTTCTCATGAAGGAATGTGGCAGGCAATAAGTAGCAGTTTGAGTCTTAAAGGGACAGTAGCAGCTAGCCAGACTCCGGGGAGCTGGAGCGCGGAAACTTGGATGTCAGCCGCTGTTCAGTCAGGACCATGACAGATCTAGTTATCAGACAGACTGGAGGTCTCCAAGAATCTTCACATCTGACATAAAGTACACTTCACTAACCCTGGACCCATTGTCACTGCACTAGCTACACACTAATAGACAAAGAAAGAAATAGAAACATACCTGGAGCCTCCACCTCTTTGAGCCTAAGGCTCTCAAACTCCAGTCTAACACTAGTCCACCCTGACTGATGGCTGCTCCACTTAAACCTAACTTTTTTTATTGCTCTTTGCATATTGTCTGAAAAATCACAATGACTGAAGCCCACTGAAATGCCCCTCTCACTTTTTAAATCTCGTGCTGGCTCACCAAAACAAGAGAATGCTCTTGATGACTGAAGCCAACCAAAAGTACATGCCTTCCCAACTACCGACTCAACCTGCAAGTTAACCTTTAGGGACTCCCAAGTCCCTTTACACCTCCAATTCCTGAATTCACTTCTTGTTTAGAAAATAGTCTATTCCTTCTACCAATATGCATGACCATACACTTCCCGACGTTGTATTCCATCTGCCACCTCTTTGTCCATTCTCCTAATCTGTTCAAAACCACATCACACCTGGAGTACTGCGTACAGTTCTGATCTCCAAATTTAAGAAAGGATGTGTTGGATTGAGACAGTACAGGGAAGATTATTTATTTATTTAGCAATAAAGCACGGAATAGGCCCTTCGGCCCTTCGAGCCATGTTGCCCCAGGAACCCCCAACAAACCCAATTAAGCTAATCATGAGACAAGACCAATGAACCTACTAACCAGTACATCTTTGGACTGTGGGAGGAAACCGTAGCACTTGGGGAAAACTCACTCATTCCACGGGGAGATCATAGAAACCACTTACAGAATGATGCTAGAATTGAACTCTGAATTCCTGAGCTGTAATAGCATCGTGCTAACTGCTACACTGTCATGGCACCTGGTGCTTCACCAGATTGATTCCTCAACACCCCCTGCACTTTCACCTACATTTGTATTGTCGACAAACATGGCCACAAAGCCATCAATTCCACCATCCAGATGATTAACACATTACATGAAAAGTAGCAGATCCACCATCGACCCCTGTGAGACACCACTAGTCACTGGCAGCTGACCCTTTATTTCCATTCTTTACCTCCTGCCAGTTAGCCAGTCTTCTGTCCATGCTAGTATCTTTCCTCTAATACTATAATTCCTTTGTTTACCCTCATGTGCAGTACCATGTCAAAGGTCTTCTGAAAATCCAAGTTCAAAGTTCAAAGTACATTTATTATCAAAGTATGCATACCATATACAACCTTGCGATTCGTCTCCTTACAGGCAGCCACAAAACAAAGAAACCCAATGGAACCATTAAAAAAGACTGTCAAACACCCAACAATAAACACAAGCAAGTAGCGTTCTGAACTGAAGTTCTCAGAGAATCCATCCCCAGACCCTTAGTTCAGCAGAGAGCTGAGCAGCAAGCTGAACTGGCCCATTCCTCGCCTTGGGCCCCAGCACCCTGACCTTTTCAATCTGGCCCGGCATCTAAATCATCGCTTAAATATTCACAGGCTCTGGGGCCTGGAACCCGCCAACATGAATCGGCCTGAACTTGACCTTTCCAATTAAATCATCGTCCAGACATTGGGTTCTGTCACTTCGATAGGCTCTGGGGCCCAGAGCCCGCCACCTCAGTTTGGTCTGTACCCAACCTTTCTGATTCAGCCCAGTGCTTACCTCAGGTCTTCCTCACTCTTGGCGACAGGCCTGCAGCCTCAGTTCTGCCACATCGAGTTGCCTCCAAGTGCAAAGGGAAGTTATAGAGTATTGCTTGTGATGATCATTTACCAGAAAGTGAGTGATTAACAAAGTATTTAGATATTTTTCTTGTTTCATTGGCCACCTGCCAGAAGTCACTGAGATCCACCAGCATCTTAATCCAGAAAAAGAATTCACTCCCCTTTGTCAATCTTGTCTGTTCCTTCCTCGAAGAATTTCAGCAGAATTATCAGAGTGGCTGGTCAAACTGCTAATGAATGGCAGACAACACTATTATTTGCACTAGCTCAGTGATCAGTGTAACTGATTGAAAATGGAACTTGTTTACTTTATAAAATGAATCCATAAGACTAAAAGGTATAGGAGCAGAAGTAGACTATTCGGCCCATCAAGTCTGCTCCGCCATTCAATCATGGGCTGATCCAATTCTTCAGTCACCCCCACTCCCCTACCTTCTCCCCATACCCGTAAATGTTTCTGATTCTGAAAATGTTGAACCTTTCTATTGCTCTTATCATCAAATTAGAGCAATAAACTTTAAACATTTATTACTGAATTCATTGAGTAAAAACAGGAGCAATACACTAAGTGAAGACTGGCTTCCCTGCTGCTGAAATCTGTCACTTATTCCAGCAGCCTCAGTGAGAATTGGTGGAAGCCATCTGCAGGCAAACGATTTCAGGTGTCAGGAGCCTCTGAGCACCTGCTGAGGAGCAGGTTTGCTTTTCTGATGATGTGCTGACGCAATAAATACAGCTGGAGAAGCTGCAACAAGGACTGAAAGGTTGACCTCAGCAGCTCGCTGAAATCTGGAGCATTTTGAGTTTCAACAGGCAAGCCATAGACTTCATCAAACTTGCAGAGTGATATGACCTTCCATGGGATACCGAGCTACCTAAAAATGGCATATTTTATAAAAAACAGGTGAGGGAAGGAAGCAACCGTACAGCAGGAAATGAATAGTTCTGCTCCAATGCCAAGGGAGAGTTTTTGTGCACCTTAATTGGTGTAACAGGTGGTGGTAGCTGCCAGGGTTTAATAATGCCTGAAAAATGGAGCCAGGCTGCAGTCTTGGATAGGTTTTTGACAATTTTTTGGGGTCAAAGATAGGCTGTTTGGGCTTGAAGCTGGACAGGGAGAGGAGGGGTCATTGATTGTGAATCCGGAACCTGGGTTGGTTAGGTGAGGAAGATTAGGTCTGCAGTGGTGTGTCTGAGGCAGGGCATGCATTGAGATTGTGTCAGAGGCCTCCATTTGAGCTTGACAGTTTTAGGGGTGGGCTGGAGATTGGAGGGGAGATCAACATATAAGAATAGCTGATACTATGGAGGTTGGAAGGTACTTGAGTTCAAATTTGAGTTTATTGGCATTCAACCATACACTTGTATACAGCTAAATGAAACAACTCTCCGCTGAGGTCAAGGTGTAAAACATAGTCACACATAGCACTTATGGTTTCAACTCAAGTTCTTGAGTAGCATAGCCTGAAAATTAACCAGCTGCCATACAGTGTGAGGTGGAAGTTTATGTAAGACAGTATAAAGTTACTGGCACTATTATAATAAAACTAGCAGTCATATAAATACGTGAAACAGTGGCGATAAAAGATAAAAAGTGACCGGCACAGGATGAGAGTGGATCTGTGAGTTAGGGCGTGGGGACGGGCAGCAGGGCATTCAGTCAGGGTGTACATCTGTGCTGGGTGGCAGTAGGGTATTGAGAAGTCTAACAGCCTGGGAGAAGAAGCTATTACCCAGCCTGGCAGTTCTGATTGATGGCAGGAGGTCAAAGCGATTGTGGGAAGAATGGCGAGGGGTCTTTAACAATGCAGGAGGTACTGCATATGCAGCGCTCCTAATATACACTCAGTGGCCACTTTATTAGGTACAGGAGTGAAACCAGTCTTCTGCTGCTAGAACCCATCCACTTCAAGGTTCAACGTGTTGTGCATTC
Organism: Mobula hypostoma; assembly: GCF_963921235.1. Lineage (NCBI taxonomy): Eukaryota > Metazoa > Chordata > Chondrichthyes > Myliobatiformes > Myliobatidae > Mobula > Mobula hypostoma. Next base: position 55,870,935 of record NC_086109.1, read on the forward strand.
AGAGCTACTCTTCTGCACACCACTGTTCTAACGCGTGATTATGAGTCAATGTCACCTTCTTGGTGGCTTCAACCAGTCGGGCCATTTTCCTCTGATCTCTCTCAACAAGGCATTTTTGCCCACGGAACTGCCGTTCACAGCATTTATTTTGTTTTTTAGAGACTGTTGTGCCTAAAAATACCAGGAGATTCTTTTCTAAGATACACAAACCACCCTATCTGGCACCAACAATTATTCTGCTCACATGACTCCAAGTGAGACCTCACCAGTGCCTTATACAGTCTCAGCGTTACATCTTTGTTTTTATATTCTAGTCCTGTTGAAATGAATGTTAACATCGCATTTGACTTCCTCACCACCAACTCAGCCTGCAAGTTAACCTTTAGGGAATCCTGCATGAGGATTCTCAAGCCCTCTATGACTAGGACTTTTTAAAATTTCTCCCTGTTTAGAAAATAGTCTATGTTTTTCATCCTTTTATCAAAGTGCATGACTATACACTTCCCAACACTGTCTTCCATCTCCCACTTCTTTGCCCATTCTCCTAATCTGTCTAAGTCCTTCTGCAGACTCCCTGTTTCCCCAACACTACCTGGCTCACCACCTTTCTTTGAACCATCCACAAACCTGACCATAAAGCCATCAATTCCATCATCTAAGTCATTAACGTACAATGTAAAAAGAAGTGGTCCCAACACCAGCCTCTGCAGAACACAGGCAGCCAATCAGAAAAGGCTCCCTTTATTGCCCCACTTTATCTCCTGCCAATGCTCTATTCATACTAATACCTTGCCTGTGATACCCTCTCTTCATGAAGAGTGGATGACATGTGCAATTTTCCAGTCTTCTGGGACCATTTCAGACCCATTTGATTCTTGAAAGATCATTACTAATGCCTCCAACAATCTCTTCAGACCTGGCATGTAGTTCATCTGGTCCAAATGACTTATCAACCTTCAGATCTTTCAGCTCCCAGGCACCTTCTCCCTAGTAATAGCAACTGCACGCACTTCCAATGCCTAACACTCTTGAACTTCTGGCATATTGCTAGTGTCTTCCACAGTGAAGACTGACACAAAATAATTATTCAGTTCCACCCTCACTATCATTCAGGGCCCAAAACAGGTGAGGCGACACTTCCCCAGTGAGTCTGTTGGAGGTGATCTATTGTATGCGGTGCTCCCGATGTGGCCTCACGGAGACACAATGTAGATTGGGAGATTGCTTCACTAAGCACCTAGGCGCCACCCACCAGAAAGAGCCTGGTGGCCACCCACTTCAATTCTGCTTCCCATTCCTATTTTGACATGTCAGTCCACGGCCTCCTCTACTGCTGCAATGAGGCCACACTCAGGCTGGAGGAGTAACACCCCATATTCTGTCAGGGTAGCCTCCAACCTGATGGCAGGAACATGGATTTCTCGAACTTCTGGTAATTGTCCTCCCTTTACCATTCCCATTTCTGTTTCCCTCTCTCACCTCATCTCCTTACCTGCACATCACCTCCCCCTTCCATTTCTTCCTTGGTCTTCTACCCTCTCCTATCAGATTTCCCCTCCTCCAGCCCTGTATCTCTTTCACCTATCAGCTTCCCGGCTATTTTACTTCACCCCCTCCTCCTCTCCCAGTTTCACCTATCACCTACCGCCTTGTACTTCTTCCTCGCCTCCCTCAACCTTCTTGGTCTGACCTCTCATCCTTTTTCCCAGTCCTGATGAAGGATCTCAGCTTGGAACGCCAACTGTTCACTCTTTTCCATAGATGCTGCTTGGCCTGCTGAGTTCCTCAGCCTTTCCAAGATTTCCAGCATCTACAGATTTTCTTTTGTTTGTCCTTATTCAGCTGATCCGTCATTTCCTTGTCAACCATTACTAAATCTCCAGCAGTCGGATATCTACTCTTGCCTCTCTTTTACTCTTTATATGTTTGAAACAAATGTTGGCGTCCTCTTTGATATTATTGGCTAGCTTCCCTTTATATTTCATCTTTTCAGTTGCCTTCTGTTGGTTTTTAAAAGCCCCCGATCCTCTAACTCCTCACTAACTTTTGAGAGGAGAGGAGAGAGGCCCTGATGTTAGTTTCAGCACTCCTCTCTACCCATTGTAGGGTCTTGCGATCTGATGCATTGCAATACCCATACCAGACAGTGATGCAGCTGGTCAGGACACTCTCAATGATACTCCAGCAGAACGTGGTGAGAATTGGGGCAGGGGTGGAGAGCTACGCTTGCCTCAGTCTCCTCAGGAAGTGGAGCTTGCTTGGCAAAAGAGGTGGTGTTGAGGGACTAGGTGAGATCATCAGTAATGTGCACACTTAGAAACTTGGTGCTCCGGACTCTCTCCAAAGAAAAGTTGTTGATGTGCAGTAGGGAGTGGTCAGCCTGAACTTTTCTGAGATCCACAATCACCTCTTTAGTCTGATCCATGTTGAGACACAGGTTAATATGTTTACACTGTGACGAAAGTACACATAGACTAAGATGTTAACTGTCCTGTGCTGGCACCAGGGGGATCAGCAGTTGGTCTGCCACTTGTCTTCAGGAGAAAGAGAGATAAGGAAAACAATGGAGCAGCATTTGGAGATGTTAATGAAGGGACGGGAGAGTTTAACGGAAGGAGACACGGTCTGAGAGCTGTCAAGATCGGCTCCTCTTTGAACCCTGAACTGTTTGAAGTGATGGACAGGCGATACCCCAGCAGGGGAATAAAAAGGGACAGGTTCGCTAAGGCAGGACACACACAACACCACAAGGTAACGAGACCCTGGAAGCGGTGCGCCTCCCACAAGTCGGTGGGAGTTTTGGAGGGCTAATCGCGGTACCAAGCCAGAGACGCATAGGGTGGAAAGGTACGATCGGCGGGAACCTGGTGTGTGTCCGCCCTTGCCTGGGTGCCAGGTTCACTGCAGAGGAGCGATCGTATCTGAAAACGGAGGGGTCACAGTCGGTGACCTCAGAAGACATTACAAAGGCCTCGCCCAAAAGCTGACTGCGAAGAATATCGAAGGTCTGTGTGGAAGAATATTCATTTGCTTGTGCTCTCTCTCGCCTCCTCCCCCCACCCCCCGTCCATCGCCACGGCAGTGATTACTGTGAACTGAACTGAACTTTGCGTCACTTTGAAACTGGTCATTTACCCCTAGACGACGATAGAGCTTGATTGATCCTGTTATCCTAATTCTGTGTACATGTGTGTTTATCATTGCTGAACTGTTGCATTCATTATCCTTTTAATTAGAGTACTGTGTTGCTTATTTCTTTAATAAAACTTTCTTAGTTCCAGTAATCCAGACTCCAACTGAGTGATCCATTTCTGCTGGTTTGGCAACCCAGTTACGGGGTACGTAACAACACTTGTCCACAAGCTGCACTACCTCCTTCTATTCCAGGTGACTTATCTGTATGTCATGGCCATCCATGACCATTTCCTTATCTTTCTACCTTCAGGGAGAATATACAGGAGCTTGAACATCCAAATAACAAAACTGAGGAAAAGCTTCCCCACGGATATCAGGCTCCTGAACGGATCACTTCTTTCACATCTCCTTCCCAGTGGCACTGCCACGTTCTTGGACTCCCTCTCTCAGACGTTCCATTACTGACACCTCAGCATTTCTCTTTTCATTATTTTAGATTGCACTATTACCTCTGCTTGTGCTCATCGCTATTTATTCTTGTATTAATTATTACAATGTTTACTCTGGCAGCTCCACATGGAAATGCATTTCATTGCAACCTGCGTTAGCTGACAATAAACTCATCTGAATGAGTCTGAACCACGGTCCCGGTTCACTCCAAAGGGAGTACTTCACTGGGAATTATGATGGAAATTTCATCAAGTGCACAAGGGTGAATCACAGCCTGTTACATTTTTCAACTGGGTTTATTCACCCCAGAAATGTTCACAGTTGCGTTTTACACCAAGAAATACTGATATTGAGATCAAATTGATGCTGAAATAAAACGTTGCATTTTACACCTAAAACACTGATGTTGAGATAAAATTGGTGCTGAAATAAAATGTTTTACTCATCTAAATTTTTAGGGCACCATGTTAGGGATGGCTGGCGGCTGTGTTGCTTTGTCAGCAAGTTTCCAAGTACTGACAGCGAAAAGATGCAGGAATTAGAGCTCGATGTCATATGATTGATATTAGGGTTCTACCAGCCAATGCAGAGCAGATCTGTCCATCTGCCCTGGAAAAGGAAAATCACATTAATCTGACATTGTGTCTTGGAAATTTTGCAGATAGGAGTGAATCTCCTCCACTGTCCCTGTAAAGAGAGGCACTGGTTTAAACTTATCCCTCAGGTCTTACACAGACTGTATCTATCAAATAGTGACAAGAGCAAATTCACACAGCTTCATAAAGCAAGTTTGATTTCAACTGTTTGCGTAGAATTAGATGATAGGACCATAAGACATAGGAGCAGAATTAGGCCATTTGAGTCTGCTCTGCCATTTCATCATGGCTGATCCATTTCCAGCTCAACTCCATCGCTCCCTGTAACCTTTCACACCCTGACTAATCAAGAAGCTATGCTTTGAAATTCTAGTCCTCTGGAAATGAATGCTAACCTTGCATTTGCATTCATCACCACAGACTCAACCTGCAAATTAACCTTCAGGGAATCCTGCACAAGGACTCCCAAGTCCCTTTGCAACTCGGGTTTTTGAATCTTCTCCCTGTTTAGAAAATTGTCTATGCTTTTCTTCCTTCCGCCAAAGTGCATGACCATGCATTTACCAGAGCGGCCATCTTCCACTTCTTTGACCATTCTCCTCATCTGTCCAAGTACCTTAGCTGCCTCAATGCTACCTGCTCTTCTATCCATATTTGTTCATATCATCCACAAATCGGGCCATACAGCATCAATTCCATCATCCAAGGAACACACACAAAATGCTGCAAGAACTCAGCAAGCCAGGCAGCATCTATGGAAGAAAGTACAGCCGACATTTCGGGCCAAGACCCTTTGGCAGGACTGAGGAGTAGAGTTAAAAGGTGGGAGGAGGGGAGAGAGAAAGACAAGGTGATAGGTGAAACCAGATGGGGAATGGATGAAATAAAGAGCTGGGAAGTTGATTGGTGAAAGATTACAAGGCTGGAGAAGTGGGAGTCTGATAGAAGAGGACAGAAGGCCATGGAAGAATGAAAAGGGGGTGGAGCACCAGAGGGAGGTGATGGCAGGCAAGGAGATAGGATGAGAGAATGGTGAATGAGGTGGGGAGGGGGCATTACCAGAAATTCAAGAAATCTATGTTCATGCCATCAGGTTGGAGGCTGCCCAAATGGAATATAAGTTGCTTTTCTTCCAACCTGAGTGTGGCCTCATCACGACAGTAGAGGAGACCATGGAAAATCGGAATGGGAATGGAAAGTGGAATTAAAATGGATGGCCACTGGGAGATCCCACATCTTCTGGTGGACGGAGTGTAGGTGCTTGGTGAATATACAGGAGGCCACACAAAGAGCACTGGACACAGTACATGACCCCAACAGACTCACAGGTAAAGTGTCGCTTCACCTGATAGGACTGTTTGGAGCCTGAATGGTAGTGAGGGAGGAGGTGTCAGGGCAGGTGAGGCACTTGTTCCTCTTGGCAGGAGGGAAATCAGAGGGGAGGGGTGAATGATCCAAATCATTGATATACAACATTAACAGAGTGGTCCCATCACTGAACCCTGTGGAACACCACTAGTCACCGGCATCCAATCAGAAAAGTCTCCCTTTATTCCCACTCTTTTCCTGCTGCCAATCAGCTAATGCTTATCTATGCCAGCATCCTACCTATAGTACCATGGGCTCTTATCTTGTTAAGTGACCTCATGAGCAACAATTTGTCAAAGGCCTTCTGAAAATCCAAATACACAACATCCACCCATTCTCCAATGTCTATCCTGCTTGTTATTTATAGTGTTATAGAGTCATAGAAAAGTACAGCACAGAAACAGGTCCTTTGACCCATCTAGTCTATGCTAAACCATTTTAACTGCCTATTCCCATTGAACTGCAATGGGACCACAGCCCTCCATATCCCTAACATCAATGTACCTATCCAAACTTCTCTTAACTGTTGAAATCCACCTTGCATGTACCACTTGTGCTGACATCTCATTCCACACTCTCACGACACTCTGAGTGAAAAAGTTTCACCTCTTGTTCCCCTTAAACTTACCACCTTTCATCCTTAACCTATGACCTCTAGCTGTACTCCCACCAACTCAATGGAAACACCTGTTTGCATTTACCCGATCTATACCGCTCATAATGTTGTATACCTCCTCTCAAATCTCCTCTCAAACTTCTATATTCCAAGGAATAAAGTCCTAACCTATTCAGTCTTTCCTTATAACTCAGGTCCTCCAGACCCGGCAACACCCTTGTAAATTTCCTCTGTACTCTTTCAACCTTACTTACATCTTCCCTGTAGGCAGGTAACCAAAACTGCATACAGTACTCCAAATTAAGCCTCAGTAATATCTTATACAATTTCAACATAACATCCCATCTCCTGAACTCAATACTTGATTTATAAAGGCCAATGTGCCAAAAACTTTCTTTATGACCCTATCTACCTGTGACACCACTTTCAATGAATTATGGATCTGTATTTCCAGATCCCTTTGTTCTATCACACTCAAAGAATTTCCTCAAATAATTCTAACAGATTTGTCAGGCAAGATTTTCCCTTAAGGAAAGCATGCTGACATTGACCTATTTTATCATGTGCCTCCACCTACCCTAAAACTACATCCTTAACAATCGACTCCAACATCCTCCCAACCACTGAGGTTTGACAAAGTAGCCTATAATTTCCTTTCTTCTGCCTTCCTCCCTTTTTGAAGAATGGAATGACATTTGCAATTTTTCAGTCCTCTGGAACCATTCTGAATCTAGTGATTCCTGAAAGATTGCCTCCACAATCTCTTCAGCCACCTCTTTCAGAACCCTGGGATGTAGTCCATCTAGTCCAGGTGACTAATTTACCATCAGATCTTTCAGTTTCCCAAGTACCTTATCCCTAGTAATAGCAACTGCACTCACTTTTATCATCTGATATTCTCAAACTTCCGGTATACTGCTGGTGTTTTCCCCAGTGAAGACTGATGCAAAATACTTACTCAGTTCATCCGCCACTTCCTTGTCCCCCTTACTACCTCTGTAGCACTAATTTCCAGTGGTCCAATATCTAATTCTGCCTCTATTTTACTCTTTCTATATCTGAAAAAAAACTTTTGCCATCTTCTTTGATATTGTTGGCTAGCTTACCTTCATATTTCATCTTTCCCCCACTCCCCATGGCTTTTCTAGTTGCCTTCTGTTGGGTTTTAAAAGTTTCCCAATTCTCTAAATTCCCACTAATACTTGCTCTATTATACTTGCTCTTTTTTGTTTTTATGTTGACTTAGATTTCACTTTTTAGTCATGGTTGTGTCACCCTGTCTTTAGATACTTCTTCTTCTTTCCTATGCCTTCTGAATTGCTCCCAGAAACTCAAGCCATTGCTGTTCTGCTATCATCCCCGCTGGTGTCCCCTTCCAACTTTGACCAGCTCCTCTCTCATGATTCTGTAATTCCCTTTATTCCACTGTAATACTGATACATCTGTCTTTAGTTTCTCTCTCTAATACTAAATAATAATTAATACTAAATGATTAATGTGATGAATGGATAAAAAGGAGGAGAAGATGGCGGCACAACACAGCTTGCTCGGCCACTCCAGTGAATGATATCTGTAATCTGTCAAGTAGGGTGCCGCGCACAATCCTGATTTGATAGAGACAGACGTGAGAGAACGGAGGGACATCTGGAGAAGCTTCTGAAATGCCTTTTTCGCTGCCGCTGTTACTGTGTGATCCAGGATCTTCGGCGGGGAAGGCCCCGAATCCTCAGCTTTGCTTGTTGCTCGGCGGCCAGGGTGGGGTCAAAGCGCTCGGCAGAGATGGTTCTCGGTGCTCAGTGTCTAAAGGGCTGGTCGGAGGCTGGAAGTTTTTGGACGGACTCAGAGTCAGCTATGGTCGGGTGCTTCCAATGCATCGACAGTTGTTGGTGCCTGGAGGTTTATGGCAGAGAGAGTTTCTCCCTTCTGCCGCCTGCTATCGGGGACTATCAGGAGTCGATCGGAACTTTGAGACTTTTTTTTACCGTTCCCATGGTCTGCTCTTTATCAAATTGTGGTATTGCTTTGCACTGCTGTAACTATACGTTATAATTATGTGGTCTTGTCAGTGTTAGTCTTTGGTTTGTCTTGTTTTTTTTGTGATATCACTCTGGAGGAACATTGTATCATTTCTTAATGCATGCATGCATTTCTAAATGACAATAAACGAGGACTGAGTGTCCTCATAATCTAAATCTAAATATTAAATGACAAAGTTTGATAATAAAGGTCAGGAGAAAGTATGTTTCTGGAGAATGTTCATATTGAGTTTTTGTTTTAGAAATAAGCTGCAGAAGTAGACATTTTCAGAGACTTTGCAAAATATCTCTCACTCTGGTTGCATGACAGTTGGAATGGAAACTCCATTTCATAGGGATGCAAGAGACTACAGATCACAAGATTATAATATCAACCCTCCCCACCATGAGGTGATGTCTCAGAAGTTGTAATCCATTATTAAGGAACCCTCCACTATCCTGGCCATGCCTTTGCCTTGATGTTGCAATCAGGCAGGAGGTACAACAGCCTGAAGACCCACACCTCAAAGTCTAACAGCAGCTTCTTCGCCAGTGCCTTCAGGTTCCTGAAAAATCCTAACACTACCTCAGGCTATGTTTCCTTTCTCACAGCTTGCACTAGCACCATTAGTTTTGTCATGTCCCTGTGCATGCATGCCTATGACAATATCTATATCATTAAAATTAGTGTTAAAGAAAAACTCTGATATCTTATTAATAGTAAAAAGTAATAATGGTTAAGCACAGATAAGTTATTCTGGGCCTGCTTTTGCTATTGTTAAAATTTCTATTAAATAAAGTTCAAAGTAAATTTAATATTGAAGTACATATATATCACCATAAACTTCTTTGAGACTCATTTTCTTGCAGGGATTCACAGTAGAGCAAAGAAATACTATAGAATCAATGAAGAACTACACACGAGCACAGAGTGACAAACAACCAGTGGGCAAATGGTGTAAATGCAATAAATAAATAAGCCAACAACATAAACAGATAGATAAATAGGCACAAAAATAAGTAAAAAGATAGATAATACTGAGAATATGGGTTGTAGACTCCTTGAAAGTGAATCCATAGGTTATGTAATCAGTTCAGTGTTGAGGTGGATGAAGTTATCCACGTCGGTTCAGAAGCCTGATGGTTGAAGGGCAATAACTGTTTCTGAACCTGGTGGTGTGGGACCTAAGGCTCCTGCACCTTCTTCCCAATGGTAGCACTGAGAAGAGAGCATGGCCTGGATGATGGGTGTCTTTGAAGATAGATTCTACTGTCTTGTGGTAGCACTTCATGTAGATGTGATCAGTGGTGGGGAGGGCTTTTCCTGTGATGAACTGGACAGCATCCACTACTTTATGTAGGCTTTTCCATTCTTGAGCATTGGTGTTTTCATTCCAGGCCATAATGCAAACAGTCTGGATTCTCTCGACCAGCATCTACAGATGTTTGCCAAAGTTTTAGATGGCTTGTTGAATCTGAATTGAACTGAATTGAATTGACTTTATTACTTACATCTCATACATGAGGAGTAAAAATCTTTATGTTACGTCTCCATCTAAATGTTCTGTGACGGGGTCCTGAATTACCCCTATTAACTGTGCTTTTGAAAAGAGAGAGAGAGAGATATTTAACACTGATATCTTGTTTGTAAAAGAGAGAGCAAGACGAAGACTAACTGTTGAACTGTCACTTTAAGGAACTAGTTAACTTTTGGATTTCTGCTGAGTTGGAGACAGCACTGAGCAGCTCGTAAGTTGCTATGGTGACCAAGGGTGTTATTAAATGGACAATTGATGTTATGATTTTCGGCAGGTTGTTGATACTTCTTCAAGGACTTTTGCCTGCTTGCATTTCTTTCACAGAGAGAGGAAGGAGGAGTTATTTGAATGACAGTTGATGCTCAGCACGGGAAGATAAAATAGGAGGTCAGATGATAGACCTCAGACACATGTTCTGGACACTGAATGAGCATTGCTGTGCCCGCAGAAAAGGTGGGTTTTGGAGGATCGATCAGGTGAATTGATCAGTCGCTCTTGCAGTGGAAAGAGGAAAAGGGTTGACTGGTGAGGAGTTGTCTATGTGTACACCCTTGCCTGGGGGATAGCTCCACCACAGAAAACCGGTTCCCTTTGCTAAAGTCACAGTCGGTGACTTTTAAAGGATTTCGAAGGACAGCGAGAAGATCAACGGCGTCAGCTCACCTAAAGACTCAAATCTCTCCCTCTCTCTCTCTGCATCACTACTCAACTCAATTCCATGAACTGAACTGAACAGAGATGAACTTTACTCATCATCATAAGACTGTATCTTGTTACCCCAGACTTAAAGAGGCTTAGTTTTTCATACATATAGTTCCTCACTTACTGATATACTTACTTACATATATAATCATTGCTAACCTGTTTGATTTATCTACATTTATATTACTGTATTGCGTAGTTACGAATAAATATTATTAGCTTGTAGCAATACTGGACTCCAAAGTGTTTTCTATTTCTGCTGGTTCTTTATTCCCGTCCCAGGTCCCTCACAAAATTGGGGCCTGCATCCGCGATATGAACAAATTGGTCGGGTGGCTGGTTTGAATTGATTGGGGAAAATTCCTTTTGATTTGGTTGTGTGGAAATACAGCAGAAATGGATGTTAGTGTTGAGGAGTTTATGTTGGACCCAACCCCGGAAGCGTTGGATGACGCTGCGAGGGTTGTGCTGTTGGGAATTGCTCAAAAGTTAAAACTAAAGGTGACCACTATAATGAGGAGAGCACAGATGCAGATGATAATAGCCCAGCGTTACATAGATAAGGGAACGTTTGATGAGGAGGCGTTAGTGTTGTTTGTTGGAAGGAAACCTACTGAGGCTGAGGTTCAGTTGAAATTGCAATTGAAATTAAAACAGCTTGAAGCTGTTGAAGCAGAAAAGAGGAGGGTCCGTGTGGCTGGAAAGGCAGCAAACAGAGAGAAGAGGCAGAAAGACAGATGGAAGAGGCGGAAAGACAGAGACAGCTCGAGAGGAAGAAGTGGCAACATGAAGATCACGTGGCAGACAAGCAGAGGCGGTTCGAGCTGGAAAAGATAGAGAGGTTGCAACAAAGAGGTTTAGTGTCAGACCCTGATGATTTTTGCAGCTCGGAAGGGCTTGTTTTGTGTGATGAATTTAAAAGTTGTGTTCTTGATGACGTAAGGGCATACCCAGATGCAGAGGATGCCGCTATCCTACAGGGGTCTGATAAGAAATCAGACGAAGAAGTTTTAACCCACGAGGTTGAGTTTACTCCAGGAAAGAGGTTGCCAGAGAATAGCTGGGAGGTTCAGGGTGACCTCGAATTTGAAACTGGGACAAGTGATGACAGCCCAGAAGAGGCAGCTGTTCCGATTGAAAGTGTTCAGGTTGTTGAAGTACCTGTGAGTTCACAGGATTCTGAACCTAGTGTTAAAGCTCAGTTAAAGTCTGAAGTGTCTGACTTGGTTGAAAAGGAATGCAGCTTTTGTGTGTCAGATGATCTTGGTTCAGTGAATAAGGGGTTAACCTTGGTACCAGTGGAATGTGAGGATTCTCAGTCACTTGTGTTAGACCGTGTTTTAAAGGTTGGTGAAGAAGTGGAAATTGGTGAGGTCAGTGTTAATGAAAATAATGGCAAAAGTGCTGTTCCTGGACTTTTGGATAAAGTGCTGGAAAAGGCTGGATTGGTTGCGCAACCTTTGAACCTGCTTGCAGGACAAAGGCCTGCTGAGAAGGGATGTGCTACTCTGTTGAATTTTGTTTGGACATTTGAGCATCTGCAAGGTCATAATGTTATTCAGTGTAATGTTATGGAGAAGAAGAAGAATGGTTATAGTTTTGGGGTGAAAGTTGCTATGGAAGCAAGTCGAAGTGCATGTCATAACCAGATGGGTGGATTGTTTGGTCTCTTCCATAATGTATACATGGTTCTCATAAGCCTGATGATGGTACTGAGTTTAGTAAGCAATGGAGGCATGTTGACACCTCTCCAAGATAAGAGTGTTTCAGCAATTCAGCTGATGAGCAGAGCTGCTGTTGAGGCCTATGATAGTAAAACCAGAGGTTTAAATTATGATGGTGTGACACAGACTTTTCTACATTCCAGATTTCAGCAGAACTTAGAGGGTATTACTGCTGTTGAGAATAAGGTGTATGAGAAAGGTTTGTCTTTATTGAGGAAGGAATTTATAGAGGAACAGAAGCGAGATTCTGGAGTGGTGGCTTTAAGGGAGATAGCTCTCACAGGAGAGGATGTTCAGTGAGAGTCAGTGGGACATTACCTTAAAGATGGGATGTTGATGAGGAGGTGGAGACCAGCCACAGTGTCTGCAAGTCACGTGGTGGTTCTGAAAGTTTACAGGGGTGAAATTTTAAACATGGCTTACACTATGACTTTAGGTGGACCTTGTGGAGTGAGAAAGGCAGTGAATAGGATTATGAAGGAATTTTACTGGCCTAGTTTAAGAAAAGATGTTGTGAGTTTTTACAGGATTTGCCATACTTGTCAAGTTGAGGGGAAATCTAATCAGTTTATTCAGGTAACACTACTTAAACCGATATCTGCTTTTAGTGAATCTTTTTCTAGGGTCATAGTGGATTGTGTAGGCTCATTGCAAAAGACTGCAGCATGTGTTATTAATTGTGAGTGCTGTGTCTAGGTCCCCTGAAGCAGTGTCTTTTGAAAACGCCGAGGCCAAGACTGTGGTAACAGCATTCAGTAAGTTTTACACACTGGTAGGTCTGCTCAAAGAAATTCAATTTGACCAGGGTAGTAACTTTACTTTGAGAACATTCCAGGGGATAGTTAGAGAAGTGGAAGCTAAGCACATGGTATCATCTAGATATCACACAGAGTCCAAGGGAGGCTTGGAACAGTTTAATTGAAGTATATGGTGTGAGAAATGGGAAAAATTGGGATGAGGGGGTTCCCCTCCTCTTATTTATTGTTGGAGATTCGATTCAGAAGGCATTGGAGGGTAGTTTGTTGGAACCTGTATTCAGTTACAGGCCAAAAGGACCTTGACCCTACTCAGAGAACTATGGTATGATTTAGAAAAATGTGTCAGTGTGTTTAAGTATGTTTTAAAATTCTGGGAAAGATTTAGTAAGCTTTATATCCTTGTATAGGAAAGTTTACAAAATGGTTGAATCAAAATAAAACACTTGTTTGCTAGAATTGCAGCTGGGAGAATTGTTATGGAACAAAATGGAGTCGTGGAATCTGATAATGGAGTGGGAAAGCATGTTTACCCACTGAATCTAGTCTCACCAAAATATCAGAATTCCGTTGTTTTGAAAAATATTACTGATAAGGTCCATCAGTTGGACCCAAAACCACAAAAACAAGTAAAGGGCATTTTGAAATGGTGCACAGGTGCAGTGCATCACGTCATTATCAATTCAGCCCAGCCTATGAAACAGCATCTTCATAGGGTGAACTTTGAGGAAAATAAAGTGGTTGAAGAAGAAATTGGAAACAGGAAAGAACAAGGAAAGAGAATGGATGACTGCATTGATTGAGTGGGGAAGGCTAAATACCTTATAAAGATTGACTTGTTAAAAGGATACTAGGGTGTTCCTTTAACAGAGAGGGCTAAAGAGATATCAGCATTTGTGACACCGTTTAGACTGTATGAGTACAATGTTTTACACCTCGGGATGAAAGATGTACCAGGGACATTTCAAAGAACGATCGATTCTGTGATTAGAGGTTTAGAAAGCACAGGGGTTAATATCAATGATTTAGTGGTCTGGAATGACACGTGGGAAGAGCAGATTGCAGCTGTAGGAAAACGGTTTGACAGACATTCCAAGGCCAATCTTACTGTGAACCTCGCTAAAAGTGAGTTTGGTCATGCTACCATTATTTATCTTGGCTACGTGTTAGGCCAGGGCCACCTGGCTCCTGTACAGGCCAAGGTTCAAGCTATTGCTGAAGTTCCTGTTCTGACCGGCAAGGAAGCTTTAAGAAGTTTTTTAGGAATGGTTATGTATTACTATAAGTTATGTAAGAACTTTGCTGACATCACTGTCCCCCTAACAAAACTCCTGGGAAAGGCTGAAAGAGTTGTATGAAATGACCTTTGCCAGAAGGCATTTGAACGTTTGAAAACCATCCTGATTATCACCCTGTGCTCAACGCACCTGATTTTTCCAAGCCATTTTCTATAGCAACAGACGCCAGTGGCAAAGTTGCTGGGGCAGTACTGTCACAGGAAGGGAATGAATGACATTGAACATCCAGTAGCTTATTTCTCAAAGAAATTTAATGTACACCAGAAAAATCATTCAACTGTTGAACAGGAATTATTAGCACTTATTCTGATCTTACAACATTTTGAGGTCTATGTGCAGAGGCCTCGAAATCTTTCTGTTGCCCAGAGACCACTTGTGGTTTACATGGGTTATAATCTGTTGATATTGGAGTCTGATATTGCAAGAATGTGACTTAAAAATCAAACATGTGAAAGATACTGACCATATTATAGCTGATTAGTTATCCAGATGTTAAGTTGGAAATTATACACATTTTTGCTCTGTCATCTAATAATTTTACCTGTATTGTTGCAAACTCTGTAATTTACATTTAGACAAAAAAAATCATCTTCGTCAATTTTTTTCTCTGAGGAAGGGGAGTGTGACGGGGTCCTGAATTACCCCTATGAACTGTGCTCATTTACCCCTATTAACTGTGCTTTTGAAAAGAGAGAGAGAGGTATTTACCACTGATATCTTGTTTGTAAAAGAGAGAGAGAGAGAGGAAGACTAACTGTTTGGACTGTCACTTTAAGGAACTGGTTAACTTTTGGATTTCTGCTGAGTTGGAGACAGCACTGAGCAGCTCGTAAGTTGCTATGGTGACCGAGTGCATTATTAAATGGACAATTAATTTTATGATTTTCAGCAGGTTGTTGATACCTCTTCAAGGGCTTTTGCCTGCTTGCATTTCTTTCACAGAGAGAGGAAGGGGGAGTTATTTGAATGACAGTTGATGCTCAGCACGGAAAGATAAAATAGGAGGTCAGATGATAGACCTCAGACACATGTTCTGGACACTGAATGAGCATTGTTGTGCCCGTAGAAAAAGTGAGTTTTGGAGGATCGATCAGGTGGATTAATCATTCGCTCTTGCAGTGGAAAGAGGAAAAGGGTTGACTGGTGAGGAGTTGTCCATGTGTCCACCCTTGCCTGGGGGATAGCTCCACCACAGAAAACCGGTCCCCTTTGCTAAAGTCACAGCTGGTGGCTTTTAAAGGATTTCGAAGGACAACGAGAAGATCGATGGCGTCAGTTCACCTGAAGACTCAAATCTCTCCCTCTCTCTCTCCATCACTACTCAACTCAATACCACGAACTGAACTGAACTGAGTTGAACTTTACTCATCATTGTAAGACTGTATCTTTTTACCCCTAGATTTAAAGAAGCTTGGTTTTTCATACATATATCTCCACTCTTACTGATATACTTACTTATATATATAATCATTGCTAACCTGTTTGATTTATCTACATTTATATTACTGTATTGCCTAGTTACTAATAAATATTATTAGTTTGTAGCAATACTGGACTCCAAAGTGTTATCCATCTCTGCTAGTTCTTTATTCCCGTCACAGGGTACATGACAGTGCAATGTGCAATTATAGTAATTTATAATAAACGTTATGTATCATGTACAACAGGACAGTCAATATAACATTGAAATACAGTTACGTCAGCATGAATTAAACAGTCTGAAGATCTGGTGGAAGTAGCTGTCCGGAGCCTGTCAGTCCTGGCTTTTATGCTGCAGTACTATTTCCTAGATGGTAGCAGCTGGAACAGTTTGTAGTTGGGGTGACTCGGTCTCCAATGATTCTTCGGACCCTTTTTACACTCCTGTAAGTGTCCTGAATAGTGGGAAGTTCATAACTACAGATGTGCTGGGCTGTCTGCACCACTCTCTGCAGAGTCCTGCAATTGAGGGAAGTACAGTTCCCATACCAGGCAGTGATGCAGCCAGTCAGGGTGCTCTCAATCGTGCTGCTATAGAAAGTCCTTAGAATTTGGGGGAACACACCAAACTTCTTCAGCCGTCTGAGGTGAAAGAGGCACTGTTGTGCCTTTTTCACCACGCAGCCAGTATGTACAGACCACGTGAGATCCTTGGTGAGGTATATGCTGAGGAAACATCTAAGAAAGTAGAGGTACTGTTGTGCCTTCTCTGAAATGGCACTTACATGCTGGACCCGGGACAGACCCTCTGATACAATAACACCAAGGAGTTTAAAGTTACTGACCCTTTCCTTTCAATCTCACTCCTCTATGACAATTTGTCACCACCTTTGATTTGGCCAACAACAGTGGTATTTGAAAGGGGTTAAGCTAAATGAACACCCCAAATGTTCCTGTTGAAAGCAGGACATCATCTTCTCAAGGCAGAAATTTCTGACATGGCTTTTGTTCTCAGCAAGGTTTATGTCCCAACTTTCTAGTTTTCTCCTCCAATTCTGTCATGGTCCGCTCCATAAAGTCTGCATTCCGGTTCACGGTCTGGTCTGGTCCATCGATCCTTGTTCCAGGTTTTCCTGTTTTCTCCCTTGTTCTGTTAAGTGCCTCAGTTGAGGCACCTGACTCTCATTTGGGCTGGCTACATAAATAGCTCTTGGGTTCAGCTTCATTTGCTGGACTGTTCCCTTCCCCCTTCCCCCTTCCCCCTTCCCCCTTCCCCCTTCCCCCTTCCCCCTTCCCCCTTCCCTGTAACTCTGTCAAGTTCAACCGCTGGGGCCTTGCTGTGTCAAGATAAGGAACAGTCTGTCATCGTTTGGAATTGTCCCTTTATGTCCCTTCCTTCACTAGGTAGGTCCGGCCGTTTGCCGCTACCCTGAGTTGGGAACCGTCTTTATCCTCAGCTTTTTCTCGGTAGGTCCGGCCGTTTGCTGCTACCTTGTGTTGAGAACTGTCTCTTTGTGTCCTCGCCTTCACTAGGTAGGTCCAGTTGTTTGCCGCTACCTTGTGTTGGGAACTGTCTCTTCGTGTTCAGTGTACTGTGTATAGAAAGAGCTCCGGCCCTTGGTCCTGTTCCCAAGGAGGGGGTCCTGGCTCTGTGTGCTGTGTATGAGTCCCAGCCCTATGTCCTGCTCCCAAGGAGGGGTCCCAGCTCTGTGTTCCATGTTCCTGAGTTTCAAGTCCAAGGCTCCGAGGTTCCTGTCTCCCAAGACCAAGTCAAGACTTTGTGGTCTCATCCTGTCCATGTGTCTCGTCCTGTTCATATGCTTCGCCCAGCCCTATGCTGGATTTCCCTCGTCTGGTGCTGGAGTTCCCACATCGCCTAGTCCTGTAGCTAAGCCTCGAAGAACCCATGCCTCGCCTAATCCTGTAGCTAAGCCTCGAAGAACCCAAGCCTCGCCTAGTCCTGTAGCCAAGCTTCGAAGAACCCTAGCCTCGCCATGACCGCACCTAGTTCTGGGGTCCAAGCCCGAGTCAAGACCCAGGTTCTGGGTCCTTCTCCAGTCTCTGGCTCAGAGTCCAAATCCAGGCTCCTAGTTCCCAATTCCTCATCCTGGTCCCACTTTCCTAGCCCAAGTCTGTGTTCCTGTCCCAGCACCTAGTCTGTGTCCAGTCCCATCCCTAACTCAAACCTAGTCCTGTTCCTAGTACTTCAATATCTGTGTCTTGCATTTGGGTCCACAACCCCCTTATGACAAATTCTGACATTCTTCAGCCATAAATCATCTGCTATGAATGCTTTTGTTGTGGAATATTAAATTCATGGACATCAACAAGTAGAGATCAAAATCCATTTTTCCCCACATTTAATCCATTCAATAAAGATGTGTTTTCCCTTTAGAACAGAGGTGTGTGAGGGTTAGGCTGGGATTCATCATTTTTTGAACAAGAGAACTGACGATCTTGCATTACCCTTCAGGTTGTTATAAGAAATCTTACCAGACTATTTGAAGAAAACAACAGGGGAATTTTCTGATAACTTGTGAATATTTAACTCTTTAAAAAAAAACTCTCTTTTCAAAAAAAAACTTACTTAACTTAATGACATTGGACCTCTCTCGCCTCTGTGATACTTACATTTCAACATCGGTTACACTTTAATGGGAAAGATAAAGGTGAGTAGGTTTGCAGGGAAAGAACAGTGTTTCCCACCCTTGGGTGTCTATTCGAAGGGACTTCCATTGTTGTGCTAGAGACTGGGGTAAGAAGTGTAAAAAGCAGTGGAGGTGGTGGATTTCAGCATAGAATAGTACAACACAGGCTCAGACCCTTACACTACGTTAGTGGCCATGATGCCAAGTTAAACTGCATACCTGCCTGCATATGGTCTATATCAACTGATGATCCCACTGGTGATAGTACAGGACAGTTAACATCTTAGTCCACGTGTATTTTCAATTCTTTGCCTTCATTCCCTGCTGTTCATGTGCCTGTCAGATTGCTTCATAAATGTCATCATCATATTTGCTCCTAATACCACCCCTGATAGCATATTCCAGGAGTCTATCACTCTCTTTATAAAAGGCTTGCTTTGTAAATCTCCTTTAAACTTGGTCCTCTCACATTAAAATTATGCCTTCAGAGATATTTCCACCCTGGGAAATAAACCCTGATAGTCAGGTAAGTCGCCAAAGGGAAAGAAGAGGCAAGAGATGTCAACAGATCGCGGAATCAGTACCTTACTTCCTTGAGAAGGTGGGAAGTATTGCAGTTAGTAAAGTGGAGCAGGTAGAGTTGGGGATAGATTTAGGAAACAGTGCCAGGGAAGATGGCTTAGGTGCAGTCCAAGTGCTTCCCTGCAGGAGAAATGGTGGGATAACCTAACCCAGAATTCCTGTGAAATGGTAGGATTACCTAATCCAGAATTCCTGTGAAATGATAGGATAACCTAATCCAGAATTCCTGTGAAATGGTAGGATAACCTAATCCAGAATTCCTATGAAAAGGCAGAGGAAGGTAAGGAGGCTGTGCATTGGGTGTCAGGTTGATAAAACATGCAAATAGCCAGGATATTGAGAACAGATTGAATACAAACACTAATCCACTTGTTGGCTCTCAGCCTACACATAGGCAGGTATCCGTTAGTCTCGTGAGACCATGGATTTGTGCCTTGGAAGGTTTCCAGGGTGCAGGCCTGGGCAAGGTTGTATGGAAGACCGGCAGTTGCCCATGCTGCAAATCTCCCCTCTTCATGCCACCCATGTTGTCCAAGGGAAGGGCA
Source organism: Mobula hypostoma (assembly GCF_963921235.1). Taxonomy (NCBI): domain Eukaryota; kingdom Metazoa; phylum Chordata; class Chondrichthyes; order Myliobatiformes; family Myliobatidae; genus Mobula; species Mobula hypostoma. The sequence continues at coordinate 55,890,326 of NC_086109.1, forward strand.
CTAGGGCCGATACAGCTTGGCACCGGAGTCATCGCAGAGCAATGTGTGGAAGTGCCTTGCTCAAGGACACAACACACTGCCTCAGCTGAGGCTCAAACTAGCGACCTTCAGATCACTAGACCGACAACTTAACCACTTGGCCACACGCCAACACCAGCCTACACATACAATTAATAAATAGGGAGGTAGGAGAGGAACTAAAGTGGATTCAGCACCAAAGTAAAAACAAACTCCTGCAACAATGAGGCTAAGACATTGTAAGGTGATGGTCCACACTAAGTCAATGAGAGATGTAGGTGATGAGAGGGTTAGGAGGCAGCTGGTCTTTCCTCCCACAATCACTTATCTGGTTGCCTATGCCTCAAAAGGTCTCATCTTTGCCTTAACCTTGACTAGTCCCAGCCTTAATTCCTGATGAATCATTACTGATCACAAAACAGATGCAACACACTTTCCTTATTTTCCGAGGCAGACCAGACCCAAGAATGATTTGGCTGTGGCAGCTGTGACCATATTAGGGATGTGTTAGAATTTCTAGGCTACATTGTACAAAAGATTAATGGTGGGTGAATGATTATTTATTTTGAGAAACCAAGAACAAAAGCAATTATAATATGGCTTACCACCACATATTTATGACATTTTAAACAAATATATCTTAATGCTTTTCAGAATGGGAGTAATCCAGTTCATGAAGAAAGACTTTCACTGTTTTGGTTTACGTTTAGCTTCAGTGGATAACTGTTGTAGCCCCCCAGCCAGCCTCAGGGTCGCTCGGCTCGCTGTCATCTAGGGAAACAGCCTCGGCCCCGCCAAACTGGGTAATACGCTTGTGTGGATGCTGTGTGATGTACCCCACCCCGCCCAAATAACAGACAATACACCAGATACGATTAAATGATTTACGGTTTATAGATATTACTGTAACTATATAATTAATAGAGAATAAAATATAAAAGGAAAATAAAAGGCGCCACACTTATCAAAGTTCAATCTCTTCGTGCACAAACAGTTGGAGCTCAAGACCCTTCTTCTTCACCCTGCGACCCCTCGGACCACCTCGACCGGCCACCTGGGACCAACAACGGTGGTTGAGCAGACACTTCACACGAGTCCGTCTCTGTCTCCTCTCCTCGCTGAACGCCCCGCTCAGGGTCCGACCCCGTTAGCGGACTCACAGCACCTGGTCCATCCTCTGTCTCTCTCTCTGCCACCTTCTCCCCCAAAATCCCGCGCATACAATATCTTACAGACAGACCAAAGCATACCAACTATCACAATTGGTTCATTTGTCCTCTTATCAATAGATAATCCAAAACAAACTACTAGCGGGAAGGACTTTCTCAGCAGTTAACATAACAAAGAAGCCCTTTCAATTATAACATAACAAAGAAGCCATTTTAATTAGACTACGCAGTAACATTAAAAAAAGAAACCCCTTACACTGTCTTTCATGTGTACTGACATTATTGGAATGGAATTTCACAGATGGAATTTTTGCCCTATAACAGGAGATCTAGTTTGTGAAAGTTAACAAACTAGAGTAGACTCGAAAATGGTCCAGAAGCTGTGGCTGCAGAAGGTGGCTTACAGATTAGTACGAAGATGCTGCTCAAAGGGAGTGTGACAGTGCATCATTACAGCAAGATTTTGGGAGTACAGTTTACTCCATTACCTTATTTACTACGAAAAATCTAGTTCAGATTCATGTGAATCCTCGTTAACTAACATCTGTTCTGCTTAGAAACTGCCAAAATCACAGCCACAGATCTATGCAGAGAAAATCCCAGCCTCTGGAATGAATTGAAGGAAAGAGCACCTAATAAACATAAGTATCTGACATTTCTGACAAAATGGATGTTTTTCCATACGTCAGGATTCAGCAATTTCTTAAACCTTACAGACTTGAGCCAGAATTTTCTTATTTTCCTGCCTATTCCATTGCATGGCCAGCCACCAACTCAATGAATAAAATGGAGATAAAGTGCTGTATGTGTGCGACAGAACTGGGAATAAACCTCCTTCTGTCACAGACTGGCTTGAATTTGGCTCATGGACATAGTTGGAGATACAGATATATATTCAATACATTGCCATGTGATTATTATTTAAATCTCTGAGAAAACACTTGTAAATGTTAACTACAGCAGATGTCGAGGCTTGATATTAACGTGACCAACAGAGAAATAGACCATTATGTTGATTTAGTAACTAAAGGTTGATATATGTATAAAAAGTCTAAAATTATTTGACAGGGGTAAATATATCTTATTTTAAAGGGCAGGTATATAAATTCACATTATCAACTGCCAGAAATATACCTTACTCATTTTATGCAACATTCTCAAAATAAATCTAAGTAGTATCAATTTATACTACTCTAACTGTGTGCCAGTAATTAGTGATAACAGAAAGTTGAGTAATTTTTCAAAGTAAAATCTATTGACTTTGTTAACAATGGGAGCAGTCAAATAACATTTGGACACTATTAGAGCTTTTCCTTTTAACTGCTTCCATGTCCCTAAGATTGTATTTTAGCATTGCTGTTGATAAAATAATCTCATGTTTTCATGGTTGAGACTTAGATCGAATATCTGCGGCTCTACTTGAAGGAGAAAAATGTGGAACAAGTTACAGTGATTAGCGTGCAATTTATTGGCTTATCTTAGACAAGGCTCTTGTTCTCTGTAGTCTAAATGCAGCCATCCATTTTGCCTGACATTCTCTTTAATAGCAAAAAAACCCTAATAATAAAAATCCTTACCTTTTGAGTACTTCCATTATAAGTAAATAGGATCGTAGATAAAAGGGATCTGTACAAACTCAGAGAGCTAACTAAAACGTAGTACATAAGTGCAATGTAAGTCTGCAGCAGAGGAAAAATGAAAAGTGTGCACATACAGAATGAAGAATGATTTCTATGAAGTTTTTAGCCATTCATTAAAGTATTCGATCCTCATATAATTGACAAATTAAACAAGTGACAATAGACATTTCGAGGGTATCTGTCTGTAAAGTGATGCCAGCACCTTGATGTAGAACATAGAAAAACTACAGCACAATACAGGCCCTTCGGGGCCTGTACTTACTTTAGAAATTACCGAGGGTTACCCATAGCCCTCTATTTTTCTAAGCTCCATGTACCTGTCCAGGAGTCTCTTAAAAGACCCTATTGTATCCATCTCCACCACCATCACCGGCAGCCCATTCCACGCACTCACCACTCTCTGCGTGAAAAAACTTAACCCGACGCCTCCTCTGTACCTACTTCTGAGCACCTCAGGACTGTGCCCTCTCGTGATACCCTTTTCAGCCCTGGTAAAAAGCCTCTGACTATCCACTTGATCAATGCCTCCCATCATCTTATACACCTCTATCAGGTCACCTCTCATCCTCCGTCGCTCCAGGGAGAAAAGGCCGAGGTCACTCAACTTATTCTTGTAAGGCATGCTCCCCAATCCAGGCAACATCCTTGTAAATCTCCTCTGCACCCTTTCTATACTTTCCACATCCTTCCTGTAGTGAGGTGATCAGATCAGAACTGAGAGCAGTACTCCAAGTGGGGTCTGACCGGGGTCCTATATAGCTGTAACATTACCTCTCAGCTCTTAAACTCAGTCCCACGGTTGATGAAGGCCAATGAATCAAATGCTTTCTTAACCACACTGTCGACCTGTATAGTAACTTTGAGTGTCCTATGAACTCTGACTCCAAGATCCGTCTGATCCTCCACACTGCCAAGAGTCTTACCATTAATATTATATTCTGCCAACATATTTGACCTCCCAAAATGAACCACCTCACACTTATCTGGGTTGAACTCCATCTGCAACTTCTCAGCCCAGTTTTGCATCCTATCAATGTTCCGCTGTAACCTCAGACAACCCTCCACACTCTCAACAACACCCCCAACCTTTGTGCCATCAGCAAATTTGCTAACCCATCCCTCCACTTCCTCATCCAGGTCATTCATAAAAATCACGAAGAGAAGGGGTCCCAGAACAGATAACTGAGACACACCACTGGTAACTGACCTCCATGCAGAATATGACCCATCTACAACCACTCTTTGCCTTCTGTGGGCAAGGCAATTCTGGATCCACAAAGCAAGGTCCCCTGGGATCCCATGCCTACTTACTTTCTCAATAAGCCTTGCATGGGGTACCTTATCAAATGCCTTGCTGAAATCCATATACACTACATCTACTGCTCTACCTTCATTAATGTGTTTAGTCACATCCTCAAAAAATTCAATCAGGCTTGTAAGGCACGACCTGCCTTTGACAAAGCCATGATGACTATTCCTAATAATATTATGCCTCTCCAAATGTTCATAAATCCTGCCTCAGGATCTTTTCCATCAACTTACCAACCACTGAAGTAAGACTCACTGGTCTATAATTTCCTGGGCTATCTCTACTCCCTTTCCTGAATAAGGGAACAACATCTGCAAACCTCCAATCCTCCAGAACCTCTCCTGTCCCCATTGATGATTGAAAGATCATTGCCAGAGACTCTGTAGTCTCCTCCCTTGCCTCCCACAGTAGCCTGGGGTACATCCCGACCGGTCCCGGAGACTTATCCAATATGATGTTTTCCAAAAGCTCCAGCATATCCTCTTTCTTAATGTCTATATGCACAAGCTTTTCAATCCACTGTAAGTCCTCCCTACAATCGCCAAGATCCTTTTCCGTAGTGAATACTGAAGCGAAGTATTCATTAACTACCTCAGCTATCTCCTCTAGTTCCATACACACTTTTCCACTGTCACACTTGATTGGTCCTATTCTCTCATGTCTTATCCTCTTGCTCTTCACATACTTGTAGAATGCCTTGGGGTTTTCTTTAATCCTGCTAACCAAAGCCTTCTCATGGCCCCTTCTGGTTCTCCTAATTTCATTCTTAAGCTCCTTCCTGCTAGTCTTATAACCTTCTAGATCTCTATCATTACCTAGTTTTTTGAACTTTTCATAAGCTTTCCTTTTCTTCTTGACTAGATTTTCAACAGACTTTGTACACCACGGTTCCTGTAACCTACCATCCTTTCCCTGTCTCATTGGAACGTACCTATGCAGAACTCCACACAAATATCCCCTGAACATTTGCCACATTTCTGCCATACATTACCCTGAGAACATCTGTTCCCAATTTATGCTTCCAAGTTCCTGCCTGATGGCTTCATATTTCCCCTTACTCCAATGAAATTCTTTCCTAACTTATCTGTTCTATCCTTCTCCAATGCTATGGTAAAGGAGATAGAATTGTGATCACTATCTCCAAAATTCTCTCCCACTGAAAGATATTTTCGCTTCACCAGGTTCATTTCCCAATACCAGATCAAGTACAGCCTCTCCTCTTGTAGGCTTATCTACATATTGTTTCAGGAAACTTTCCTGAACATACCTAACAAATTCCACCCATCTGAACCCCTTGATCTAGGGAGATGCCAAACAATATTTGGGAAATTAAAATCTCCCACCACAACAACCCTGTTATTATTACACCTTTCCAGAATCTGTTTCCCTATCTGCTCCTCAATGTCCCTATTGCTATTGGGTGGTCTATAAAAAACACCCAGTAGAGTTATTGACCCCTTCCTGTTTCTAACTTCCACCCACAGAGACTCAGTAGACAATCCCTCCATGACTTCCTCCTTTTCTGCAATCATGGCTCTATCTCTGATCAGCAATATCCGCCAGGATATTGGTCCACCTCGGATTCAAGTGCAACCTGTCCTTTTTGTACAGGTCACGCCTGTCACAAAAGAGGTCCCAATGATCCAGAAATCTGAATCCCTGCCCCTGCTCCAATCCCTCAGCCACGCATTTATCCTCCACCTCATTCTATTCCTATATTCACTGTCGCATGGCGCAGGCAGTAATCCCGAGATTATTACCTTTGAGGTCCTGCTTCTCAACTTCCTTCCTAACTCTCTGTAGCCTGTTTTCAGGACCTCCTCCCTTTTCCTATCTATGTCATTGGTACCAATATATACCACGACCTCTGGCTGTTCTTCCTACTTCAGGATATCATGGATGCGATCAGAAACATCCCAGACCCTGTCACCTGGGAGACAAACTGCCATCCACATTTCTTTCCTGCGTCCACAGAATCGCCTGTCTAACCCTCTAATTATAGAGTCCCTATCACTGCTGCCATCCTCTTCCTTTCCCTACCCTTCTGAGCCACAGGGCCGGACACTGTGCCAGAGGCACGGCCACTGTTGCTTCCCCCAGGTAGGTCATCTCCCCCAACAGTACTCAAGCAGGAGTACTTATTGATAAGGGGACAGCAACAGGGGTATTCTCTAGGATCTGACTCTTGTCCTTCCCTCTCCTGACTGTTACCCACTTACCTGTCTCCCAAGTCTCCTTGAAAACTACTTGTCTATAGCTCCTCTCTAGCACCTCCTCATTTTCCCTGACCAGACAAAGGTCATCGAGCTGCATCTCCAGTTCCCTAACGCGGTCCCTAAGGAGCTGCAGCTTGACGCACCTGGTGCAGACGTGACCGTTCGGGAGGCTGGGAGTCTCCCGGACTTCCCATATCTGACACCCAGTACAGACCACCAGCCTCTCAGACATACTTCCTGTTTCTATTCCTCACAGGTAACTTACCTCGTTTCAACCCGTTATCGCCGAAGCCCTACCACTCTGCCTCAGAGCACTCCATCGATGACCGCTCTTTTGATGACTGCTCCACTAGGCAGTGTCTCCCTTTTATGCCCAAACCTTCCCTGCTATTTAACTCACAGTCATAGCCGCTGATAGGCCACTTACAATGGACAAACACTCTCGAAGCTCCCTTTTAAAATAACCGCTGCCGACCTGCGAGAATTCCCTCTTGGTAAAGCTCTGTTGACACCGCTGTTAAGCCATGTGATGACCAGTCTCATTGATGGCATCTTATTATATTACTTTACTGAAACGTTGCTACTTAACAAGATGGAAATGTATCAATATCTATTGAATTAAAGATCCACTTGGGTAATAAAAAAGTTGCTTTTTAATCAGGGAAAATGATATAATTTATCCAATTTGTTCTATCTTTTGAGCTGGAAGGTACAATTTTATACAACACTATTGTAGAAATCCAATAAACTGACCAGAGGAACTGAAGGTACAAATGCACTGAACCTTTTCAGGTTTTTCACTGCTTTTGCAAATTGAAACATTGACTTTTTATTTCTCTTATTATAAAGACATTACTGAAATAAACACTTCGTCATTTTTAACAAGTATCACTAAGTAAAACTCATTCAGTCTGAGCAGGAATTTTAGACCATAAAACCATAAGACCTGGGAGCAGAATGAGGCCATTCTGCCCATCATGTTTTCTCCACCATTCCATCATGACTGTTTTAATATCCCCCTCAACCCTGTTCTCCTGCCTTCTCCCTGTAACCTTTGATGCCCTGATGAATCACAAGCCTATCAATCTCTTCCTTAAATATACAGAATTTCTTGGCCTGCACAGCTATCTGTGGCAATGAATTCCACAGATTCACCACCCTCTGGCTAAAGAAATGCTTCCTCGTTTCTGTTCAAAATGGACGTTTCTCAATTCTGAGGCTGTGCCCTCTGATCCTAGACTCCCTCACTATAGCAAACATCCTCTCCACATCCACTTTATCCAGACCTTTCAATATTTGATAGGTTTCAAGGAGATTCCCCCCTCATTCTTCTAAACTCCAGTAAGTCCAGACCCAGAGTCATCAAACACTTCTCATATGTTAACCCCATCATTCTTGGGATCATTCTAATGAACCTCTTATGGACTCTTTCCAGTGCCAGTACTGCACATCCTTTCTTTAATAAGGGACCTAAAACTGTTCACAATACTCCAGGTGTGGTCCGACCAATGCCTTGTAAAGCCTCAGCGTTACATCCTTGCTTTTGTATTCTAGTCCTCTCAAAATGAATCTTAACATTGCATTTGCCTTCCTTACCACTGATTCAAACCGCAAAAGTCCTGCACGAAGACTTCCAAGTCCGTCTGCACATCTGGGTTTTGAATTTCTACCCCAGTCTATGCCATTATGCCATCTGTCAAAGTCCAGACAATATATTCAATCTGCCACTTCTTTGCTTATTCCCCCAATTTGTCTAAGTCCTTCTGCAGCCACAAACTTATTAAATTTTTCATCCAAATCATTGACATACAACATGAAAAGAAGCGATCCCAACATCAATCCCCACAGCACTAATGCATCCGCAATCTCTTCAGCTGCCTCTTTCAGAACCCTGGGGTGTAGTCCATCTAGTCCAGGTGACTTATCTACCTTCTGACCTTTCAGCTTCCCAAGGAGGTTCTTACCAATAGCAACAACACTCACTTCTAGTGGAATCCCTAACACTCTGCACTCCTCTTCTGAGCCACAATGCCAACTCAGTGCCAGAGACCTGGTCGCTGTGGCTTCCCTCTGGTAGGTCATCCCCCCCACCCCCAACAGTATCCAAAGTGGTATGCTTAGTATTGAGGGGAACAGCCACTCTCTGAAGGGGTACTCTGCACTTCCTGGCTATTCCCCTTCCCTCTCCTGACAGTCATGCCTCCCATAATAGAGGACTGTACGTCCTCCTATAGATGCTGCTTGGCCTGCTGCGTTCACCAGCATTTTTTGTGTGTGTTCCCGTAATTTAGGGTGACTGCTCCCCTGTAGCTCCCATATATCACCTCCTCATTTTCCTGCATGCATTGAAGGTCATCAAGCTGCAGCTCCAGTTCCTTAACATGTTCTCTAAGGAGCTGCAGCTCGATGCACTTAGTGCAAACATAACTATCAAGAATACTGCTGGTCTCCCAGATTTGCCACGCCTCGCACAAGGAACAGACTGGATCCATTCTCAGTGCACTACCTATGTACAGAGGGAAAGAATAACTTACTAGAAACTTTCTTACTTACTTAGAAGCTTCACCTATGCTTGCCCAAGCCTGCTCTTGCTCAAACCCGTTGAGCCAAACCTGGACCACTCTAACAATGACCCCACTCCATCAGTTTCAGCTCCGTTCCTTTTATTGGCTCCATGCTGATTGTCACCCACCAAAGTAAAGCCAAAAATTACCCAAGCTCTTTTTAAACCTCACTGCGTCATCGATGAACGAGCTCCTGTGCTTATTACCACACATTGCGAAAAAGCCAAAAAGCATCCAAGCTCGTTTTAAACCTTGCACTGCTAACTACCTCTTCCCACCCCGCCGCATGCAAAAATGCCATTCCCTATTCCCAGTTCCTCCGTCTCCGCCGCATCTGCTCCCAGGATGAGGCTTTCTGTCCCAGGACATCTCAAATATCCTCTTTCTTTAAGGATCATGTTTTCCCTTCTACGGTGATCAATGATGCCCTCACCCGCATCTCCTCCATTTCCCGCACTTTGGCCCTCACCCCATCTTCCCGCCACCACAACAGGGACAGAGTTCCCCTTGTCTTACCTACCACCCCACCAGCCTCCGGATCCAACACATTATCCTCCGCAACTTCCATCACCTTCAACAGGACCCCACCACTCAGCACATCTTTTCCTCTCCACCCCTCTCCGCCTTCCACAGGGATTGATCCCTCCGCGACTCACTTATCCGCACATCCATCCCCACGGATCTCCCACCCGGCACTTATCCCTGTAAGCATAAGTGCTACACCTGTCCCTACACCTCCTCTCTTGCCACCATTCAGGGCCCCAAACAGTCCTTCCATGTGAGGCAACACTTCACTTGTGAGTCTGTTGGGGTCATCTATTGCATCCGGTGCTCCCGGTGCGGCCTCCTGTACATCGGTGAAACCCGACGCAGATTGGGGGACCGCTTCGTCGAGCACCTCCGCTCCGTCCGCCACAACAGACAGGATCTCCCGGTACCCACCCACTTCAACTCTGCTTCCCACTCTCATTCAGATATGTCCGTACATGGCCTCCTCTACTGCCATGATGAGGCTAAACTCAGGTTGGAGGAGCAACACCTCACATACCGTCCAGGTAGTCTCCAGCCCCTTGGAATGAACATAGAATTCTCCAACTTCCGGTAATTCCCTCCCCCTCCCTTCCTCTAGCCCTATTTCGCATCACCTCCCTCATAGTTCCGCCTCCTTCTACTATTGTTCTCTTGCCAATCACCTCCCTGCTTCCCCTCCCCCACCCCTTTGTCTTAAAAATTACTGTTTTTTCAACTACCAGCATTCTTCAAACCCTCCCCAAAGTTCTTCTTTCAGTCCTGACGAAGGGTTTCGGCCCAAAACATCGACTAATCTTTTCAATTGATGCTGACTGACCTACTGAGTTCCTCCAGCGCATTGTGAGTGTTCCACTGCTAACTTATTACTTTAAGTATTACTGAAATCAAATCTAGGACCATTAACAAACCATGATTGAAAATTCAATGCTTTTTCTTATGATAATTTATCTCCTTGGATTAGCAGAATGTCCAGCAGTCATCTTATGTAGCTATAAAACTTCTTTTGTAACACACATAAACTACAGATGTGTTAATGTTCCTGATTCATTTTCACGTGAAAACTTAGTAGGTGCTGACCTTAGAGGTTTTATATTGAGAGAGCTGTTTAGATCATCATTAACAGCATGGTAAACATTTATCATGGAGCCTTTAAACTACCATTTACTCACCCAAAGTAAAGTTTTTCATTCAGCAAACACTACAGGGGTAGGAGGCATTGTCAGCAAGTAATATTGTAATGTCTTCATTTTGTATTTTGTCTTCGGTTTCCCACAACTGCAAACACATAATTGTCTCTCTGAAGCAGAATTATCAAGAGGTTTATTGTAATTATAAATCATATTTGCTGGTTCTTAATATGCCAAATACCTTAGCATCATGTTTGAAAACCCAGATCTCTGATTACAGAGCAGCAGAATGCATTACCCTTAAAATATGTTTAGTCCAACTTATGTCAGCTATTTTCAGTATTCCCTTTGTGACTTTGGTTGTTTTGAACAGCAGACTTACAGCTTCAGTCACTTAATGAGTTTCCATAAGCTGCAGGTTGCATGAATGCCTGGTGCTGATAAATATGTCCCTAGATAGATTCCTCCTCATATAAATCTGCATCCATGTGTCAAATCACTGAGCAGAACAAGTAACATTTGACTGGAAGCAATTATGTTCCAAAGGACACCTACATTATCTAATATTATGTGCTGACATATATGCTTTGTGCTTTCTTGGAGTTATGCAGTCAAGTATTGCAATCACTGATGGTAACTCTCCCCACTCTGTTGGCTAAAATATATGATTGTATAATTCAGCTGTAGCAATTTACTGCAAAATATTACCCTGGAGGATGCAATTTAATTTGAAACACTGTGCAGCTCTGGATTTGCTTTACAGATGTTCTGCCTGTGTGCTTATAACCAGTAAAACTAAATATTTGCATTAAAAGGCAATAATCCAACTTCATTCTTTCATAGTATACATCCTTGGATAAAAGAATTGTTGTCACTTTTGTTGCCAGAGCACATAACTGATCTTTATTTAATGAAGTGCTGTAGAAATAAAAAAATGACAACATACAAATCGGAAATATATGTGTAAACCTCTTCTCCATTTGATCTTGAACATAATCAATGATGCGAGGCACAGTGTTTGGTTCCATTGTAAAGGACTTATTAAACACAACAATGACTCAAACACCAGTTGATGGGTAAAACAATATTAGATACCATTCAGACAGCCGAACAATTGATAATAGGGGTACAAACAAGAGAAAATCTGCAGATGCTGGAAATCCAAACAACACACACAAAATGCTGGAGGAACTCAGCAGGCCAGGCAGCATCTGTGGAAAAAAGTACAGTCTATGTTTCGGGCCAAGACACTCCAGCATTTTGTAAGTGATTTTAGGGGTAAGCCAGAAGTTTGCCTGTTGAATGCATATCCTGAGCCAACTAGGAAATTGTGTCCTGAACAAACACACAAGCTAAATGGCTCAAGGAACCTTGGCATATTTTTCAAAATGGGTGCAATGTGGATGACAAGGTTAAGGTGGAGGTCATGCAAAGAGACTGAGAGGGAGTGAGAGGGAAAGGGGAACCTGGGAGATAGAGCAGATACTCTAGAAATGATCAACCACTCTGCTCCGTAGACTCAAGTGTAATATCCTATAGTCTGGGTAGGACAGTTGGAGCCAATGAAGCTCTGGATGTTGCCTGGGTTGGGCGACTTTGGTCATGGAAAGACCTGGAACAAAAGAGGCAAAGAAGTGATATGATGGAAGTATGTGTGGAAAATTATAAGAAGAGATAGAATACATGACTAGAATCTTTCTCCCATGGTAGATGACATAGTTTGAACGTGAGAGATAGATTTAAGGAAGGTCATAGGGTCAAGTATTTTTAATATATACAGTATACAGAGAGTGGCTGACGTCAGGAATATGCTATCAGAGACCGTGGTGGAATCAGATGCATTTGCCACATTTATGAGGTCTTTGGATGGACACAGATAGGCAAGGCACAGAAGGATATGGCCCTAATGCAGGCAGATGGGATTGGTGGGGCAAAGAGTTGGGCATGTATAAGATGGGCCGAAGGGCCAGTTCCTGAGCATACAACCCTGACTCTGTGGTCCTGGGGCTTCTCCAGCTGACGTTTACTCATTTCTGTATCCACACTCTCATTTTAGATGCCAGGATGGTTTATTTTCTTCTTTGTACTAGAATAAGAGTTTACATGGGGCAGTTACAGAACATCCTGAAGGGGAAATGTGAAATGCTCGGAGGTGGTGCTAAGCATCAGGATCAATGGCAGAGGTAGAAAGAGGGGCCCAGTTCTACAGCAGGGCTTGGAAATCATGAAAAGAAATGAATTAACAGGATTTCAAATCCACTAGCTTCTGGGCTACCAGTGCCACCCACTGATGAGTGCTGAGGAAGTACCTCCACTGTCACGGCTTCATGAAAGTTGTTCAGACTGAACAGCGATTGGAAAGTGGTGTATCTCGAGTGGCAGTGGGGATAAGGGAATATATGTTAGTGAAGTAGGAAAAAGGCATTAGAATTGGTATTAATTTATTATTGTCACACGTACCAAGTTACAGTGAAAAGCTTGTCTTGCATATTGTTTATACAGATCAAATCATTACACAGTACTTTGAGCTAGAATAAGGTAAAACAATAACAATGTAGCTTAAAGTGTAAAAGCTTCCAAAAAAAGTGCAGTGCAGGTAAATGCTGATGTGCGAGATCATAACGAAGTAGATTGTGAGGCCAAGAGTCCATCTCATCGTACAAGAGTCTGATAACAGCGGGATAGAAGCCATCCTTCAGCTTAATGGTATGTGCTTTCAGACTTCTGTAGCTTCTGCCCGATGGGAGAAGGGAGAAGGGAAAATATCTGGGATGTGTGGGGAATTTCATTATTTCCATATTTAGAGATAGAGCACAGTAAGTAACATGCACTTCCTGCCCAACGAGTCCCCGCCACCCAATTTCACCCATGAGACCAATTAACCGACTAACCTATATGTCTGTGGAATGTGGGAGTGCCCGAAGGAAAGCCAGCAGTCACAGGGAGAAGGTATAAAAACCTTGCACACCACAGCAGAATTGAACCTGGGTCATTGGTGCTGCGGTGGCGTTATGTTAACTGCTATGCCATTCGTGTGCCATGCTGTGATCTACCTCAGCCTATGCCAATCTCTCCCGATAGGTAAACACTCCATTCCAAGCAAGAGACCAATGAATCTCTTCTGCATACCCGTTTAGTACCACATCCTTTCTGTATAGTTGCAACCACAACTCTATGCAATACTCCAAGGGTTATCTGGCCAGTGTTGTTTTACAGTTACAACATGACATTGCATCCACCAACCAGTGAAAACAATGTCTTCTTCACTACCCTAACCACCTGAGACAGTGATCTATGAAGTTGCATCCTATATCTGTGTAACCCTCAGGCTCGTCCAACTCGTGTTCGTCTAGAGAATCAGCCTTCGGCCCCACCAAACTGGGAAATCACGTTTGTGTGGATGCTGTGTAATGTACCCCCGGTTACAAACCCACAACGCAAAATATCAGACAGTACACCATATGCAATTAAATGATTGAGCTTTACGAATCTTAATCTGAATGTAGGGTTAGTACTGAAAATTTTAAAAAGGGCCCAATTCAAGTCAACAGTTCACGTTGGAGCTCACTCAGTAGTCATTCTTCCACCATTGGTCCCCTCCGAGTGTTACCAGCCTTCGGACCCTCAGATCCCAGTCCACTCCGTCCGGTGGCCTACCAGCCCTCTCCACGCGTGTCTTCCCTCTTCATCTCTCCTCCACAAAAGACCGCAAAAAAAATCTTTCCAGATTCACAAGACACAGCAACAATCTCTTATTGGCTAACATGCATCCTGTTATCTCCAGCCATAACCCAAACATTGCTGCTGCAGAGAAACTGTTATCTCAGCAGTGAACACTACAGAGAAGCCATTACATTAACAGTGAAACCTTACAGTGCGTTACATCTGTACTGTATGTCAACATCCTTGAGGGATCCCTGCTATTTACTGTACATATCCTCTTAGTTGTCACCAAAATTCATTACCTCACACCTCACATACACAGAACAAAGAAACTTAGAGCACATTACAGGCCATTTAGCCCACAAAGTTGTGCCGACCATGTAACCTACTCTAGAAACTGCCTAGAATTTCCCTACTGCATAGCCCTCTATTTTTCTAAGCTCCATGTACCTATCTAAGATTCTCTTAAAATTCAGATTAGTGAGACATGACTTTATCCTGACCTTCCTTATTCACTTCTTGTCTTTCTATTTCTGTACTTTAAATATTTTTCCAAAAATGTTGCTACAATTGATATAAGGCTTATAGGTCTATAGGTTACAGGCTTATCCTGTTGCCCTATCAGCATTACACATCCTCCAGTCTTGGTTCAGAATGATGCAAAACTCTCCATCAGAGTTCAGGCAATCTCCTCTATTATTTCCACTGCATCTGGGGTACATCCTCTCTGGCCTTGGGGATTTACCCACCTTAATGTGTGTGTATGTTTTTAACGTTTCCTCCTTCCTGACACAGGCTTACTCCAGAATATCCCCTCCCCTCCCCTATTCTCTCATCCTTCACATCCCTCTTTCTGTTGAATACTGATGAGAACTGGGCTTTTATGATACTGGACATGTCTCCTGGTTCCACACATAGATTGCCACTATGTCTCTGAGAGCACCTACTCTTTCCCTATCTACTTTCTTGCTTCGAATATACTCATAAATACTATACCTCCTCATGTTCCTCTTGTCCTCACCTACTACCCAATGAGCCTCCGCATCCAACTCCTTCTCCACAACTTCAATGGGATCCTACCACCAAACATGCCTTAACCCCTTTCCCCATTCTCCACTGGAAATCCATCAAATATTCTGTTTAGAGCTATTACAGCTGAAATCAACTATTCCAGCCAAGGGTAATTCAGTAAGGAGCACATTTTAATACATTTGCAAAATCTATTGATACTCTAACTCAAACAGGGCAAGCTGGTGAATAGGAGACAAACACAAAGGGCTCAGCACACCAGAGAGCCCGTTACATACCTCAACAAAACATGAAGCCTCTGACCTTCACTACAGCTTTCCTAAGGGGGTCTCACCGCTGCTCCTGTTTGGGTTTATTGTCACCTGACTCCAAGGTGACGGCTGTTACAAGATGGTGGCAAAAAGTGGCAACTCTCAGCATGCAGCTCTGATGGGAATCATCGTTTAGGACCACTACAGCTGAAATCCATTTGCAGCCACGGGTACGGCATTAAGCAACAACACTTTAAGATGTTCAAAAAAAATCTATCAATCCTCAAAATCGACAGACCCTGGAGGACAGACCCAGGTCATGAGTGCAGTTCCTCTTTAAGAAATCAGAGGTGTGGAAGGCTTTCTGGGCTACAAGTATGACCAAAAAGCAGAGCCCTTAGATCCCACTCCTGACTATCCTGCTGGCAAACATAGTCTCTGGAAAATAAAATTCCAGACCTCAGAGCAAGATTGCAATACCAGAGGGACATCAGGGACTGCTGTCCATTTTATGCGATGAGCATGTTTTCCACCGTCATTCTGGTGGTGGTGTACAAATCACCTCTGGCCTACATCTACAGCACATCCTGATGCCACAGCACATCCTGATGCCCACCCTATCACTGTGGGGGTTTTCAACCAGGCCAGCTTGAAGCAGCCTCTGACCAACTACCATCAATGTATCACCTGTGGAACCAGAGGAACGAGCAGACTTGACCACCGTTATGCCACCATCAACAACGCTTACCGTGCCATCCTACAGCGCACTTTGGAAAGTCCGATCATCTGGCTGTACTTCTACTCCCAGCGTACAGGCAGAGAGTAAAGGCCACATGGCCAGTGATGAGGACCATGAAGATATGGTCAAGGGAGGTGGGGGAACACATACAGGACTGCTTTGAGTCAGTGGATTGGACAATATTCAGGAATTCATCTTCGAGTCTGAATGAATATGCCACAATTGTCACCGACATCATCAAAACCTGTATGAATGAGTCTGTGCTTTTGAAAACATACCAGACATACCCAAACCAAAAGCCATGGATGAACCAGAACATTTGTAGTTGGCTGAGGGCTAGGTTTGTGTCATTCAAGACCGGTGATCCAGAACTATACAAGAAGTCCAGGTACGACCCGTGGAAAGCTATTTTAGGAGTGAAGAAACAATTCAGGTTGAAGTTCGAGACAGAATCAGATGTATGTTAGCGCCCGCAGTAATTCCAGGCCATTACTTCCAACAAAGTGAAACCTAACATCATGAATGCCTGTGATGCTAGACTCCCAGCTGAGCTCATCACCTTTTATGCAGCTTTAAATGGGGAATAAAACTACACCTGTGCATATCCGTACAACATTTGGTGATACTGTGATCTCTGTCTAGGAGGTCACTGTCAGAATGGCTTTCAAGAGGGTGAAACCTTAGATGCTGTTGGGCTCTGATGGTGTTCCTGGTGAGGTTCTGAAAACCTGGGCCAACCAACTGGCGGGAATGTTCAAGGACATCTTCAATCTCTCACTGCTGCAGTGAGAGCTTCCCACCTGCTTCAAAAGGGCAACAATTACACCAGTGCCTGAGAAGAGCAGGGAGAGCTGCCTTAGCAACTGTCACCCTGTGACACCCACACCTACTGGGACAAAATGCTTTGGGAGGTTGGTCATGGTTAGAATTAACTATTGCCTAAGAAAGGATCTGGGCCCACCACAATTTGCCTGTTGCCACAATAGATCTACTATGGATGCAATCTCACTGGTTCTCCACACAGTCATGGATTATCTGTACAATAGTAACACCTACATCAGCCTGCTGTTTATTAATTATAGTTCAGCTTTCAACACTATCATACCCTCAGTTCTAATCAACTCCAGAACCTGCGCCTCTGTATCTCTCTCTGCAATTGGACTTTTGAGTTCCTCACTGGGAAACCACAGTCTGTGTGGGTCAGTAATAACACCTCCTCCTTACTGACTGTCAACATTGGCACACCTCAAGAATGTGTGCTTAGCCCACTGCTCTACCATCTCTACCTCCATTATCGTGTGGCTAGGCAAAGTTCAAATGCCATCTATAAATTTGGGGATGACACAACTATTGTTGGTAGAATTTCAGATGGTGACGAGGAGGCAGATCAGCTGGTTGAGTGATGTTGCAGCAACAAGCTTACATTCAGTGTCAGTAAGTCCAAGGAAATGATTGTGGACTTCAGAAAGGGGAAGTTGAGGGATCAGAGGTAGAAAAGGTGAGCAGTTTCAAGTTCCTGTGTGTCAACATCCCTGAAGATTTATCTTTGGCCCAACATATTGATGTAATTACAAAGAAGGCACGACAGCATCCTTTCATTAGAGTTTGAGGACAATTTGTATGTCAGCGAAGACACTCATAAATTTCTACAGATGTACCATGGAGAGCATTCTAACTGGATGCATCACTGTTTGATTTGAAGGGGCCACTGTACAGAATTAGAAGAAGTTACAGGAAGTTGTAAACTTTGCAGCTCCATTGTGAGCACTAACCTCCCCAGCATCAAGGACACCTTCAAAAGGCCGTGCCTCAGAAGAGCAGCATTCATCATTAAGGACCCCCATCACCCAGGACACGCTCTCTTCTCATTGCTACCATCAGGGAGGAGGTACAGGAGTATGAAGGCACACACTCCATGATTCAGAAACAACTTCTTCCCCTCCGCCATTAGATTCTGAATGGACAATGAATCCATGAACACTATCTCAGTACCTTCCCCTCTCTTTTTGCACTACTTAATTTATTAAATTTTCTTTTTTATATATACTTATAGTTTTTATTATTATGTTTTGCAATGTATTGCTACTGCAAAACTACAAATGTCATGATATCTGGCAGTGATATTAATCCTGATTCTGACCCTGAGCTCAGCCCTTCCACCAGCCTCTCTCAAAATGGCCTGACCCACCAGAAACAGCCTCTCTTTTAAATAACACACATAAAAATTGCTGGAGAACGCAGCAGGCCAGGCAGCATCTCTAGAAAGAGGTACAGTCGACGTTTCGGGCTGGGACCCTTCGTCTCTTCTTTCAGTTAGTCCTGACGAAGGGTCTCGGCCCGAAACGTCAACTGTACCTCTTCCTAGAGATGCTGCCTGGCCTGCTGCATTCCACCAGCATTTTTTATGTGTGTTGCTTGAAATTCCAGCATCTGCAGATTTCCTCGTGTTTGCTTTCTTTTAAATGTTGTTTCTCAGTGCCAGACCTGCTGGAAGGAAAATTGTCCCTGAGAACAGGTTGCAAGTTCCTCAGTAATCGATCAGCTGGGAATGATCACCGGGGAAAGCGATTGCTTTGGAAGAAATTACTCTGGAAGTTGGGCTTGGAGGAATTTGCTTTACTGTCTGCACATTGAGTGGAACATCCACAGAACAATCTCTTCCACGATATGGACAGCAGCAGCATCGGCTTTTCACAGACTGTTGACAGTATGCTCTTTGTGTTTAACTAACAACTAATACTTGGGGCAGATTAATGTCAAGGAGCTTACTTCCAGCTGGCATTGTGAGATGGCCGGATTTGTTAGCACACTACATATCTGAGTTCCATGGATGAGGAAGAGAAGGAGCCTACATAAGCAATAAACCTTTGCAAGCTGCATTTTAAAGACTGTTGAAATGGAGAAGACAAATGCATCCAAGAAGATTTGTGATCAAATTTCTGGAATATTTTATTGCCACCTCTGCTTAATTTTTAGATAGCCAGTTAGGGATGATAATGTAGATGTAGTTGCACTTAGTGACATAAGACCGTAAGACCATAAGACACAGAAGCAGAATGAGGCCATTGAGTCCATCGAGTCTGCTCTGCCATTCCACCATAGCAGATCCTGGATCCCACTCAACCTCACACACCTGCCTTCTTGCATATCCTTTGATGCCTGACCGATCAGGAAACAATCAATTTTCACTTTATATATACTCATGGTCTGAGCCTCCACCGCAGTCTGTGGCAGAGCATTCCACAGACTCACGGCTCTCTGGCTAAAACAATTGCTCCTTGCCTCCGTTCTCAAGGGTTGCCCCTCAATTCTGAAGCTGTGTCCTCTAGTTCTGGATACCCCCACCACAGGAACCATCCTCTCCACATCCGCCTTATCTAGTCCTTTCAACATTCTGTAGGTTTCAATGAGATCCCCACGCATTCTTCTAAATTCCAGTCCCAAAAAACAGTCCCAAAGCTGCCAAATGCTCCTCATATGGTAACCCCTTCATTCCCAGAATCTTCCTCATGAACCTCCGCTAGGCTCTCTCCAATGACAATACATCCTTTCAGAGATATGCAGCCCAGAACCATTGACAATACTCCAAGTGCGGCCTGACTAGTGTCTTATAAAGCCTTAGCATTATCTCCTTGTTGGTTATATTTTATTCCACTTGAAATGAATGCAAACATTGCATTTGCCTTCTTTACCACAGACTCAACCTGTAAATTAACATTCTGGGAGTCTTGCATGAGGACTTTGAAGTCCCTTTGCAACTCTGATGTTTGAATTTTCTCTTCATTTAGATAATAGTTTGCACTTTTGTTTCTTTTACCTATATGCATTATCATACATTTCCCAACGCTGCATTTCAGCTGCTGATTTTTTGCCAATTTGTCAAAGTCCTGCAGCAAATCGACGGGCTAGATGGCCTACTCCTGCTCCTATTTCTAATGTTCTAATTGCATTGCTTCCTCAGCACTACCTACCCCTCCACCTATCTTAATATCATCTGCAAACTTTGCCACAGAGCCATCAATTCCATTATCCAAATCGTTGACAAACAATGTTGTGGTCCCAATGCCTGAGGAACACCACTAGTCACCGGCAGCCAACTAGAAAAGGCCTCCTTTTTTCCTGCTCACTGCCTCCTGCCTATCTGCCATTCCACCATCCATGCCAGTATCTTTCCTGTAATGCCAAAGGATTTTATCTTGCTAAGCAGCCACAAGTGTGGCACCTTATTAAATGCCATCAGAAAAATCCAAGTAAATAGCATCCACTGCTTCTCCTTTGTCCACCCTGCTTGTTATTCTTTGAAGAACTCTAACAGATTTGTCGGGCAAAATTTCCTTTTACAGAACCTATGCTGACTTTGACTTATTTTGTCATTAGTTTCCAAGTACCCAAAACCTCATCCTTAATAATAGACTCCAACACTTTCCCAACCACTGAGATTAGGCAAACTGGCTTATAAGGTCCTTTCTTTTCCCTTCCTCCCTTCTTAAAGAGTGGAGTAACATTTGCAATTTTCCAGTCCTCCAAGACCATGCCAGAATCAAGTGAATCTGCTATCTCTTCAGCAACCTCTTTCCGGACTCTGAGATGTAGTCCATCTGGTCCAGATGACTTATCCACCTTAAGACCTTTGAGATTCCC
Organism: Mobula hypostoma; assembly: GCF_963921235.1. Classification (NCBI taxonomy): domain Eukaryota; kingdom Metazoa; phylum Chordata; class Chondrichthyes; order Myliobatiformes; family Myliobatidae; genus Mobula; species Mobula hypostoma. Next base: position 55,911,223 of record NC_086109.1, read on the forward strand.
CAGAACTTTTTCTTTTGTAATAACAATGGTTCTCACTCCTGCTCCCTGACACTCATGGACCTCTGACACACCGGTAGTGTCTTCCACAGTGAAACTTATGCAAAGTACCCATTAAGTTCATCTGCCAATTCTTTGTCCCCCATTACTACCTCACCAGCATCATTTTCCAGTGGTCCAATATCAACTCTCACCTCCCTTTCACTCTTTGTGATCTTCGGACACAGAACTCAAAAAGAGCAATGAAACGGACTTTTAACATCGTAAACCAGCGGGTTGTGGTTATGTCTCCCGCTCGCTGTGAAAATGGGAGACACCTCCCTCTCCCTTGTCAGGAAAAGAGAGAACCTGTGGTTTGTTGAATTTCGGATGAAATGCAAAGCTTTTGAGGTAACTTTGGTCTATGTCTTTGCTATTGCTTAGCACACGCTTGTGCTCGGTGATGGTACCAATCGCATTTTTTTGCTGGTGGGGGGAGGGGGATTGTTACTCGCCGCCACTTATGCGCGGGAGGGGGGAGCTGGGGAGGGACTTTGGGGCTCTCATGTTTAACTGTTGGTCATTCTTTAGGACATTCCTCTGATTTCATGGATGTTTGCGAAGAAAAAGAATTTCAGGATGTATATTGTATACATTTCTCTGACAATAAATTTGACCTTTGAACCTTTGTAAAAACTTTAGATATTCTGGTTTATATTATTGGCTAGTCTGCCCTCATATTTTATCTTTTCCCTGCTTATGGCTATTTTAGTTGCCTTTTGTTGGATTTTAAAAGCTTCCTAATCATCCAGCTTTCCACTCACTCTTGCTACCTTATGTCATTTCCTTGGCTCTTATGCAGTGCCTAACTTCCCTTGTCAGCCATGGTTGCCTACCCCGCCATTTGAAAACAACTTCTGTGGGACATGTCAATCATGTGCCTTGTGAACTATTCCCAGAAACTTCAGCCATCTCTGCTCTGTTGTCATCCCCACCAGTATCCTCCTCCAATCCACCCGGGCAAGTTCTCTCATGTCTCTGTAATTCCCTTTATTCCATTGTAATACTGACACTTCTGACTTATGCTTCTCCCTCTCAAAGTGTGGTAAGAATTCACTCATATTATGATCACTGTTTCCTAAGGGTTCCTTTCCCTTCAGCTCCCTAATAAAATCTCAGTTATTACACAACACCTTATCTAACACAGCCTTTCGCTGAGTAGGCTCCACCACAAGCTGCTCTAAAAAGCCATCTTGTAGGCATTCAACATTTTCCGTCTCTTGTGATCCGACACCAACCTGATTGTCCCAATCCTCTTGCATATTGAAGTGCCCTATTACAATTGTGACATTACCCTTATTACATGCCCTTTCCAGCTCCCTTTGCAATCTCAACCCCACATCCTGGCTACTGCTTGGAGGCCTATACATGATTCCCATAATTGTTTTTTTACCCTTGCAGATTCTTAACTCCACCCACAAAGATTCGACATTCTCTGACACTGTCATCTCTTCCTAAAGATGTAATTCCATCTCTTACCAACAGAGCTGCACCACTGCCTATGACTTCCTGCCTGTCCTTTCAATACAAAGTATATCCTTTGATTTTAAGCTCCCAACTATAACCTTCTTTCTGCCACAATTCAGTGATGCCCACAACGTCATACCGACCGATCTGTAAATGTGCCATGAGTTCATCCACCTTATTCCGAATACTAAGTGCATTTAAATACAGCACCTTCAGTCCTACAATCTTCAACCTTTTGAATTTGGCCTCTGTGGTACAATTTAACTCTTTGAACTGTCTGCATTTATACCCAATGGGTTAGTAATGGGGAAAGGATCCGACTGCTGTTCACTCTGCTGACCCACGACTGTGCTGCAACACACAGCTCGAACCACATCATCAAGTTCGCCAATGACATGACAGTGGTGGGTCTCATCAGCAAAAATGATGAGTCAGCATACAGAGAGGAGGTGCAGCAGCTAATGGACTGGTGCAGAGCCAACAACATGTCTCTGAATGTAAACAAAACAAAAGAGATGGTTGTTGACTTCAGGAAGACACGGAGCGACCACTCTCCAATGAACATCGACAACTCCTCCGTAGAGATGGTTAAGAGCACCAAATTTCTTGGTGTTCACCTGGCGGAGAATCTCACCTGGTCCCTCAACACCAGCTCCATAGCAAAGAAAGCCCAGCAGCGTCTCTACTTTCTGCGAAGGCTGAGAAAAGTCCATCTCCCACCCCCCATCCTCACCACATTCTACAGAGGTTGTATTGAGAGCATCCTGAGCAGCTGCAGCACAGCCTCGTTCAGGAATTGTACCATCTCGGACCGCAAGACCCTGCAGCAGATAGTGAGGTCAGCTGAGAAGATCATCGGGGTCTCTCTTCCTGCCATTACAGACACTTACACCACACACTGCATCCACAAAGCTAACAGCATTGTGAAGGACTCCGCACACCCCTCATATAAACTCTTCTCCCGCCTGCCATCTGGCAAAATGCACTGAAGTATTCGGGCTCTCACTACCAGACTATGTAACAGTTTCTTTCTCCAATCAGACTCCTCAATACCCAGAGCCTGGACTGACACCAACCTACTGCCCTCTACTGTGCCTACTGTCTTGTTTATTATTTATATTAGTTATTGTAATACCTGCACTGTTTTGTGCACTTTATGCAGTCCTGGATAGGTCTGTAGTCTAGTGTAGTTTTTGTGTTTTTTTCTTATGTATGTAGCCCCCTGGCCACCCTGACGGTCGCTGGGCTCACTGTCGTCTAGGCAAACAGCCCTCGGCCCCGCCAAACTGGGTAATTAGTTTCTGTGGATGCTGTGTACCCCACCCCGGCCAAATAACAGACAATACACCAAATACGATTAAATGATTTACAGTTTATAGATATTACTGTAACTATATAATTAAGAGAGAATAAAATATAAAAGGAAAATAAAAGGCGCCACACTTACCAAAGTTCAATCTCTTCGTGCACAAACAGTTGGAGCTCAGGACCCTTCTTCTTCACCCTGAGACCCCTCGGACCACCTCGACCGGCCGCCTGAGACCAACAACGGTGGTCGACCAGACGCACCACACAAGTCCGTCTCCGTCTCCCCTCCTCACCGAACACCCCGCTCGGGGTCCAACTCCGTTAGTGGACTCACTGCACCCGGTCCATCCTCTGTCTCTCTCTCCCGCCTTCTCTCTCCAAAACCCCGCACATACAAATCTTCCAGATACACCAAAATCATAACAACTATCCCAACTGGTTCATAAAATCCTTTTATCACCCCCTAACTCAAAACAAGTTGTAGCGCAAGAACTTTCTCAGCGTTTAACATAACAAAGAAGCCATTTTAATTAGCCTACGCAGTAAAAGACGAAACCCGCTTTTACTTAGTTCAGGGTAGTTTTTGTATTGTTTCATGTAGCACCATGGTCCTGGAAAACGTTGTCTCATTTTTACTATGTTCTGTACCAGCAGTTATGGTTGAAATGACAATAAAAAGTGACTTGACTTGACTTGACTTGAAATGAGGGGCATTTTTGCTGCCTTACTTAATTAGATCCTCCTTAAAGTCTGGCCTTCCTGGGAGAGATTTCTATCCAGAGGCCATGTGGAGGGTATATTAGGGTGTATTTTGGAGTTATATGAATGTGTCAGATATTAATTCAAGCAAGAACCAGACTTCAGGTCTTAATGTAGATTATAAATTGCAAGTGGTAAAGGGAAGTTAAAAGCACACCTTTGCAAAATGGTGACCATGAATCATGTTTGCATGTGGCTCAGTAAAACATTAGAACATAAGAACATAAGAAATAGGAGCAGGAGTCGGCCATCTGGCCCTTTGAGCCTGCTCCGCCACTCAATAAGATCATCTCTGATCTGGCCATGGACTCATCTCCACTTTTCCCCATAACCCTTCATTCCCCTACTATGCAAAAATCTGTCCAACCTTGTCTTAAATGTATTTACTGAGGTAGCCTCCACTGTTTCATTGGACAGAGAATTCCACAGATTCACCGCTCTCTGGGAAAAGCAGTTCCTCTTGATTTCTGTCCTAAATCTACTCCCCTGAATCTTGAGGCTATGTCCCCTAGCGCTAGTCTCACCTACCAGTGGAAACAACTTTCCTGCCTCTATCTTTTCTATCCCTTTCATAATTTTATACGTTTCTCTCATATTTCTGAATTTCAGTGACTATAGTCCCAGATGACCCAATCTCTCCTCATAGTCTAACTCCCTCATCTCTGGAATCAGCTCGGTGAACCTCCACTGCACTGCCTCCAAAGCCAGTATATCCTTCCTCAAGTAAGGAGACCAGAACTGCACACATGTGCGACCTCACCAGTACCCTGTATAGTTGCAGCATAACCTCCCTGCTCTTAAATTCAATCCCTCTAGCAATGAAGGCCAACATTCCATTTGCCTTCTTGATAGCCTGCTGCAATTTTTATCATTTCAATAATAATTTGCTCTTTCATTTTTCCTTCCAAAGTGGATGACCTTGAATTTACCAACATTGTACTCCACCTGCCAGACCCTTGCCACTCACTTAACCTATCTATATCTCAATGCAGACTCTCTGTATCTTCTGCACAATTTGCTTCTCCACTCAATATACTATCATCAGCAAAATTAGATACACTTCACTCAGTCTCCTCTTCCAGGTCGCTAATGTATATCGTGAACAGTTTTGGGCCCAGCACTGATCCCTGCGGTACACCGCTCACCATTAATTGCCAACCAGAGTAACACTCATATATCCCAACTTTCTACTTTCTATTAGTTAACCAATCCTCTATCCATGCTAATACATCACCCCAAATCTATGCATTCTTATCTAATGGAAAAGTCTTTTATGCAGCACCTTATCGAACGCATTCTGGAAACCCAAGTAAACAATGTCCATCTGTTCCCCTCTATCCACTGCACTTGTTATATCCTTATAGACCTCCAGTAAGTTTGTCAAACAGGACCTGCCTTTGAAGAATTCATGCAGCATCTGCCTGATAGATTCATTTCTTTCCAGATGCTTCCTTATTTCTTCTTTAATGATAGCTTTAAGCATTTTCATAGAAACATAGAAAACCTACAGCACAATACAGGCCCTTCGGCCCACAAAGCTGTGTCAAACATGTCCCTACCTTCGAACTACCTAGACTTTACTCATAGCCCTCTATTTTTCTAAGCTCCATGTAGCCATCCAGGAGTCTATCATTAAAAGACCTTACCGTTTCCGCCTCCACCACCGCCGCTGGCAGTCCATTCCATGCACTCACCACTCTCTGCATAAAAAAAACTTACCCCTGACATCTCCTCTGTACCTACTTCTAAGCACCTTAAAACTGTACCCTCTCATGCTAGCCATTTCAGCTCTGTGGAAAAGCCTCTGACTATCCACACGATCAATGCCTCTCATTATCCTGAACGCCTCTATCAATTCACCTCTCATCCTCCGCCGCTCCAAGGAGAAAAGGCGAGTTCACTCAACCTATTCTCATAAGGCATGCTCCCCAATCCAGGCAACATCCTTGTAAATCTCCTCTGCACCCTTTCTATGGTTTCCTCATCCTTCCTGTAGTGAGGTGACCAGAATTGAGCACGGTACTCCAAGTGGGGTCTGACCAGGGACCTATATAGTTGCAACAATACCTCCCGGCTCTTAAACTCAATCCCACAATTGATGAAGGCCAATGCACCGTATGCCTTCTTAACCACAGAGTCAACCTGCATAGCAGCTTTGAGTGTCCTATGGACTCAGACCCCAAGATCCCTCTGATCCTCCACACTGCCTCCACACTGTCTTACCATTAATGCTATATGCTGACATCATATTTGACCTACCAAACTGAATCACCTCACACTTACCTGGGTTAAACTCCATCTGCCACTTCTCAGCCCAGTTTTGCATCCTATCAATGTCCCGTTATAACCTCTGACAGCCCTCCACACTATCCACAACACCCCTAATCTTTGTGTCATCAGCAAATTTACCAACTTATCTCTCCACTTCCCCATCCAGGTCATTTATAAAAAGCACAAAGAGTAGGGGTCCCAGAACAGGTCCCTGAGGCACACCACTGGTCACTGGCCTCCATGCAGAATATGACCTGTTAATAACCACTTTTTGCCTTCTGTGGGCAAACCAGTTCTGGATCCACAAAGCAATGTCTCCTTGCATCCCATACCTCCTTACTTTCTCAATAAGTCTTGCATGGGGCACTTTATCAAATGCCTTGCTAAAATCCATATACACTGCATCTACTGCTCTACCTTCATCAATGTGTTTAGTCACATCCTCAAAAATTTCAATCAGGCTCGTAAGGCACAATTTACCTTTGACAAAGCCATGCTGACTATTCCTAATCATATTATGCCTCTCCAAATGTTCTTAAATCCTGCCTCTCAGGATCTTCTCCATCAGCTTACCAACTCACTGGCCTATAACTTCCTGGGCTGTCCCTACTCCCTTTCTTGAATAAGGGAACAACATCCACAACTCTCCAATCCTCCGGAACCTCTCCCATCCCTATTGATGATGCAAAGATCATTGCCAGAGGCTCAGCAATCTCCTCCCTCGCTTCCTACAGTAGGTTGGGGTACATACTGTCCAGTCCCAGTGACTTATCCAACTTGATGCTTTCCAAAAGCTCCAGCACATCCTCTTCCTTAATATCTACATGCTCAAGCTTTTCAGTCCACTGTAAGTCATCCCTACAATTGCCAAGATCCTTTTCCGTAGTGAATACTGAAGCAAAGTATTCATTAAGTACCTCCGCTGTTTCCTCCAGTTCCATACACACTTTTCCACTTTCCTAATTACAGGTGTTAAACTACCTGGCCTATAGTTACCTGCCTTTTGCCTACATCCTTTTTTGAACAGTGGAATGATATTCACCATTTCCCAGTCTGCCAGGACCTGCCCAGAGCCCAGAGAATTTTGGTAAATTATCACCAAAGCCTCTACTAAATACATTCTGCTATTTCTTTCAATACTCTGGTATGCATTCCATCAGGACCAGGGGACTTATCTATCTTCAGGCCCATGGGTTTGCTCAACACTACCTCATTGGTGATAACTATTGTATTAAGGTCCTCACCTCCTATTGCATCCATAACATCTCTCTTTAGCATGTTAGACGTGTCTTCCACCATGAAGACCGACACAAAATAGTCATTCATAGCCTCTCCCATTTCCTCATTAGCCAATATCAACTCCTCCTTCTCAACCTCCAAGGGACCTACATTCGCTTTAGCCGCCCTTTTCCTCTTTATCTAATAATAAGAAAAATTACTATCTGTTTTTATATTTTGTGCTAGTTTATTTTCATAATCTACCTTCCCTTCTTTATTGCTCACTTAGTGGTTCTTTTTAAAGTTTGCCCAATCTTCCTGTTTCCCACTACTCTTGGTGACTTTGTATGCACAAGCTTTTAGCTTGACGCCTTCTTTTTTTTCCCATGGTTATACAAGGCTGGCTCTCCCCACCCTCACAGTCCTTGCCTTTAACTGGAATGTACTTTTGTTGAGCACCATGAAAAATTTCTTTGGAAGTCTTCCACTGTTCCTCAATTGTTCCACCATATAGCCTGTGTTCCCAGTCTACACTAGCCAAATCCTCCCTCATCCCATTGTAGTCTCCATTGTTTAGGCATAATACACTGGTTTTAGATTGAACTATTGCACTCTCCATTTGTATGAGAAACTCAATCATACTGTGATCACTCTTTCCAAGAGGATCCCTAACTACCAAGATCACTAATTTTGCCTGTCTCATTGCACAGGATTAGATCTAAGACAGCACGTTCCCTTGTAGGTTCAGTAACATGCTGTTCAAGAAAGCCATCACGGACGCATTCTATGAAGTCCTCCTCAAGACTGCCTCGACCAACTTGATTCACCCAATTTCTGTGCAATTGAAAATCCCCCATGATAACTACTGTTCTATTCTTACATGCCTCAGATATTTCTCTGCTTATTGCCTGTGTCACTGTAATGTTATTATTTGGTGGCCGATAGACAGATCCCACCAGAGATTTTTTCCCATTACTATTCTTAATCTCTACCCAGATGGATTCGACATTCTGCTCCTTAGATCTTATATCGTCTGTCAGTATCGTCCTGATTAATTAAGATCACTACCCCACCTCCCTTACCTTCCTGCCTATCCTTCCATATTATCTGATATCCTTGGATATTTAATTCCTGATCCTCTCCACACTGCAACCACGTCTCTATAATGGCTACTAAATCCTACCCCTTTGTACTGATCTGTGCCACAAGTTCACTGACCTTGTTCTGAAACACTCATTGTGCTTTTAAAATCATGTAATCTTTTACTCTTTTACACTTGACTTTTCTTCATTCCACTCTTACTTTTCTCTTCTTTATCTTTTGCTTTTTCTTTATCTTTATCCACACTTTTCTGTGTTTACTTCATCCATACTTCTCCAATCTGTTGAATTCACCTCCTGTCTATTTAGTTTGAAGTCCTATCCACAGCCCTAGTTATGCATTTCGATAGGATCCAGGTCCCATCATGGTTCAGGTGGAGCCCGTCCCAATGGACCAGCTCCCTCATTCCCCAATACTAGTGCCAATTTCCCATGAATTCAAACCCACTTCTCCCACACCAATCCTTGAGCCACGCGTTTAACTCTCTAATCTTCTTGACCCTGTGCCAATTTGCACGTGGCTCAGGTCGTAATCCAGAGATTACCACCTTTTTGGTTCTGCTCTTTAATTTAGTCTCCAGCTGCTCAAATTCCCTCAGCAGAACCTCTTTCCTCATTCTACCCATGTCGTTGGTATCCACATGGACCACGACAACTGGATCTTTCCCCTCCCACTGCAAGTCAGATAAGATGTCCCGAACCCAGGCAGAAGGCAGGTATCACAGCCTTCGGGATGCTCTATCCTTGCGACAGAGAACTCCGTCTATTCCTCTGACTATATTAACCCCAATTATCACTCCATTTCTCCTCTCTCCCCCCATCCCGAATGGATCCCTGAACTACAGTCAATCATGAGTTAGTATGCAGACACACTTAGTGAGCATGCTATCAAATTTTAAAACTATTATTCTCAATTTTTAACTTACTTAGCCTGGAAACCTTGAATCTTATCAACAAATCTGAACCTTTAATGGTCCACAACTGCAAGTGCTGGAAAACTGAAATAAAATCTATTTCCCCATTTTGTTTCCCATAAGATGTCAACCTTTCTTACAGCCACTTAAGGAATTAGTTTGGAGCTTAACCTCAAGGTTGTGGTGGAAACTGAATTGCAATGAACTCTCTATTGAGTTCACTTAAAGCTTTCAACTGCTACTTGATCAACGAAAGTCATGAAATCCTTTCTCCAGTCAGTTTCGGAACACCAGTGCAACAAAGGAACAGTTTTCCAACTTTACAAAACCACATTGAAGTTATTTTGTGTTCAGAGCCAGCTTTCCTTTAACAGGAGTCATTGATTGAAGTACTGTGCAGATGCAACCGAGAGATTCCCATGCAAGTCCGTCGAAGAGCTTTAAAGAGCCAGTCTCTGTAAAAGAGAGGTATTGCCTAGCAGAGTGGCCATCGCTGAGTGGTCATCATCGGAGTAGTCTGAGTCAGAGTAGTAAGGCTTCAGCGCGAACAGGCGGAGGCAAGGTTGGTGGGTAAGTTCATTTCTTATTTCTTATTTCTTTTTTCTGAATTAACTCTTGAGAGAATAGGGGGTATATCCACAGAGGCAGTGTTCTGTTCTGGGTGTCAGATGTGGGATTTCCAGGAGACTTCCAGCCTCCCTGATAGCCATGTCTGCGCCAGGTGCACTGAAAAGCGGCTCCTTAGAGACTGTGTTAGGGAAACAGAGCTGCAGCTCGATGACCTTTGACTTGTCAGGAGAAGTGAAGCAGTGCTTCAGAAGAGCTACAGGGAGGCAGTCACCCCAAGGTTACAGGAGACAGAAAAACGGGTGACTGTCAGGAGAGGGAAGGGAGAACGTCAGATAGTGGAGAGCACCCCTGTGGCCACCCCTCTCAACAATAAGTACTCCATTTTGAGTGCTGTTGGTGGGGACAGCCTACGGGGGGCAGCAACAGTGGTTGTGCCTCTGGCATTGAGTTAGGCCCTGAGGCTCAGAGGGAAAGGAAAATGCAGAGGATTGCAGCAGTAACAGGGGACTCTATACTTAGGGGGTCAGATAGGCGATCCTGGATGTGAGAAAAAGGAAACATGGATGGTAGTGTGCCTCCCGGGTGTCAGGGTCCACGATGTTTCTGAACACATCCACAATATCCTGAAAAGGAAGGGTGAGCAGCCAGAAGTTGTGGTACCTATCGGTACCAACGACATCAGTAGAAAAAGGGAGGAGGTCCTGAAAAAGTATACAGGGAGTTAGGAAGGAAGCTGAGAAGCAGGACCTCAAAGGTAGTAATCTTGGGATTGCTGCCTGTGCCACACGACAGTGAGGATAGGAATAGAATGAGCTGGCAGATAAATGCGTGGCTGAAGAATTGGAGTAGGAGGCAGGGATTCAGATTTCTGGATAATTGAGATCTCTTCTGGGGCAGGTGTGACCTGTAGAAAAGAGACGGGATGCACGAATCCGAGGGGGACAATATTCTTGCAGGCAGGTTTACTAGAGCTGTTGGGAGTGGTTTAAACTCATCTGGCAGGGGGTTGGGAACTAGTATGATAGAGCTGAGGGTGAGCCAGCAGGTTTACAAGTGGATGATAGATGTAACAAGAATGTAAGGAAGGACAATGTAATGGTACAAATGCAGACAGAGCAAAGAGTTAAATTGTACCACAGAAGCAAAACTCAAAAGGGCAAAAAATGCAGGACTGAAGGTCCTGTATTTAAATGTGTGTAGCATTCGGAATAAGGTGGACGTACTCGTGGCGCAGTTACAGATTTGTCATAGGCATCACTGAGTCGTGGCTGAAAGAGGTCCATAGCTGGAAGCTTAACCTCAAAGGTATCCAAAGAATAGGCAAGAAGGTGTAGGCAGTGGTGTGGTTCTGTTATTAAGAAATGGAAATAAATCTTTAGAAAGAGGTGACATAGGGTCAGAACATGTTGAATCTTTGTAGGAGGAGTTAAGAAATTGCAAGGGTAAAAAACCATTATGGGAATTATATATAGGCCTCCAAATAGTAGCCAAGATGTGGGGCTGAGATTGCAAAGGGAGCTGGGAAAGGCATGTAATAAGAGTAAGGTCACTATTGTAATGGGGGATTTCAATATGCAAGGGGATTGGGAAAATCTAGTTGGTGTCGGATAGCAAGAGGGGAAATTTGTTGAGTGCCTATGAGACGGCCTTTTCCAGTAGCATGTGCTTGAGTTTTCTTGGGGAACGGCTGCATTAGATTGGGTGTTTTGTAATAACCCAGCTTTTATTAGGGAGCTGAAGGGAAAGGAACTCTTAGGAGACAGAGATCATAATATGAGTGAATTCATACCGCACTTTGAGAGGGAGAAGCATAAGTCAGAAGTGTCAGTATCACAATGGAATAAAGGGAATTACAGAGGCATGAGAGAACTTGCCCGGGTGGATTGGAGGAGGATACTGGTGGGGATGACAGCAGAGCAGAGATGGCTGGAGTTTCTGGGAATAGTTCACAAGGCACATGATTGACATGTCCCACAGAAGTTGTTTTCAAATGGCGGGGTAGGCAACCATGGCTGACAAGGGAAGTTAAGCACTGCATAAAAGCCAAGGAAATGACATAAGGTAGCAAGAGTGAGTGGGAGGTTGGATGATTGGGAAGCTTTTAAAATCCAACAAAAGGCAACTAAAAAAGGCATAAGAAGGGAAAAGATGAAATATGAGGGCAAACTAGCCAATAATATAAACCAGGATAACAAAAGTTTTCTCAGTTATATAAAGTGTAAAAGGGAGATGAAAGTTGATATTGGACCACTGGAAAATGATGCTGGTGAACTAGTAATGGGGGTCAAAGAATTGGCAGATGAACTTAATGGGTACTTTGCCTAAGTTTCACTGTGGAAGACACTAACAGTGTGTCAGAGGTCCATGAGTGTCAGGGAGTAGGAGCGAGTGCCATTGCTATTACAAAAGAAAAAGTTCTGGGGAAACTCAAAAATCTTAAGATGGATAAGTCATGTGGACCAGATGGACTACATCTCAGAATCCAGAGAGAGGTTGCCGAAGAGATCATGGATGCATTGGTCATGATCTTTCAAGAATCACTTGCTTCTGGCATGGTCCTAGAGGACTGGAAATATGCAAATATCATTCCACTCTTTAAGAAGGGAGGAAGGCAAAAGAAAGGAAATTATATGCCAGTGAGCCTAACTCAGTGGTTGGGTAAGTGTTGGAGTCCATAGATGCTGCCTGACCTGCTCAAGTTTCTCCAGCACTTTGTGCATGTCGCAAGTTGGTTTGTAAACAATTCCAAAATTATTATTAAATCTACCAAGGATCAAATTAGCAATTTACCATCCTAGTGAGAGTACTGACTGAAGCAACTTCAATTATTCCAAAAGACTGAAGTAGGGTAAATACTGAAAGTCTTTTATTCGCAGTAAAATATGACTTCCAGCATGCTGCGTGTCTGCCCCTGGACTGAGGGGGAGGGGCAAGGCGAAAGCACCTTTATTCAGTCAGCAGAGCGGCGTGTCCAGACAGTTAACCCAGTTACAACATATATATATGGTTTACCACACTGACATGATCCTGAACAAGAATAGCTACAAGGTTATACATTTTTGATGTCTTATTGGTGTTGATAATTGATACTGAATCCCAGGAGAACTCCCACTTTTCAAGAAGAGGTACAAATGGGAATAATTAACACTAGGCAGGAAGCCATTGAACTGATCAATTTATTTGCTTCATTCCTTTTATTTCCCAAACTTTACCGCAGTACAAACATTGATTCTACAATGAAAATTTATTTGTACTTTAGGTGTAATTATTATTGGCACATTTATGCTGTGTGACCTTTGCTTTATTCTGTGCAATGAATTGCATAAGGCAGAACTCTGGCCTGCAGCTGCCCGTGACATCTTTTTTTCCTTCGCAAAAATGCATTCTGACTGAATTTCAACAAGAGAGAAATTAATAATATTCCTAGAAATATTTCAACACATGGAGATGGGAGGTAGTATTTATTACATAATAATTTAATATTGGATCATAATTAGTCCCTGTGAGCACAGGATAACAAATTCTTGATCAATGCACAACCTGTTTTCAAATTTTAATTAAATTAATGAAGATTGACTGCTGATGCTTTGCATTTTTAAAAATTATTTAATTTTCTCCTCAGTGCCTGAGGACTTTATACTGTAGTAGAGTCAAGGAGTTGCTCCATCCCCTGTTGACATTGATCCCCTTTCAACTGCTTAATTCTGTTGTATTCTGATGCAATGTACAATGGTACAAGTCAGTTGTAAAATGTTTGTTTCTGTTTCAAGTCCTATGACCTACTGTGTTTATGCTGACCAACATGCTTATCCATTCTAATCCCACTTGCCTGCATTAACTCCATATCCCTCCATGTCCAGATAATATTTCAAATGTTCTTCCTGCCTCCATCAGCTCATTTCAAACACCAACTACTAATTAAGTGAAAACTTTTACCTCTCAGATCTCCTTTAAATCTCCTCGTTCTCACCTTAAACCTATGGTCTCCAATTTCAGACACACCTGCCATGAGAAACGGATACTGTTATCTGCCCTATCTATGTCGCTCATAATTTTATACATCTCTATCACATCACTACTCAGCCTCTTATTCAATTTTATATTATTTACTTATTTAGAGATAAATAAAGCAGAATAGATCCTTCTGGTCCTTTGAACCATGCCTTATTTAACCCTTACTTATTTATGGGAAAATTTATAACAACTAATTAACCTACTCACCGGTATGTCTTTGGACTGTGGGAGGAAACAGGAGTGCCCAGAGGAAACCTAAGCATTTCACACGGAGGATGTACAAACTGCTTACAGAGGATGCCACGACCGAACTTTAAACTCTGACATCATGAGCTGTAATGTCATTGCGCTAACCACTACGCTACCCTAACACCCCTCCTACAAGGCTTCCAGTCCAGGTAACATCCTTGCAAGTCTTCTCCACACCCTATCTAAACATAATCTTTCCTGGAGGTTGGGGACCACAACAGCACCTAACAATTAAAGTGTGCCCAAACAACTGCAGTCGCTGAGTCTCAACCTGAAACATCCATATCAATTTTCCTCCACAGATGATGCTCTGCCTACTGAGTTCCACCAGCTCTTCATGTGCTGTAACTGTTGTGATTATGAATTTAATTCTGTATTATTGCTGATTACAACATACCACATACTGCAAACAACAGGAATTCTGCAGATGCTGGAAATTCAAGCAACATACATCAAAGTTGCTGGTGAACGCAGCAGGCCAGGCAGCATCTATAGGAAGAGGTGCAGTCGACGTTTCGGGCCGAGACCCTTCGTCAGGACTAACTGAAGGAAGAGTGAGTAAGAGATTTGAAAGCTGGAGGGGGAGGGGGAGATACAAAATGATAGGAGAAGACAGGAGGGGGAGGGATGGAGCCAAGAGCTGGACAGGTGATTGGCAAAAGGGATACGAGAGGATCGTGGGACAGGAGGCCCAGGGTGAAAGACGGGGGTGGGGGGAACCCAGAGGATGGGCAAGGGGTATAGTCAGAGGGACAGAGGGAGAAAAAGGAGAGAGAGAGAAAGAATGTGTGTATACAAGTAAATAACGGATGGGGTACGAGAGGGGGAGGTGGGGCATTAGCAGAAGTTAGAGAAGTCAATGTTCATGCCATCAGGTTGGAGGCTACCCAGCCGGAATATAAGGTGTTGTTCCTCCAACCTGAGTGTGACTTCATCTTTATAGTAGAGGAGGCCGTGGATAGACATGTCAGAATGGGAATGGGATGTGGAATTAAAATGTGTGGCCACTGGGAGATCCTGCTTTCTCTGGCGGACAGAGTGTAGGTGTTCAGCAAAGTGGTCTCCCAGTCTGCGTCGGGTCTCGCCAATATATAGAAGGCCACATCAGGAGCACCGGACACAGTATATCACCCCAGCCGACTCACAGGTGAAGTGTCGCCTCACCTGGAAGGACTGTCTGGGGCCCTGAATGGTGGTAAGGGAGGAAGTGTAAGGGCATGTGTAGCACTTGTTCCGCTTACACGGATAAGTGCCAGGAGGGAGATCAGTGGGGAGGGATGGGGGGGACGAATGGACAAGGGAGCGATCCCTGCGGAAAGCAGGGGGGGGGAGGGAAAGATGTGCTTAGTGGTGGGATCCCGTTGGAGGTGTTGGAAGTTACGGAGAATAATATGTTGGACCCGGAGACTGGTGGGGTGGTAGGTGAGGACCAGGGGAACCCTATTCCTAACGGGGTGGCGGGAGGATGGAGTGAGAGCAGATTTGCGTGAAATGGGGGAGATGCATTTGAGAGCAGAGTTGATGGTGGAGGAAGGGAAGCCCCTTTCTTTAAAAAAGGAGATATTCAGTATACCACATACTGAATAATTTTAAACACTTAGCTCAAGTTTTAAAGTTGAAGTTAAAATGCATGCACGTATCCTACTTATACTTTGTTACAAGAAATACTGATATTGTCCCTAAACAAAAATCTGGGGGAGAAGCTGACAGCGATGCAGGTGGCTGCTTTCCTGGTGTTATGGATTCTTGATTACCTGACTGGCAGACCACAGTACGTGTGCTTGCAACACTGTGTGTCCGACAGAGTGATCAGCAGCACTGGGGCTCCACAGGGGACTGTCTTGTCTTCCTTTCTCTTCAGCATTTACATCTCGGACTTCAACTACTGCACAGAGTCTTGTCATCTTCAGAAGTTTTCTGATGACTCTGCCATAGTTGGATGCATCAGCAAGGGAGATGAGGCTGAGTACAGGGCTACGGTAGGAAACTTTGTCACATGGTGTGAGTAGAATTATCTGCAGTTTAATGTGAAAAAGACTAAGGAGCTGGTGGTAGACCTGAGGAGAGCTAAGGCACCGGTGACCCGTTTCCATCCAGGGGGTCAGTGTGGACATGGTGGAGGATTACAAATACCTGGGGATACGAATTGACAATAAACTGGACTGGTCAAAGAACACTGAGGCTGTCTACAAGAAGGGTCAGAGCCATCTCTATTTCCTGAGGAGACTGAGGTCCTTTAACATCTGTCCGACAATGCTGAAGATGTTCTATGAGTCTGTGGTGGCCAGTGTGATCATGTTTGCTGTTGTGTGCTGGGGCAGCAGGCTGAGGGTAGCAGACACCAACAGAATCAACAAACTCATTTGTAAGGCCAGTGATGTTGTGGGGATGGAACTGGACTCTCTGACGGTGATGTCTGAAAAGAGGATGCTGTCCAAGTTGCATGCCATCTTGGACAATGTCTCCCATCCACTACATAATGTACTGGTTGGGCACAGGAGTACATTCAGCCAGAGACTCATTCCACCGAGATGCAACACAGAGCGTCATAGGAAGTCATTCCTGCCTGTGGCCATCAAACTTTACAACTCCTCCCTTGGAGGGTCAGACACCCTGAGCCAATAGGTTGGTCCTGGACTTATTTCCTGGCATAACTTGCATATTACTATTTAATTATTTATGGTGCAACTGTAACAAAAACCAATTTCCCCCAGGATCAATAAAGTATGACTATGAACTTTAATAGAAGTGCCATGGCGAATAACCGTGGAGAGTTGCAAATCAGCCTGGTATGGAAATTGCTTTAATGAGGGTAGTGAACAGCCCAGTCTTACACAGGCTCCTCACTTCCTTCCAACCTGTCCAATTTAATGGTTCGTTGCTTCAGGAAGGTTAACTGTATTGTCAAGGATGTCTGTCACCCTGGTCATTCCCTTTTCTCTTTTCTTCCTTCTGGGAGAAAATAGAGGAGCTTGAAAGCCTGGATGATCAGAACATCTTCCCCATTGTTATCAGACTTTTGAACCAATCACCTCTTCCACATCCACCTTCCCGACAATGCTACCATTCTTGGTCTTTTTAATTTTACCCTCTCTTTCATTCCATTATTGTGACTTCAGCAATACTTACTGTACTTCAGATTGTACTACTATCTTTGCTCTATTCTGTTGTTTTCAACTTGTCACTGAACTTATTTATTATTTCCATGTTTATGCAAACAAGAAATTTAATTCTACCCTGGTGAATATGATAACAAAAGAATCTGAATCTAAATGCCACCTGCCATTGCTCCACCCATATATGCAGCTTATCCATATCCTGCTGTATCCTTCATCAAGCGTCTTCATTATCTCCACCATTTTTTGTTATAGCAAATTTACAAATGAGCCCATCTACATTTTTGTCATAGTTCTTTCTGGTCAACAAATGTATGAACTGCCGTGATTTATTACAGAACTTTATGTCTAAATTACGCAAACTACATTTTGCTCCCACCCAAGACACATAAATGAAACAGTAGCACCTCCATTATATTTTACATGCTTTATTTGGGCCATGTTCAAAATGTTAAATAACATTCCATTACTTGAATCTGCTCATTAAGCACATCCAAGAAGATTTGGACCATGATTCACTGGTATGATTGTTACGTTTTTGAAACAGGTGAGAACCTCCGACTGCAACTGTCAGAGATTGAAGTTGTTCTTGAACACTCCAGTCAGTTGGTTGGCACAGGTTTTTAATGCCCCACCAGGTACACTATCAGGGTCTGACACATGGTTATGGGGAGGGGGATTCACCCTCATGATAACCGTTGCTAATATTGATCTCCAAGACAGAGATTACAGGGTCACCAAATGTTGCAGGGATTCATACAGGTGTAGTTTTATTCTCCCTTTCAAAGCATGCATAAAAGATGATGCACTCATCTGGAAGTGAAGCATCACAGCTATTCAAGATGTTAGGTTTTGCCTTGTAGGAAGTAATGGCTTGCAAACACTGCCAGTGCTGACGTGCATCCAATTCCATTTCTAAATTCAATCAGGATTGTTTTCTCACTCTTAAAATAGCCTTCCACAGATTGTAACTGACTTCTTGTAAAATTCTAGATCACTGGTCTTTAATGACCTTTGAAGACTGAATCTCTTGGTTCATCCACAGCGTTTGGTTTGGGTATGTCTAGAATGTTCTCAAAGGCATACTCATCCAGACAGGTCTTAATGAAATCAGTGACAACTGTGGTGTATTGAGATCTGCAGATGAATCCCTGAATATTATCTAGTCCACTGACTCAAAGCACTCCTGTAAGTGCCTCTCTGCCTCTTTTGACTATACCTTCTTGGTCCTCACCACTGGTGCTGCTGACTTTAGTCTCTGCCTTTTCACTGGGGGTAGAAGTACAGACAGGTGATCAGACTTTTCCAAGGTGCGGGCATAGGATGGCACAGTAAGCGTCTCTGATGGTGGCATAACAGTGGTCAAATGTGTTGACTCGTCTGGTTCCACAGGTGATAGGTTGGTGGTAGTTATTCAGAGACTTCTTCAAGCTGGCCTGGTTGAAATCCCCTGCAATGCTAGGGAAGGCACTAGTGCCCAATGAGATGCATCCCAGCTATTATGGGTGCTGAGGGAGTAGAACGCAGGGGCTCTGATGGATATACCGAGATCTTAATTAGCCACAGGTGAGATGCCAGATCACCAGAAGAAAGCAACTGTGATCTCTTTATTCAAGCTCAGGAGGTAATCAGTTAGTCTAATTTTGTTTAAAGAGGTAACTAAATAGTTTTGTTGATGAGGCCAGTTGATATGGCTTACATGGACTTCATTAAGGCCTTTGACGAAGTCCCACTTGCTAGGTTGGTCCAAAAGGTAAACTGACATATTGAATGCAGACGAGGCTTTATAATAGGAAGCAAAAGGCAATGGTGGAAGATTGTATTTGCAGTTGGAAGCCTGTACCCACAGATCCTTGCTGTTTGTTGTAAAATAGCTTATATTATTACAGATGATGTTTCAAAGCAACATGAAAATCAGTGACACTGATAGTGACTAGGGTCACTGTGGGTTACAGAATGACATTGATCAGTTGGTAAATTGGGAGAAATAACAGAAAGAATTTCACCCTGATACATGTGAGGTGAAGCATTCGGGGAGGTCTAGGGGGTAGGGCATATACAGCACAATGAAGGTTAGGGCCCTGGTATTGAGGAGTAACAGGACTTTGATGTACAAGTCTAAAGATCCCTGAAAGTGTCAGCATAAGTAGGTACGTGTGGTAAAGATGTCATTTAGAATGCTTGCCTTCAGTAGCTGCAGCATATACTGTAAGTTTATGAGCAGGTAGTTCTTGGTACAACTTTATTAAATGTTGGTTGGACCACAGCTGTTGTATTGTGTGCAGATCTGGACAGCACATGAGAGAAATGATGTGATTGTGCTGGAGGCAGTGCGAGGCAATTCTCCAGAATTCTGCCTGCAATAGAATGTTTTAGTTACAGAGACTGGGAAGATTGAGTTTGTTCTCCTTTGAGCTGAGGGAGCACTTAGTAGAGACACTCAAAATACACTCTGCTTAGAAAGGATCCATAATAAGAAATGTTTCTCACTGATGTAGTTATAAAGAAGGCAAGACAGCAGCTATACTTTATTAGGAGTTTGAAGCGATCTGGTATGTTAACAAATACACTCAAAATCTTCTATAGTTGTACTGTGGAGAACGTTCTGACAAGCTGCATCACTGTCTGGTATGGAGGGGCTACTGCACAGGACCAAAAGAAGCTGCAGGTGGTTGTAAATCTAGTCAGCTCCATCTTGGGCACTACCCTACGAAGTACCCATGACATCTTTGGGGAGCGGTGTCTCAGAAAGGCAGCGTCCATTATTAAAGACCTCCAGCACCCAGGGCATGCCCTTTTCTCACTGTTACTATCAGGTAGGAGGTACAGAAGCCTGAATGCACACACTCAGTGATTCAGGAACAGTTTCTTCCCCTCTGCCATCTGATTCCTAAATGGACATTGAAGCTTTGGACACTACCTCACTTTTTAAAAATATGCAGTATTCCTGTTTTTGCACATTTTTAAATAATCTATTCAATATACGTAATTGATTTACTCATTTATTGTTTTATTTTATTTATTATTTTTCTCTCTCTGCTAGATTATGTATTGCATTGAACTGCTGCTGCTAAGTTAACAAATTTCGCGTCTCATGCCAATGGTAATAAACCTGATTCTAAGGTTTCTAAGGTACAGGTGTCAAAGAACAGTGGTTTAAGGTAAGTAAGATATGGTTAAGACATCTTTCTCCCATAGGGTGATTGCAATCTGGAAAGCACTGCCTGAGATGGTGTTGGAAGTATCACAATATTTAAAAAGTTTCAGCATGCCACATGAATTGCCAAAGGCCCTTGTATCAAAAGATCAAGTGATAATACTTGGGTTTAGTACAGAAAGATGGTCAGTACCAACATGTCCAGAAAAAAAATCTCAGGAATGCAGAAATCTACAGTAATATATTGGTAAGAAAACCAGAGCATCAATAATATAGTTAATCAACTGGAGGTTCACTATTCTTCTGTGTTGACTCTTTTAATTTTAAATTTCTGGCCTGTGGTACAGTAGCAACGATGAGCTAAGAGAAAGACTCCTGCCATCTCTCTGTTCGACAGAATTAGGTTAGCTGAAGTGTACAATAATAGTTTACTAATATTTAGGCTGTTATATGAAACTTGGTCTTTAAAGAAAGCTCTGGAAGGATGTCTGGACTTACAGCAGAGAAGCTACTGAAAGATATAAGATGGACACGCGGAAACACAATTACAAGTCATTAGATGCAATTTCTTTATTTGAGCTTGCAGGCACTGGCATTAAAGTAACATTGAACTTCTACAAGAAGAAAAGTATACAAACCATTATTTCCACTCTCCCTGTGTACAGTAACTTTACTCTGAATAGGAATCAATTGAATTCCAGAACTAAAAGTAGCAACAGCAGAAATGAAAACATATCTCTTCATCCAAGTTAAACAGCATTAAATAAAGTCACAACGAAAGGAAACGCCTTGCACTGTGTGCTGCCATTCTTTTATACTTCGGAGGTCCAAATTGTTGACAACTGGAGCTTTCTCCAATAATGTAAATTAGTCTAAAACCTGGCACCTGTCCATTTGCCAACATTCACAAGCATGGGCATCAATAATATTTATTCAGTTGCACACTGCTTCATTTACAGTTGTGTTTTATACCCAACATTCATGAACAAATCATAAACTGAAGTGCGAGTGTCCTGGAGAACAAGAAGATTTATAGAGGTATGACAATTAAAGATCAACATAACTCCAACATACATATATGGTGATTAGTCTTAAAGTACTAACAATTTCTAAATTAATCATTTAAAACATATACAAAAATATTTACAACCCTGCTATAAATTAACTGTGTAAAGGAAATTATATTAGATGGAGCTGCATTTCACTTCTTTTTTCCCTTACAAAGTAGACTGCACATGTTAAATCACAAGGACCTGGTAGATAACTACAATCAAACAAATCTCATGTCCACATGGAATAAAAACATTTGAGTATCTTCTCTTGCCACATCCAGTAAGTTGTACAGTATAGCATGAAATAAAACTAACATTTTACAGTCTACAGGGGACTGTTTGCAATTAAATTACATTTACCAATCTTTCACTAAATGGAATAGCTTTTACAACATTAATAACTGATCTCAAATTTTGCAATAAAATAGGAATTTTGATTATGAAATGTCATAAATGTGGTTGTGAAGTCAATAAAACTGGGCATGAGTTTGCTGTACTCTACCAATATAAAAACCTTGCAATACATTTTGCAACAAATTTTTCTTGTACAAACGTAATTACAATTGCAACTAATAGTTTAAAAGGCAACATCTTATGAATTCCAAAGCTCCTGAAATATCAACTAGCTTGGGTAATTGCCAACAACTGAAGAGATTTTTTAGAAGGAAAAGGCCATGACCAACTAATATTGAGTGTGAAGACACTCAGGTGTAGAAGCTCAGAAGGGCAAAAATGGAAAAAAAAAGGGCAAGCCTACCCTCTGATCAAAGAAAGGCAACAGATGATGTGGGAGATTTGTTAAAAAGCCAGCAAAAAAAAAGCAAAAATATTGGTACTGTGACTACAAATTAATGAAATATAAATATCCGAGGGCATCCAAAATTCTATGACAGTGTACATAGTCACTTTAGGTGGGTTTTGGAAATGCATGTTATAAAGAAAGGATAGGGGCTATTCCATTTTAATCAAAGAACATAAATAAAAATCATTCACATTTTATTAAGTGGAAAGTGCAACTGTTCAGTATGTTACAGAATGCAAAAGGAATTGAATTTTATGAGTTTTATTGTTTTGTGACTTTGAATCTGGAGGTCCTTTTAAGTAAAATTATTCTATATAATAACTTTTTTATTGACAGATGGACAAAAAATATTTTCAGGTTTTCCCCACAAGGACTAAGTATTTGGAAGAGTGATTTAAAAAGTAGTTATCCTATATGAAAATCTGTAAATTCAATTCATCAACTTTTGATGCATGCTGTTTTATATTTTTTATTCAATTAGTCTTTAGCAAAATGCACTTAGCAGAAATGAACAAATATCAGCTTTAGGGAGCTCTTACTTCCAAATTGGGTACTCATAAAATTAAACAACCTTTATAACAAATTAAAATTAGCGACATCTAAAGAATCAAGTCTAAAGTTTGGATACTTAAATAGGAATTTTGTTGTTTTCTGCAGAAACTGTACACCAAAGCAAGACAATGCCAATCACTAGCAAAGTACTATTTACCAAATATGTAGTAAAAATATTCAGTATAATTTTAAGCAGCTTTATTCTTCCTCTTATAGTCAGTTAGCTTGGCACTATAAAGTACTGCAGATTTTTTTTTACATGTTACATATTCTGCAGTTCCTGCCTTGTGTCTACTGCCGTAAGCAGAATAAACTGCTGAACAACAAAAGATACATGCCAATACAAATAAAGCATTACTTAACACAACATATCCTATTTACTACAGTAAAAGGAAAGAATGAACTGCACTTTGGTTTACCATGTAACCCATCCTAGACAATCTATCTCTATTGCAAAGATTAATAAAAATAATATGTAACAGCAGTATTATGTCATCTTGTGCCAGACTGTTTAGATTTTTCTGCACAATTACATAATTAAGCTTTTTCTTATAATGATTCCACTTTCACTGAAAGTTTACATAGGTAAGCTGAGAGCCTGCCAAGACAGCACCTATAAAGGTGCTTAATTTTATACAGAATTCTACAGACTTGTAAGTCTTTTCTTTTCACATGCCATTTGTTTTTCTCAAAGACAGGAATGTGAACTATAGTTTGAACAGTGATGAGAATATTAAAGCCTTTAACAGTACATGTGTTTGTGTGCTTGGTGAATGTGTATCTGTGAATCAAGTCCAATAAGATAGTCAACGCCCCATGCAAGACTTCAGCTCTTTTCACTTTCGTCAAGATGCTCTGAGCTTATCAGTACTGTAGCAGGAGTTGTCTCTTTCTTACTTTCCTCAGCAGAAGTTGTTCCCCTTCTCTTGGTGGCAGTCACCACACCCCCTTTCTGCAGAATCTCAGTAGCTTCATGTTCTAAAACCTCAGAAGGAGTAAGTGGTTCCAACTGAATGCTGCCCTGCTCACTCACATCAGAACCAAGAGCTTCTGGCTCATCCTTGCTCCTAAAAAACTGCTCAAAGCAAACATCTTCTTTGGGATCCTTATCCTGTTCTACATTTGTATCATCACTCTTTTCTTCAATACATTTTTCTTTATCAATTCTCTCGTTTCCTGTCTGTTTACATTTCTGAAGTGAATCCGTAAGAGTCTTGCAATCTTTAGTTTCATCACAAGCATCAATTCCTTCAAATTCATTTTGAATAACTTCCACATCATTGTCAACTGACTTGAAAGCCTGTGCTTCATTAGTGTTTGGAGGCGAGAGTGCTCGGTCTGAGGAATTATCCTGAACTCTTTCATCAGCATCACATTCCTTCTCTGTAGTCAATTCAGACAGCTGACCATCTGTTGTTTTCTCCGTACTTTCACTACTTTGTACATTTTCATTGGAGTTCACTTTGTCTTGTTTATCACTTAACTTGTCATAATTTGGTGAAGGCACAGCTTCCACAGATTGAGTCTCAGCCTCACATTTTAAAGGCTGATCATTTTTCTCATCATTTCTGTTAAAGAGAGAGTAGAAAACATGTTTCATATTTTCAAAAGAACAATCAAGAAATATTTTTTCAAGTAATAAAATTTCCTTTCCAATTTAGATATAAATTATCCATGCAGACTACCAACTGAATCCATCCAAAATGAAAAATTATCTCATTACCCATCAGCAGATAAACCAATTTCCAAGGTTTCGGTATCAGATGATACCGAAGAAGGTTTTGCCTAAAAGTCAGAACAAAAATGGAAACATTTAAGAACCTTAAACAAAATAATGCTATTTTGACTAGAAAAGAAAAGCAATCTAAAGAAAATGCAACTGTAAGTTCAACTTTTTAAAATAGTATTTTGAAGTAAAGGAAACAAAACTTGCAGCACAGAGGGAATATCAAAGAAATTAATCTATTCATTCAAATAAACTTTTGAGGATATTGTGCCGTGCAGTATAAAGGTTTAATACGGTTTCTATTGCCTCATTACTTGCCCATCAGTTGCTTAAAACACTTTTATGTCGAAATATGAAATTTTACTAAATTTAACCTACAAAGTAATACCTAATACAATAACTCTTCTGTTCAACACATCAATCAATCTCCCCCTACCCTTCACCCTACATGGATTTTACTTTCCCCACAGCCTGTTTAATGCAACCTCAGTAACTGCTTTTTTTAATATCTGTTCTGTTGTGGAGATGGGGCAATTCCAAAATATTTCATCGTGTACTGTCAGCAATCAGCTTCAAATATTAATTTGCCAGCCAATAAGGAGCGTAGTCATGCAACTGCCAGTGGCTGAATCACAAGCACGCTGTCAACTTTCAATGTGAAAAATCATGCCTGAAAACACCCAGAAATAAATTCATCCAGCATACTCGAAGAATAAGTCAGTCATACAACTACAGGATAGTTGCAACTTCCAGAATACTCCACAAATCGGAAAATGGATTTAGCCTGATACTGAACCCTTATTTTAGATTTCTATCACCAATGAGGCCATTATAATCATTTGCAACTTATCTGGCACATGACTAAGATTCTGCATGCCAGCATACAAGTTTTGATCACACAGTGCAACAGCTACAAATGATCAAAATTACCTCAGTCTTCTTTATTTCAAGTGTGGAGATTTGCTCATTCCCCCTGCCAGGGAAAGAAAGATTATTTGCCTTAAATTCTTTTAAGTTATATGGTTAGAGAAAAGAAACATAATGAAATGAAATTAAATGCAACTGATAACTAAAAGAAATGCACCAATTTCTAAAACAATAGTATGTTGAAAACAAACATGGAGGAACCATCACGATCTCCTCCAACTCCAAATGATCCTTTGATTTCAGTCTCTGAGGGCAACGTGCAAGCAGCTTTTAGGAGAGTGAACTCACAAAAAGCATCCAGACCAGATGGGTTTCCTGGCCAAGATCTGTGCTGACCAACTGGCTGGAGGTGTTCACTGAGATCTTAACCTCTCACTTTGGCAGTCAAGTACCCACCTGCTTCAAGTAGGCTTCAATTATACTGGTGCCCTAACATCCACAGTGATGAACTGTTTAGGAAGATTGGTGATGAAATGTATTAACTCCTGCCTGAGAAGCAACTTGGATCAGCTCCAATTTACCTACTGGACCAACAGGTCCACAGCAGATGTCATCTCATTGGCTCTTCACTCAACCTTGGAACATCTAGACAGCAAAGATGCATACATCAGAATGCTCTTTATCAACTGTGGCTTAGCATTCAATACTATCATCCCCTCAAAACTAACTTAAGACCTTAGCTCCAAGACATTGACCTCAATACCTTCTTGTACAATTGGATTCTCAATTTCCTCACTTGCAGACCCCAGTCAATTCAGATTGACAACATCTCCTCCAAAATCTCCATCAGCACAGGTGCAACACAAGGCTGTGTGCTTTACTCACTTTATATTTATGACTGCATGGCTAAGCAGAGCTCCAATGCCATATTCAAGTTTGCTGGTAACACCACTGTCGTAGGCTGAATCTGAGGTGGTGATGAATCAGCATATAGGAAGGAGATTGAAAATGTGGCTGAGTGGTGTCATAACAACAACCTCTTACTCAATGTCAGTAAGACAAGGAGCTGATAATTGACTTCAAAAGGAAACCAGAGGTTCATGAGCAAGTCCTCATGACAGGATCAGAGGTGGAGAGTATCAAGAACTTTAAATTCCTCCTTGCTATTAAATCGGAGGACCTGTCCTGGGCCCAGCACATAAGTGCCATTGCAAAGAAGTTGGCAAAAATTTAACACATCATCTAAAAGTTTGACAAACTTGCAAAGATGTATGATGGACAGTATATTGACTGGTTGCATCACAGCCTGATGTGGAAACACCAATGCCCCTGAGCAGAAATACTGACAATAAGTAGTGGATACAGCCCAGTTATCACTGGTAAAGCCCACCCACCACTGAGCACATCTACATGGAGTGCTGTTGCAAGAAAGCAGTATCCATCATCAAGGATCCCCACCGCCCAGGCCATGCTCTCTTCTCGATGCTGCTGTTGCAAGAAGGTACAGGAGCCTCAAGACCCACATCAACATGTTTAGAAACAGTTATTACCTCTCAGCCATCAGGGTCTTGAACCAGGGGAGATAAGTTCACTAATCTCAAAACTGAACTGTTCTCACAGCCTGCAGACTCACTAATGTATTTCTTGTATAACTGCAGTCAGCCAAAAATTATTAAAAGTTCTTAAAATTATTAATTAATATGAGGAAGAAGGCATTTTCTTCCATATGGTCTCCTCATATTATTCAATAAGGTGTTCTTCACAAAAGTGCTGTAGAAGCAGGAAATCTAAAATTAAAGCAGAAATTCTGGAAGTACTCCACAGTCAGACAGCACTGTGAAAACAGAAACAAAGCTATTGCTTCAAGTCAATCACCTTTTGTTCCCACCATTTTAGAAGTACAGCATGGTAACAGGCCTTTCCTACTCAATGAGTCTGCACCACCAAACTACATTCGTGCCACCAATTAACCTACTAACCCATACAGCTTTGGAATGTGGGAGGAAACAACAGTAACCTACACAGTCACAGGGAGAATGTAGAAACTCCTTACAGACAGCAGTGGAATTGAACCCAATTGCTGGTACTGTAAGGGCATTATACTAACAGTTATAACAACATCCTATACAAAAAAAAATTGTTTCTCCCCCCCCCCCCCCGCAATTTGAAAGGCTTCTTTGCTATAGATCCTCTTTTACACCAGATTTCCAAACAGATACCTAGGGAGTTTACAAACTCACTAAAAACACCTGCAACGTAATTCTTCTTGCATTCTACCATCACTGTAGTCTACTAACATTGCAGGACTTGTAAATGCCCAGGACTAAGAAGTGGGCAGGAAAATCATTGTGGACACTTGAGTTTAAGGGCAGGGTGGAAGTTGGAGGCAAAGTTGACCTGTTGTGATGAAGCTGATCTAAGTCAATCCTCAGGCAGGGGTTCATAATGTTTTATGACCAGCCTTTCAAAGCACTTCATTACAGTGGATGTATGTGTCACTGGACAATACCCGTTCTTCTTATCGTTACGAACCCGAAGGTTTCATTTGCTGTGGACTGTCACTTTAAAAGAGTGCTTCAGTAAGGCAAGACTATGATGTTGTTCACTGACTGACTGACACGTAGCTTGTTTACCTTTAAAACAAGGACACAGACAGTCAGTCAGAAGTCAGAAGAGAGAAGAGCATACCTGGAAAAGAGCTTCTCGAGGCTGGGGATTTGGAACTCTGCTATACCCACAAGGGTGGGTTGATTGTCAATCCAGTGCACATCGAATGCGTGGTCCATAGGAGTGGATTAAGGAATGTCCTGTGGGACCACTTGAAGTTAACCCTTGCCTGGGTATGTTATGTGGTAATCCCCTGAAGACGACATCCCTGTGATAGATCACTCTGGTGGTAATTCGTATGTGGATTTGGAACGGCTTTTTGTGGCTAAGTTTGCGGATGACACCAAGATAGGTGGAGGAGCAGGAA
This sequence comes from Mobula hypostoma, assembly GCF_963921235.1. Lineage (NCBI taxonomy): Eukaryota > Metazoa > Chordata > Chondrichthyes > Myliobatiformes > Myliobatidae > Mobula > Mobula hypostoma. The sequence continues at coordinate 55,939,375 of NC_086109.1, forward strand.
ATGTTGAAGAAACGGAAAGGTTGCAGAGAGACTTAGTTAGTTTAGGAGAGTGGGCAAAGAAATGGCAGATGAGATACAACATTGACAGATGTACGGTTGTACATTTCGGAAGAAGAAATAATTGGGCAGATTATTATTTAGATGGGGAGAAAATTCAAAAATCGGAAGTGCAAAGGGACTTGGGGGACCTCGTGCAGGATACCCTAGAGGTTAACCACCAAGTTGGATCGGCGGTAAGGAAAGCGAATGCTATGTTGGCATTCATTTCAAGAGGAATAGTGTATAAGAATAAGGAGGTGTTGATGAGGCTCTATGGGGCATTAGTGAGACCTCATTTGGAATACTGTGTGCAGTTTTGGGCACCCTATATTAGAAAGGATGTACTGATGTTGGAGAGAGTTCAGAGAAGATTTACGAGGATGATTCCTGGAATGCAGGGGCTAACATATGAGGAGCGTTTGTCGGCTCTTGGATTGTATGCATTAGAGTATAGAAGAATGAGAGGGGATCTCATAGAAACGTTTCAAATGTTGAAAGGGTTGGACAGAGTAGGTGTGGAAAGGTTGTTTCCCTTGGTGGGTGAGTCCAGGACAAGAGGCCATAGTCTTAGAATTAGAGGGTACCCAGTTAAAACAGAGATGAGGAGAATTTTTTTTTAGCCAGAGGGTTGTGGATTTGTGGAATTCGTTGCCACATACAGCTGTGGAGGCTCGATCATTGAGGGTGTTTAAGGAGGAGATTGACAGGTATCTAGTTAGTCAGGGCATCAAGGGATATGGGGAAAAAGCAAGAAATTGGAACTAGATAGGTGAATAGATTAGTTCATGGGGGAGCTGTGGAGCAGACTTGATGGGCCAAATGGCCTACTTCTGCTCCTTTGTCTTATGATCTTGTGACGGAGGATCTTAGACAACTGATATTTATTAATTACCCTCGTGGAACCTGTGGAATTCGACATAATTACCTTTTCTCTACATTTACCCTGGATTACAAATCTCTCTCTCTTACCATTTATTCCGTGGATGAACTGAACTTTTCCTACTTTGCCATCCCAAGACTCTAAACTTTGTTTCCCCAAGCTTAACTTAATTTGGGAGCTATATTACATACATATATACACATAACACTGTTAACATTTGTTTATCTTTGTTAAGTTATGATATTATAAGTAGATACTAATAAAGATAGTGGTTTTAACATTAAAACCCGACTCAGTGTGAAATCTCTTGCTGCTGGTTTATTTCTAAAACATTACAGTACGTAACATTATGCACGGGTATGACTGAAGCCTGCTTAAAGCAGGTGGGCACCTCAGATTGCTGAAGCAAGAGGCTGAAAATGTCAGTAAACACTCCAGCAAATGATTAGCACAGGTCCTCAATAGTCTGCCAGGTACACCACCTGGGCCAGATTCTTTCCTTGATTCACTCTCCTGAAGGATGCTTTCAGCCAGTCTCAGAGACTGAAATCACTGGGTTGTTGGGGGCTGCGGGAACTCGTGAAGGTGCCCCCATGTTCTGTCAATCAAATTGAGCATAAAGGGCATAGAGCTCATCTGGAAGCAAAACCTTGTTGTCATTGATGCTGCTTTGTAGGAAGCGATGGCATTCAAGCCCTGCCACAGCTGTTCAGCATCCTTCTGTGATTCAAGCTTGTTCCGGAATTGCCACTTCACATGTAGAATGGTTTTCTGGAGGTCATACCTGTTCTTCTTCCTTTGATTGCCAGTTCTGAAAGCCACTGATCTAGCCCTCATCAGTTTACATATCTCTTGGTTCATCCAGGGCTTCTGGTTGGGAAGGTGCTGAATTGTTTTATAGGTGCACTTTCTTCTATGCGTGTCCTTATAAAGTCTGTAACAACTGTGGCGTATTCATTTAGGGCCTTTGTTGAGTCCTTTAATATGACCAGTCCACCAACTCAAAGCAATACTGCAGCTGCTTCTCTGCCTTCCATAACCACCTTTTTGTTGTTTTTCCCTCTGGTGCCTTGCTCTTTAGTCTCTGCCTATGTGCAGGTAGGAGAAAGACAGCCCAGATTTCCCATAATCAGGTCAAGGGATGGAACAGTAGACATTATTGATGGTAGTATTGCAGTAGCTGAGTGAGTTGGTTTCTCTGGTGCTGCAGATGATGTGCTGATGGTAGGTGGGCAGAGATTTCTTCAAGCTCTGACTGAAATCCCCAGCAAGAATGTGAAAGGGTGGGCTATTTCTTCTTTGTTAATCACGGTATTTAATACATCGAGTACTTGCTTGACATACTTGCCTTTGGCAGTACGTATGTAAACTGCAATTAGAATCATTGTGGAGAACTCTCCCAGTAAGTAGAACTTAACAATTGAACTAAATAATTCAATGTTCCAACATTGGTTAGCATAATGCTATTACAACACCAGTGACCTGGGTCAATTCCACTGCTCTCTGTAAAGAGTTTGTATGATCTCCCCATGACCATATGAGTTTCCTCTGGGAGCTCCGGTTTCCTGCCACATCCTGAAGATGTACATGTTAGTAGGTTAATTAGTCAGGTGGTATAGCTGGGTAGTGTGGGTTTGTTGGGCTCGAAGTGCCTGTTACCATGCTGTATCTCGAAATAAATAAATATTAAATATAATCAAATTTGTAAGCAATAATGCAAAACAAAACTTCAATTTGAATATTTCCAATATTTCAGTTTGTTGAATATTGTTATACAATATATTAATTTATTGTCTCTTTGCAAATACTTCACTCTAATTATGTTGTAAACAAAGATTAGCTAACGGTTACAGGTTCTATTACTACAATGGAAACAGATAATTCCTTTTAATTTAATAAGTATTACATCTTAATTGAATATAACAGATAAATTAATGTTTACTGCAAAAGTACAGTTTCAAGAAAAAGTTTGTGAACCATTTGCAATTACCTGGTTTTCTGCATTAATTACTCATAAAATGTGGTCTGATCTTCATCTAAGTCACAATAATAGACAAACACTGAATTCGGCTTGCAGTTCAATACCTAGTAAATCAGTTTCTCGATTATATAATGCACTCTCCCATGCTAAAAATGTAAACACATTGTATATTAAAGAGAAGTGGGAGAAAGAAGCGGGGTTGGTACTTTCAGAGGAGGCTTGGGGGAAAACATGCAGCTTTCAGTGGTCTTCGACTAATTCTTTGACTTGGAGAGAACATTATTGGAAAAACATTATAAGATACTTCAAGACCCCGTATCAGGAAAAATATAAAGACACAAACGTGACGTGTTGGAGAAGGTGCGGCTCCAAGGAGGCAAATCATTTCCATATTTTCTGGGATTGCCCTAAATTAAGTTTATATTGGAAAGGTATTCATAGAACATTAGTTAAGGTACTTAAGACCCAGATACCTCTGAATTTTGAGACGCTCTATTTGGGGCATGTATTGTTTCTTGAACAGAAGAAAGATATAAAGTTGCTGCAGGCCCTTTTAGCGGCAAGTAAGAAATCAATCACTAGAAAGTGGCTAAATCCAATACCACCTATATTAGAAGATTGGCACGAAATTATCTTGGAAATATTTAAAATGGAAAAGATGACTTACTCCCTGAGAATTCAAAAAGAAAAATTTTATCAAATCTGGAATAAATGGATTGAATATATAACCCCAAAGCGAGCAGACTTTAGATGACTCTCCTAATGATTTATATGATTTATACAGCTCTTCTCATCAACACAGTAATATTGCTAACGTAAGCACGCCTGGTCTAAATGTTTACTGTTTTTGTTTTTTTTGGAAAATAGAGAGTTAACACAAGTAAAGGAAAAGATTTGGGAAAGGGATAAAAAATGATAAAATTAAGTAAATAAGTACATAGGGATTGGATAATTATGTTTGGAGGCAGGAGCAAGCATGAACAAGTTAGGATATAAACACCTACAATGGTTGTTACATAGGATTACATATAACATTTTGGACCAGAAGAAATGGTCCAGAAGAGATATATGGAAATTATTATTAATCCACTATTATTACTATTTTTCTTAACAACTAATATCATTACTTAGCCTAATAGATTAGAATTTCAACTGTACATAATTATCTATTTAAGTGTCTAATTTCTTTTTATATCATCTTAATGTGTACTTAGGAATGTATAAATAATTATAGTTTTATACATATAAAAAAAGGAAAAGGTTATACATGTGAAAAAAGTACATACTTGTGAATTCCTTATCCAAATAAAAATTAAAAATTAAAAAAAATAAACAAACACAATCTACCTAAACTAATAACACACAAACAATCATCAGTACCGAGTACATTGCTTAAACAGTCACAGTCTAGGTTCAAAAAAGCATGTGAACCTCTGGGGTAATATCTTCTACAAAAGGTATTTGGAGTCAGGTGTTCCAATCAATAAGATGAGATTGGAGGTGTGCTTTGCAGATATACCCTGCCCTACAATAAAAGACACACAAAGTCAGGTTACTCACAGAGCCTGCTCTGCTCAAGAAAAATCTGTTTATCTGCACCATACCATAATCAAAACAATTAGAAGAAGAACTGTAGAGGTGCATGAAGCTGGAAGAGGCTACAAAAGCATTTCTAAAGACTTGGATGTTCATCAGTCCACAGTAAGAGAAATTGTCTACAAATGGAGGAAATTCAGTACTGTTGCCATCTTCCCTATGCGTGGGCCATCCTGCAAAGATCGCACCAAGAGCATAACATGCAATGCTGAAGGAGGAGAACACAAGGGTAACAGTAAAAGACCTCCAGAAATCTCTAGAATTTGCTAAAGTCTCTGTTCATGTGTCCACTATAAGAAAAACACTGAACAAGAATGCTCTCCAAAAAAGAAAATATTGCTGCATGTATCAAGTTTGCAAAACACCACCTGGATGTTCCACAACACTTCTGGGACAATGTTCTGTGGACAGATAAGACAAAAGTTGTACTTTTTGGCAGAAATACATATCGTTATTTTTGGAGGAAAAAGGGCACTACACACCAACACCAAAACATCATCCCAACTGTGAAACATGGTGGAGGGGAACATCATGGTTTGAGGCTGCTGTGCTGGCTCAGGGCTTAGACAGCTTGCAATAGTTAAGGGAACAATTAATTCAAAATTGTATCAAGATATTTTACAGGAGAATGCCAGTGTAGTGGTCCATCACCTGAAGCTTAATAGAAGTTGGATGATACAACAAGACAATGATCCAAAAGACAAGAGTAAACCATTAACATAATTGTTTAAAAATGTTTAAAATTTGTGTTTCAGAATGGCCAAGTCGGAGTCAGACCTTAACCCAATTGAGATTGCTGTGCCATGACCTGAACTGAGATGTTCATGGAAGGTATCCCAGAAATTTCGATAAACTGAAACAGCTTTGTATGGAGGAATGGTCTAAAATTTCTTCTTGCCATTGTGCAAGTCTGATCAGCAGGTAAAGGAAATGTTTGCTGGAGGTTACTGCTGCTAAAGAAGATTCTACCTGTTATTAAATACAAGGGTTCACATACTTTTTCCAGCCTGCACTGTAAATAATTAAATAATGTGTTCAATTAAGACATGAAAAGTACAATTGTTTGCATGTTATTAGTTTAGGCAGATTGTGTTTGGCTATTATTGTGACTAAGATGAAGATCAGACCAAATATTATTAGTTATTAATGCAGAAAACCAGGTAATTGCAAATGGTTCACAAACTTTTTCTTGCAACTGTAAATATATTCTAATATTTTTAAATAATGCAAATGTCTTCTTGGTACAATGTTGATTTTATCTACTACAGCAGAGCATTTATAGAGTATAAAATCTAGTTATTAATCATTTATTACATGATTCATGACCCTCCATGTCTAAACCGCAGCTCTTTTCTGCCCCTGTATGCTACATTAAGCATAGTAAACAGATATATTGATTTTGTCTACAAGGGAATCTGGATAATGTGCAATCAAACATAATATCTGGATCACTAATTTAGTAATAAATTAGCTTCCCAGTAAGATGTCGAGTGTATGAAAAATAGTCCAAGCCAACTCCACCTCTGAAATTTGTTTTAATATCTATGGGTGAATAATAAAGTTAACATTCATTAATGAATTCACTCCATTAGAGCTAACAGCAGTCCTTTTGGTGCCATTTTGCAATCCATTCCCATTAGCTAACTTAAAATTGGTTGATTTATGATGCAAAAGCTGTATAATAAAATTTTTTAAATTACTCAACCTACATCTGTTGCTATATTATACAGTATAGCAACAGTAGATTATATCCTACAGGTAATTAGCGGCTGAAATCATTAATAAAGGAAAAATAATGAGGAAAGGCAAAATCAAAACAATAAATGACACTCTCTAGCCATTTTCAGGTCAGGGAATTAGAATCCCCAAATCTACTTAATCATGAACATAATTTTCCAATATGTTAAAAAGCAAGGAGGAATGAAATAGCCATGGATTACTTGCTCATTACAGACTTACCATTATTAATCAATAAGGGCTAAATGACAAATTTCTAATATTAACATATTTCAACAAATGTTTAGAATTATACAAAATTGAGAACATAAGGTGTGCTCATGCTGTTGGAAAAAGAACTATCCAGCCTAATTCCATCTTCAGTAGTATTTCCGGGTCTTCAAGAATATATTGAAGTACTTTACAATGTAATGACAATTTTTGTCACTTCTGCCTAGACCCTTACCACCCTAAGATAAAATAAAATTCTCCTTCTCCTCTCAAACCCTTCTACCATTTATTTTATATACAGGATTTCAGGCTGTTAGCATCTCTTCTAAAGGAAAGTGATCTGTTCTCTTTGGAGCATAAAAGACAACACTGGAAGATCTTAGCCGGTCAAGCAACATCTGTATAACCAAAACAGTTCAAATCAATATTTTGGATTGAGATCCTGCATCAGGACTACTTGACTTGCAAAGTTCTTCCAGTGTAATGCTCTTTATTCCAGACCCCAGTATCAGTGGTCTTTGTCTTCAGATTTGCATATTTACTTTATTTAGAAGCCTCAAACTTATACTTCATGGGAACTCCACTGGTAACTACCATTAAGTTTTCTCAGTCTCTGTTGCATATAAGCCCTTAGTTTACCCAGTATTTTCTCAATGCTACAATATTCCAATTGTGACAACATCATTATAAATTTCTTTGCAATAATTTGGTAACTAGACCTGTCCATTGTGCACAGGATGTACTCTAACTAGTCTTTTATATAGTTCCAGCACAATCTTCCTTACCTTGCTATGTGAAAAGTCTTGTTTATGTCCTTGCTCTTATGGTCTATTTACCTGAACAAATGTTACACTGTTTATCTCAGCTCAGCGTTCTTTGGAAAACAGCTTAACCAACTACGCGTGCGTGTTTGTGTGTATGTAAGAAACTTATGGATGAGAATTTATTTTATGTAGGATTTGCACTTTCACCAGCTTGAAAAGAACATGTTGTGATCACTTGCACAATGTTAATAACCTCACAGAGGTTTTACAATGAAATAAAGATTAACATATACCAGGATGAAAGTTACCTAACACCAGTTTGGAGATTTGACTTGTTTGACTTTGCAAACTTTGCAAGTTTGACTTTGGGGAGGTGTTGCGAATGCTAGGAACATGGCTTTTTTTTTGCTTCAGGGTGATAAGTTGAAGTGCAACATGTGAGCAAAGTAATTAGTATTAAATGCTATGCTTGCACAAATAAAAATGAAGACTATTGCTGCAAAAAGTAACAGATCTGTAAAGCTCATACCAAGTTAGCAAGATAAACTGAGTTGTCTATAGTTTTAGGTTTTATTTCTATGAACAAAATGCTCATCAGAGTATGGAGGAAAAAAAAATCCTCAAAAGAAACAACACTCTACATTAAAAGTCCAAGAAGCTCTCAAGTAAGATACTTATCATCAACTGAACCTACAGCATAATTAGGAACTATAGTCCTGTATATCGTTAGGAATATTCAAACACTAGACAGACACTGTGGGCATAATAGGTGAGCTAATGCACACAATTTTATTAGTCCTACATCGATTCTTTCTTTTGACTTTTACTTTTTAAAAATCTTACAAAAGGCAACTGCTAAAATGAAACACTGAGATACAACAATCATATAACACAGAACATAGCTAAATACCACGTCCATTACTTTATTACAAATGCTATCCTATTGGTTCCTCTCATTGGTGGTGTATCTTCCAACATACATGGTGTTCAGATATACATTAAAATGATATTGAAATGGCATTAATAAATTTACAAGTGGATGTTTGTTAATTGTGCAAAGTTCTTTTCTTTGGCTATAAGGGTTAACAATGATTTGCTTCCACTCTGATTCTGATTAGATGATGTGTGATAGTGAGTGCCTAAAAGGTCAGGGTAGTTTCTGAGGTTATGTACTCCTTCTACCTTTACTGTGCTCCCGAAGCCTAAACTCATGGTACCATCCTGTATGCTAATTCAGTTTGAGAATTATGGGCCAGATATTCCCAGAAGTTAGTGGGGATATTGTATTTTTTTCCCCAAGGTGGCTTTGAGGACATCCTTGAATTTTTTCCTCCACCCTCCTGGTACGTTTGTTACCTAGACAGAAATTTCAAGACAAAAGAGAATGCAGAGAAGTTGACATCACCTACTGCCTCCAAAAATGCTGCTTGACCTGTTGGTATTATTAGGCATTCGCATGATTTAGTCTGTGCAAATAAGTGTAGTTAAGGCCTCAACGCAATGATATTGGTCTGATTAAGGATGGTAGTATTGGTTCATTTATCCCAGCAGGATTTTGGGAAGAGGGTTTTGGTAGTATCCATTTAGTACCTTGAGGTGGCTGGTATTATTAGCCAAAGTCAAAGAGGCATAAAAGAGCGTAAGGATTACAGCTACTCAGTGGGCTGTGGATTCTATAACAAATTTGAGGCATGAACCTTCAAGCGTATTTCCTCAGTAAGCCAATGACACTGAATTAAACAATGAGTTTGCTTCAAGGTGGCATGCAAGCCATGATTCTAACCAACTGGGTCCACAAAAAACCAGTTTCAATGCATATTAGTGTCAAACAAAGTTGTGTCCTTGTCCCAAGGTTCTTTTTTTCAATATTTTGCATTGCAATGCGTCATCTCATTCCAACAAGCTTCTCACTGGAGTGAAACTAAATGTACAGGATAAAAACTGTTGACTTTTCTCACGAACCAAGGGCTCCCAACTTCAGTACTAAAGCTACATTACAGACAATGAATTCAGAGGTCAAGCTCTAAATCATTATATGGGAAGACAGAGCATATATTCAACACCTATAAACATCTTCTACCACTCTATATAACACTAATCTTTAACAATAAAGATTCACTACAAGATGCTGGAAAACATGGACTGCTTCCCAGATCTAAGACACCACCTCTCAGAATATCCCTTTTAATAAACATGTAATTTTCAGTCACTGTGAGTAAAAGCTTGGACTATACCAATTACAAGGCTAAAAACGGGCAATCAAATGGTATCAATGCATTCATTGTCTCTTTTCTCTCATTCTTCTTCCCCTTTTTATTCGTTCCTCCTCCTTCCCTCATTATAACCTATTAGATATGGGATCTGTGGTGGTTCCCTCTGTCTATTTAAGGGATTCAACCTCTTTATCCATTGCCAATGTGACTTACTATAAATTTTCCAGTTTAAATACAACATATTCAACTGTTACGGATGCAGCATCAGAAGGTCCCTTCAGAGAGAGCAGGAATGCTGTCAGGAATTACTGGCAGACTGCCTATAGAGGCAGATAACAATTGAGTTATTATGTGTACAATAGTGGTATCCAGCAGAGGAAAGAACAAAATTTAGGTCAGTTAGAGTTAATTCAGATAAATCAAAGAAGGAAAAAAAAATCATCTCCTTATACAGTGCCCTGTAAAGGTATTCAGCCCCTAACCTTTTGTTCACATAAAAGAGTATTACAAGTAAGGGATTTTGATCAATTTAACTGAGAATTTTTATTTGTGAATCCAATGCTCCTTTTTTCATAGCAGAATCCAAAATATAGGAAAAATTGTAAAGTAGGAAAAACTGAAATGTCAGTAGTTCAAAAGTATTCTCCCCCCTTTGCTCAGTACTTAGTTGAACCACTTTTCGCAGCCAGTAGTCTTTTTGGATAAGCCTCCATTGCACGACATGATGGAGCAAGATTTGCCCATTCCTCCTTGCAAACTTGCTAAAGCTGTGCCTGGTTAATTGAGTGGTCGTGGTGGACAGTAATCTTGAGGTCTTGTCAGAGATGTTTGATTGGGTTAAGGGCAGGACTCTTGACAGGGCCACTCAATAATATCAATTTTCTTCATCTGAAGCCACTCCACGGTTACTCTGGCAGTGTGCTTTGGGTCGTTGTCCTATTGAAAGACGAACTTCCTCCCAGTTTCAGCTTTCTGGCAAAGGCTAGCAGGGCTTTATCCAGGATCTCTCTGTATTTAGCAGTGTTCATCTTCCCATCAATCCTGACCAGTTTTCCAGTCACTGCTGCTGAAAAGCGTCTCCGCAGCATGATGCTACTTCCACCATACTCTACAGTAGGGATGGTGTTACCTGGCTGATGTGCAGTATTAGATTTCTGCCACATGTACTACTTAGTGTTGAGGCCAAAAGTTCCACTTTAGTCAGACTACAAGACCTTAGAACATAGAAAGTAGAAAATCTACAGCACATTACAGGCTCTTCGGCCCACAAAGCCGTGCCAACCATGTAACCTACTCTTAAAGCTGCTAATTAATAACTAAGTGATAATTTGCAAAGTCTTTATGCACAAAGATATGTTTTTTTTAAAGCCAGGGGTCCTTCCTTGCCACTCTTCCATAAATACCCTTTTTGTGCAAGGCCTTAGAGATTGTGGAGCCATGAACCTCATCTCCAGCTGCAGCTACTGACTGTTGCCGTCATTGTAACCTCTCTTACAGTGCCAAGTCCAACTAAATTTAGAGGGATGGCCTGACCTAGGCAGTGCGGCTGCTGTTTCGTATTTTTTCTACTTTTTCCACAATGGACTGCATTGAGCTCTGAGGTATGCTTAGTGCCTTTGAGATGGTCTTGTAACCGTCGCAAGATTTGTGCTTCTCTATTATCATCTCCCTGACTTGTCTTGAATGCCCTTCTGTCTTCATTTTGGTTTGGTCTATTGAAAATCTACCATACTTTTGGTCCTTACAGGGAGAGAGGATATTTATTCTCATGAATTCATTGAAAACAGGTGATCCTCCAATTTTCTACATCAACAAATTGGGTGAGTTGGTAATGTAACACAGCATGGCTACTGCAGAAAGCTAGCACAGTAATTACATTGGGGATGAATACTTTTTCAGCCTCACAATTTTGGTTTTTACTTTTTAGTAAACTGTTGGCAGGTTTTGGAATTCTTCTTTTGATTTGACATGATGCACACTGTTTTGTAGATTAGCTCAAAAATCCAACTTCAATATATTTTAAGTTTAGAAATTAAGACAGTAAAATGTGAATACAGTTGTGGGGGAATACTTTTTCAAGGCTTTGTATATATTTTCACAGTATCCTACAAAAATACACTTTCATTCGCATCAAACACAATTAAAACTGCAGCTCTAATTTGATACTAAATAAAATTTGCATCCAACTAGGGGAAAAGTTAACATAAATAATGTTGACTCTGAGACAATCAATATTGTAGCCCATGGCGCTTTCACAATCTTTCCACTGCTTAAATTGAACTATTTCTACAAAAGTTAAAGTACGCAGTTAGCCATTATCGCAGTTTCATATTCGGATACTCCTAAGCATCCATCACTCTGGTTTTGCTGGTGTATGGTTCAGGAAAGGGTGTTGAACTCAAGAGTTTGTAGAGTTGAATACTGGATTCACATTTACATAAGAGACACAAGTAGCTCACAATGAAAATTTAAAGTATTTCTCAACACACTTAAATGTTATCCCGAATCAATCAAAATACTGCAGATACTGTAAATCTGAAGAGAGAAAATGAGTTAATGTTTTAGGTTTTGCTGCAGAAAGTTGTAAACTCTGCCAGCTCCATCATGGACACTCGCCTCCACAGCATCCAGGACACCTTCAAAAGACAATGCTCAATAGCGGCATCCACTATTAAGCACCCAATCACCCAGTCCACATCCTCTACTCATTGCTATAATCAAGGAGAAGACACACACTCAATGTTTCAGGAACAGTTTATTCCCCTCTCCCATCAGATTTCTGAATGGATAATGAACCCATGAACACTAACTCAGTATTTTTCCCTCTCTTTTCACACTACTTATTTAATTTAATTTTATTTTATATGTATACTTCTTATTTTTTTTAGGCATCCGTTAGTCTCGTGAGACCATGGATTTGCGCCTTGGAAGGTTTCCAGGGTGCAGGCCTTGGCAAGGTTGTATGGAAGACTGGCAGTTGCCCATGCTGCAAGGCTCCCTTCTCCACAACACCGATGTTGTCCAAGGGAAGGGCATTAGGACCCATACAGCTTGGCACCAGTGTCTTCGCAGAGCACTGTGTGATTAAGTGCCTTGCTCAAGGACACAACACACTGCCTCGGCTGGGGCTCAAACTCACAACCTTCAGATCGCTAGTCCAATGCTTTAACCACTTGGCCACGTGCCCACAAACCACTTAACAAGCACCAAATAAGTACCAAGTAAATTGCTACTTCACCCGGAAGGAGTGTTAAACAGCTCCTAGATGACAAGAAATAAGTCGGTAAAAAGGTAGTAGTTGCAAATCCTGTCATTGCCTGGGAAGTATTGAGAAGGTGAAAAGGTGTTGAGTCAGATGAAAAGAATGGAGCAGTGTTTTCACAGTTATGTGCCCCTTTTAGTGTTATATACCTCATGGATATCTTGTGACTGTCTTATGAGGATGATGTAATAGTCTTGCGGATGTCACCTGATGTAACTTTCCCGCCGATGTGAGGTCATGTGATGACCTGTTCTCACCAGGTATATAAGTGTAGACCCCTGGTGACGCAGTTAGTTTTCCAGTTAGAACGTTAACCAGAGACTCCGCTCCGCCGCGTATTTGCCTTATGACGCAGTTTTATTTAAAACGGAGTTTTACATTCTATTGTAAGGTACAGAAGTGCTGGGCTGGCAGTTTCACCAATAGCTGCCAGATTTGTTGATGTACCTTTTCAGTAGTATTGGAGAGGGAAGACGGGAACCTGAAGGAGTCGTTCGACGGTTGAAAGGATCGACCATTATTGAATTCGTTCAAGAAAGAATGATCTGCATGAGATAGCCTCTGCTAAAAGTAGCAGAAAGATTGTGCAGTATCTAGTACCCAGAGGGAAAGGTCAGTGCCTTTAAACCATTTTATTTCTGTCGTTGTCAACCCTGTGGACCAGGCAGGATCCGGCTGGGATCAACAGTGAGGTCATGCCTTCGAGGAATACTTTACTTCAGGAAAGTCTCTCCTAATTGACAGTATAAATCTCTTGGACTTTTGAATTTACCATTCTAAGAACTGTGTTTGAATTTACCACCTTAAGAACTGTTTTCGCATTTATCGCTTTAAGAACTAGCACTGAGTGGTGGTTTGTTAAATGGCCGCATAGCGGTTTACTTCCGGTTAAGATTTTCATTTTTTAAATATTGAGCAGAGTTTAATAAATGTTTGATTGTTTTTATAAAATCTGACTCATTTCTTCGTTCATTGTTGCCGATCACGTCACAAAAGACTGAGAGGTGTGAAGGAGAACATTAAGGTGAGGACAAGTAAAACTCCTGATGTCACATAGCGGTGTGTCAGAGCAGTACTGAAGTAAGTGAAATAATAGTAGTCAAATGGTATCCTGAGTTAATTCCAAAATTTCTTACACTTTTCAAGATTTATAAAGTAATAAGCAATTTGCTTAAATTAGATGGCACATAGAGAAAATATCAAATATTTAAACATTACATGACATGACATTAACTCTGTAAAAGATCTTCACATAGAAAAGGAAGCCCCATTCTTTTTGATTGGGAAAAAAACATCATCAATATTGTATTTTACTACTTATCCATGATTGAACCCTGTGAATACTGGATAAGCAACTGTGATAAGTATTCAAAACAGTCAAACCCAGATATAGGCTGTAAATGTCTGCTGGATGCAAAACTTTAATTACTCTACATTATAATCATATGAGGGATTTATCCAAGTCACCTTTTGTACACTCCCAGATGCCAACTATTGAGTACTTGCAGGTTGGTCTCCAGTTAGGATTTCTAAGCTGCTTAATGTTGTTCAACATAAAAGTAGTGAACATATTTATCAGTGATAACCAAACAAATGGTTGCAAAACTTTATAAAAAGACAGCACAACTGTGTTAAAAATGTACTTACGAACTACAATGTAAGAAATAATTTTTCCAAACCATTTTTGGAAGTGGGGAAATACTATCCATAATTAACAAAATTAATTAAGGTGCATATACCTCACAAATTGGGGTGTATGAGGTGTCCAGGGAGGGTTAGCACCTCTGGTGAAGGCGAGTGTCATGTCCATTCCAGGTCAGCTCACTCACCTTTGGTCCCCTCCAGAGTCAGCTCTCACCTGTGTTCCAGTAAGTAGCTGTTTGTGTGTGACAGCAGCCACAACACAGTACACCGCTTCAACCAGAGGGCTAAACCAGGTGAGGGTATTTGGTGGCTTCATACCCTGATGAGATAGAACCATTGCCCATTCTTGCATACAGTCGGCTCTGGCAGACTGAGCGAATGAGATCTACAGTGAGATCCAATGGCCAGGAAGGCGGTTCTGCAACGCTCTGTGGAAAGTGAAGGGCATGACAAGGCACAGAAGATGACACATGGTCATTCACTGTAACCAAGAAAGAACCTAGGTTATGATGCTTGTTTGTACTACTGGAACCGGACTTCTGGGGTTGAGAGAGTTTAACTACCCCAGTGCAATGGCTTTTCCACTATAAAATTTCTGCCGCACAGGTTTCCTGTCAATGTCGGACATCATGGACAACCACCGTCTACAAATTCTTTACATAAAAGCAACAAGAGAGAACACCTAAGCACTTCAAAATAAAACTTTTGTCAGTACCTCCAGTTGAACTCTGTCTTTTTGTGTGTTTCCCCCTAGCTGTCAGTCTAAGGTTTTGTATTGCCACATGTTCCTGCTCTACTCTGGCCCCTGTATTACTGAGTAGTCCGTCTCTCATCTGTTTCTCACTATTACCTGTATTGCTGCCACCTGTGTCTCACTGTGCTCCAACTATCATCTGCCTGTCTGTTTATTGCTCAGTGTATTTCAGTCCTGTGTTTTCACCTGTTTGTGGCCAATTTGTGCCAGTGAATTTTCCTGAGCCTTTCCTGCATTCGTATCTGTACTCTGTCTGAATATTGACTCTGCCTGTTCCTGATTCTGGTTTTTGGATTTCTCTGGATGTTTTGATCTCTGCCTGAACTTTGACGCTGACTTTGTTTGCACCTCAATTAATATGACTGTGTGCACAGTACTGGGTTTGCGATTAGATCCCTGCTCCAGCATCCTGACAACTTTACAGAAAAACCTCTTCAAATTTATTTGCTGAGACCAAAATGGATTGAAGAAAAAGGATACTTACTGGAATATATTGTCAACATCACTGGAAGCTGTAAGCAAAGAAAATCAGAATTATTAAAAAAAAGTTTTCTTCATCTTGTGAAGAACTGACTTGCTATCAAAATAAGGTCTTGGGTACATAAACACGAGGAATTTTGCAGATGCTGGAAATTCAAGCAACACACATCAAAGTTGCTGGTGAACGCAGCAGGCCAGGCAGCATCTCTAGGAAGAGGTACAGTCGACGTTTCAGGCCGAGACCTTTCGTCAGGACTAACTGAAGGAAGAGCTAGTAAGAGATTTGAAAGTGGGAGGGGGAGGGGGGGATCCAAAATGATAGGAGAAGACAGGAGGGGGAGGGATGGAGCCAAGAGCTGCACAGGTGATTGGCAAAAGGGATACGAGAGGATCATGGGACAGGAGGCCCAGGGAGAAGGTGGGGGGGGAACCCAGAGGATGGGCAAGGGGTATAGTCAGAGGGACAGAGGGAATAAAAGGAGAGTGAGAGAAGGGTGGTACATAGTTCACTATCACTCCTCAGAGAACCCACTGGAAATCCAAGTGCACAAAAGAAGGAATGTACAAACTTGATTACAGAGGATGCTAGTGTCAGAGAGTGTATGATCATACATTTTGGCAGAAGAAATAAAAGGGTAGACTATTTTCTAAATGGTGATGAGGAAGGCAAATGCAATGTTAGCATTCATTTTAAAAGCACTAGAACATAAATGCAAGGATGTAACGTTGAGGCTTTATAAAGCACTGGTGAGGCCTCACTTGGAGTGCGGTTAGCAGTTGTGGGTCCTTTATCTTAGAAAAGATGTACTGACACTGGAGAGGGTTCAATGGAGGTTCACAAAAATGATTCCAGGATTGAATGGCCTGTCATACGAAGAGCATTTGATGGCTCTGGGCCTGTACATATTAGAAATCAGAAGAATGAGAGGTGACCTAATTTAAACCTATTGAATGTTGAAAGGCCTCGATAGAGTGGATGTGGAAAGGATGTTTTCTATAGTGGGACAGTCCAGAACCAGAGGACACAGCCTCAGAATAGAGGGGTTTCCTTTTAAAAGAGATTACGAGCAATTTCTTTAGCCGAAGAATGGTGAATCTGTGGAATTCATTGCTACAGGCAGCTGTGGAGGCCAAGTCTTTGCATACATTTAGAACAGAGGTGGATAGATTCTTGATTGGTCAGGTCATGAAGGGATACAAGGTGAAGGCAGGAGGGGCTGAGAGGGAAAACGGATCAGCCACCATGAAATGGTGGAGTAGACTCAATTAACCAATTGGCCTAATTCTGCTCCTGTATGTTATGGTGTAATGGACTGGAGAATAGCCACTGTTGTTCCATTGTTTATACTATAAATGGAACAAATTTTATAGGGACAATAGGGGCTAAAGGCCAAGAAATTACAGACTGGTGAGCCCTATATCAGTGGCAAGGGAAATCATTGGGACTTACTCACATACTGAAATGTATTTGCAAAGGTCCTTTGTGGTAAATTGATCCAGAAGATTAAGACACATGGGATCCACGGAAACTTGGTAGATTGGAGTCAAATTGACTTGGCCATAGAAAACAAAGGGGAACGGTGGAGCTTTGTTATTTTGACTGGAGGTCCGTGACCAGTGGTGTTCAGCAGGGATCAGTGCTGAGACAGCCGTATCTGCATACAAATGTATGTGGGCTGATTAAGTTTTCCGATAACACAAAAATTATGGAGTTGCGGATGATAAAGAAGGTTACAGTAGATCAGCTGGAAATAGTGGCAGAGAAATAGTAAGGGGAGCTTAATCCTAACAAATGTTAGGTGTCGCACTTTGAGAGGTCAAAACAATACACAATTAATGACAAGATCCTTAACGGCAATATGGTACATAGGTACCTTGCGGTCCAAGTCCGACTCTCCCTGACTGGACAACACAAAGCTGAAGGGAAAGCTGATAAAAGTATACAAAGTTATCAGAGGCATAATTAGGATAGATGTTCAGACTCTTTTACCCAGGGTGGAAATCTGTGAGGCAAGATTTTTTAAAACATCTACAGTGGTAGATGCCTGTAACATGCTGCCACAGAAGGTGGGGGGGGGGGGGTGTGTGTGTGTGTGTGTGTGTGTGTGTATGTATATATATATATATATATATATATATATATATATATATATAAAGTTTTAGAAGTTATTTAGACAGGTACATTAAGTGACAGGATATATAGCATGTGTGGAGACATGATCTAAGGGACTGTTCATGTACTGTTCTTATTTCTATAGGGAGAGTAGAAAGATAATACTGCTGATTCATTCATTCTTTTTCCACAGGATTATTGCACAAGACAATCTATCCAGTGCTCATTTAGACAACATTTAGAAGTATTTTTTTTAAATAGCAAAACAGAAGCAAAAACTGAAGAATTTTGTAAGTAATTGGTTTCATAAGAGAAGCTGCTCAAACAAAATAAAATGACATCCAATCTGTCAAGCTTTTCCACTTACCACTGGATTTTGAAATGATGCGACAGACATGGAGCTTGTTTTGATCAAGATGTGTTGCCATGTTGTCTGAATCAGTAATGCTGGCTTCAAATGAACAACTAGCACATAGTAGTTTTATATTTCTGTAACAATATAAAGTACAGTCATTTACCCCCTGAAAAATGTCTTCACACTGTCAGGAGTGGTGGTGAAAGCAGATAATGTAGTGGTATTTCAGAAGCTTTTAGGTAGGCATATAAAATTTCATGTTATGACTGATTGCACATAGGAGGAAATATAGGAGCGATGTCAGAGGTTAAGTTCTTTTTACACACAGATGGGTGAGTGGAATGCACTGCCAGGAGTGGTCATAGAAGGAACATTTAAGATTTTAAGATGGCATTTGAGGATGAAAGAAAATGGAGGGCTATGTGGGAGGGAAGCGTTAGATTAATTCTAGAGTAGGTTAAAAGTTCAGCACAACATTGTGGGCCAAAGGGCCTGTACTGTGCAGTAGTGTTCTATGAATGAAAGTACATGGATCCTGTCTAAGCAGAAGGAATTAAACTGGGGAGAATATTCAGCACAGACACCGTGGGTCTAAGGGCCTGTTTCTGTGCTGTACTATTCTATCAGACATCCCACCCTGCAAAAACTCATTTCAGGGTGGTAACACCCCACCCGACCCCTGACAGCCTCCAAGGGTGTATGTCATACTTTGTTTAGTGATTTTGTCTAATCTATAAACCAAGTTGGGTATATGCAGCAAAAGTGACATTAAAATATGTACTTACATTATGTTATATTATCATGTTTATTCTATTACAACTTTAAGCAAGTCTACAGGGAGTTTGGCCTCATCACATAGGACATCGATAGCGTAGCTCCTTGGCAACTAGCCAGCTAGTTTAAATCGGGGGTCCTCAACCTTTTTTGCACCGCAGACCGGCCGACCGGGGGGGGGGGCGGGGGGGGTAGCATTAAACGAACTGGAATATAGGTGATAAGTCAACTATAAGTCACTTGTAAGTGGCTAATACACTCAATTTTGTTTCTAAAGGGGTTTATCTAACACATTTA
The DNA here is from genome assembly GCF_963921235.1 of Mobula hypostoma. NCBI lineage: Eukaryota > Metazoa > Chordata > Chondrichthyes > Myliobatiformes > Myliobatidae > Mobula > Mobula hypostoma. The sequence goes on from NC_086109.1 coordinate 55,958,474, forward strand.
ACATTAAACACACAGCGCATGTTTTCCTCGCACAAACTATAACAGTGGTCCCAAATCTCCGGGCCGCGAAGAATGCAGCGGTACAGCGGTAGCCAGAATGCACCCAGCACGTCTTTAAGAAAAAGCCAAAATAAACAAGCTAATTGATTAGGTGCCACCCAGCACATAAATGTCAGCCCAGATCAGAGGTGACGCAATTGGCAATCGCCTCTGATCAGGGCCAACATTTACGTGCCGGGCGGCACCTAATCAATTAGCTTGTTTATTTCGGCTTTTTTCTTCAAGATGTGCTGGGTGCATTCCGGCCACCACTGTATTCTTCACAGCCCAGAGGTTGGGGACCACTGAATTATAAGTCACTTGTAAGTCAATAGCATCATAACATTTTAAGTAACGTTTGGATTATTAAACACACAGCGCATATTTTCCTTGTATGAACATATAAAATCATTGCAACACACCAATATCGCTGAATCAGTGGGAGGCCTGGGCTTGTTTTCCTGCAACAACACAGTCCTATCAAAGGGTGATGGGAGACAGCGATACTCGAAGGGGGTTCCTTATGTCCAGTCTATTCCACAATTTAGTTTTTGTTGCATTCGTTGGAGAAAACGCTGCTTCGCAGCAATATGATGTTGGAAATGGAAGCAACGTTTTCGGTGCTTTCGTGGCTATCTCAGGATATTCAGCCTTGACTTTGATCCAGAATGCCGGCAGAGATGTTATGTCAAACATACTTTTCAGCCCACCATCATTTGCAAGCTCGAGGAGTTGATCTTTTTCCCGCACTGACATGGATGATTCACCGGGGACATTCACAAATGGGTCACAGACCCATTCCTTTGCACGTCTTGGGTCACTGATGACCTAGTGTGCGTAATGACCTCGCATGCATTAAGGTTCAACAGTGCGTGACAGGGAATGAGGAAAGGTGTAGCTGATTCATATCGTTTCATATCGCCAAATCATATTGTTTCCTCGCGGCCCAGTGGTTGGGGACCACTCTGAGCACAAAGAGAGACCAATCAGGATGCTCGCTCTCCCTCTCAAAAAAATCGATTTCCAGAATATTGTATATAATTTCCGGGTATCAGGGAGCCACTATCGATATGCAGGAGACTCCCGGAACTTCCGGGAGAGGTGGGATGTCTGTTCTATTATAGGACAGGTGCGACAGATCAGTATACAACATGTGGCAGGTAGAAATATCTGATCACTTACGGGGAAAAGGCTTGATGTAGTAGCAAGATTCACTGACTGCAGGAATATGTAATTTCAAAAGTGCTTTCCAAGACTATTTGTTAGGAAAATGTGAGTCAAAATAGTTATTTCTTTAATGACATGATGGTTTATCTGTTATCCATAATTTCATGGAGGCATCATTATTTTCATTGTTGTTCATCAGTCAATAAATTTGCAAGATCACTTTAAGGATTTGCCTTAATACAGACATGACTAATCAGTCACAATGGTCTAGTTGTTTTTCAATATGACAAAACAGGAGTCAATATAAAACACATTTTCTCATCGCTATATTCAGACTTATAGTACATTTCCTACCTCAGTTTGTTTGAGTACTCTCTGAACATCCAAAATTTATTTTTACTTGGGACAGTATGGAAACTGCAAAACAGAATTGAGATATATGTGCAGTTAAAGGTAAAAATCCATTACTTATTCAGATCATAAAAGCTTAGCATTCTTCAAAACAGTAGTAACATAGTATAAAATATTATTTTCAAATGTACTCAAATAGGAGCACAAAAAATAATATGAAGTATTGGAAAGTTGCTGTCAAAATGAAACTATGAAACAGCAAGAAAGTCAGCTTTAAAACTGAAAGCAAAATTAAACAATAAGTTTGTATTTTAATATAAAACTTGAAAGAGAGGCAACAAGAATAGGCCCCCCAGAAGTTAAGGACATTAATACAATTCATCTGCTTTGCTGAGGACATAGAGGAAGGTATATTCAAGGTAACTTACAACAACCAATTATTAACATTCATATAAACACCTTGCATATGACCAAACTTGTATTTAACTGCTGACTTTCTCTAAAACTAGAAGCATTTTTTTTTACTATTATTTGAGGCTCTAGCTACACAATTGCTACTATGACAAGTCTTTAAGTAATACTGGAAATTACACACTGAAGAAAGGTTATAACCCAGCATTTGGTATATGATCAGAGTTTAAATTTTGACTCGTCAATCTACAGAGGGATATCAATCCGATAACTTTGTCAATGCTCTTCATTTTCTTATTCAGCTAGGAATGAAAAGCTGAAATATGTTGCAGGAAGCAGCATACAGATCTCACATCACTACTTGCTTAAAAGGGCTACACTGCACAGCCTAAATTCCTTATTCCTGCCAATCAGAAAATTCAGAGGAGCACATCAACTCAATAAACATAAAAAAGCAAACACACAACTGAATATTGCATGCCTTATATCTGAATTTACATTATAATGGAGTGATTGGTAGTGGAGGGAAATAAGGAAATCTAAAACATTTGAAAAATTATTACTTTTTAAAAGATCACTATTTAATGTTACAATCTATTAGCAAAAATTAATGAAGAAGTAATATTAATAACACCTCAAGTCCAACGTATTCAATTTGGGATGCAGTTTTTAAAAAATCTCTTTTCTTCCTACCTCATCATATGGGTCACATAAGATTTGTTGCAACTACTTCTGAATCGACAAAGGGAACAACGGGCGTAAGTGGCAAAGTGACTGGTTAATTCTTTAACTTCTGTGTCACACTCAATACATTTGTGAACACCATATCTGTCCCTGCAAATAAACAAGAAAGATCATCACTGTTAAGAGATTCCAAAGATCAGCCGGATATGTGCATCAAGTACATAAGATGAGCAAAAATACACAAGTGTCTACATGTACACACAGATTATTAACTACATCTCTCACAGAAAATATGAATTACATATTTATTTTTTGTGTATGATTCAGTACGAGAAGAATCCCTAAGCGTGCACAATACAGATATTTGGTTTTGATTTGTCAGGTGTTTTGGATGGGGGATGTTAAACATCATACTGAACTATCTGAAAAGCAGAGGTAGATTACTATTAATATGCTATTAACACATAGGAATTATTTCTTAAAATTAAAAGTTATGGCGTAATACAAAGTGGTGTATACTGTAAATGCAAAGATTAAAGAGAGAAAAAAAACTGAACACATCAAAATTCTCTAAACACATGAAAAATGCTAACTTACAAGGTTAAGTACACTATTATTCCTTAGGATTGATAAATGTGTCTTATTTCGACAATGGAATAAAGATGATGTAAAAAAAAACACAAGACGGTTTACCTGAAAAACTGAAGATCAACAGTAAAAGGTTTGGTTATTTTCTTGTTGGCTGGATTTTTCTTCCTTCCCTCTTTTAAGTATGGAGCTGGTTGTGAATTTCCTATGGTGGTAACTTGGTTTATAGCTGATGGGTATAATTTAGTATTTACTGTTACTGATGATGAGCTCTGGAGCGTAGAACTAGTTGCAGAATTAACTGAGGGCATGGAAGATGATCCAACTGGATAAGGTGTCATGGAAGCTCGAATCGTAACCTGTCAGATTAAATAGGCTGTTAATTAAAATAAAACTGACTTTCTGGCACTTCCTGAAAGGTTTAAAAGAGCAATAAAAGATGTTATTACTCAATTAACAAAAAGAAAGGTTAAGCAGATAATTTGTAGTAGATATTTTCTTTCATACAATAAAATACATTTTTCAAATACAATCACTTTGGCATCAGTCATTTCTCTAGCTATTGTACCCACGCAAATGAATTAAAGTTATAACTAAATTTTCAAGTTGGTATTCCAAAGGAAATCTGAAGGAACTAATTAACTTATCAGTATTTAATCGATCTGGATATGGCTTGCCTTGCTGAGTGCTTTGAATCTTCTGTATTTGTTGAGCAGAAAATGTACTTTTGAGATAAAGCATACAAGTAATTGAAGCATGTCATCTGAAAGTTGATGAACCCTGTAGAATTTTCTCTACTTCTGCATAAATATGACCAAAAATGTGATCAGATCTTCACATGTTCTAAAACTAGATAAAGAGAACCCAATTAAATAAGTAACACAAAAAACATGATACCTGCTAAAGTCTCTATTCATGCGTCCACTGTTAAGGCTGATTTATACTTGTGCGTCAAATATACATCGTAGGTACGGCGTAGCCACGTACGCTATGCTGAAGCCTACGCCATAGCCTAATGCGCACCTCTCCAAAAATGTAACTACGCGTTGCGGTGACGCAGTCCAAAGCAACTGTGATTGGTCCACTTGGTAGCGTATTTCCTCCTACGCCGCAATAGCTTCCCATTCGGCAACTGAAGGGCAGGGAAGGAACTCTGGCTGTAATACTTTCCATAAAGCTTTACAGACCTCCGAAATTATGGAGGACCCTGTGCTTGAAGCCAGTTTGTAGCTAGCTGCTACAGCCCGTTGACTTCCACCTGAAGCTAAAACTCGAATGGTGATTGTCAGTCTCTGAGTATACTGTGCGTACACTGATGCGAAATAAACGGTTGGAGACAATGAACCAAATCGTCAAATCTACCTGCCGACATCCGAAAATATTTGAAATGTACTTCCTCGTTCATGTCTCTCAGTGGCCGGACAGCACAGAAAATTCACCCTCTTTCAGTTTCAATCGCCATTGTTTGAAGTTTGAGTTTCTTCGTGTTGAATTTCAACATGAAGAACCTCAACACAGTGGCATAGAAACCCCACCACCAACTAGCATTTTGGTGGTGAGTTGCAGAGCGACGCAAACATACCAACACACAAGTATAAATGCTCACAACAGCATAGCCCACTTGCATAGGCTACAGCGTAAGTTAATACGCACAAGTATAAATCGGCCTTCAGAGTGCATTTTTGGGTAGATGATTCATTTACACTTAAATGACTTTGGCCATCAAGTCTTCTGTTCTTTGACAAAGTACTGTGGATTGAGTTCATAACAAAAAATTTCCTAAAAGCTGTGAACCCAGTTCATTTGTAACAATGCTGTTCCTAAAAGCTGTGAATACCGAAATACTAGCCCAGACGCTGTGGATGGAAGTGTGAAGTTTACAGGTAGTTTCAAAGACAGCATTACCTATACTCTGCAAATACGAATTTCCTCTATGTTAGCACGTAAAATGCCAAATAAATGTATTGTGGATTTAACTTGCATTCCTAAAGGCTGTGAATACCAGCCCAGACATGTTGGCATTGGGAGGAATGGATGAAGTCAGAAGGTGTGATGTTTTGTATGTAGCTTCAAAAGAAAGCATTGTCTATACTTGTAAATACAAACTGTCCTTAGATAGACAGATAGATATAATTTATTGATCCCGATGGAAATTGGGAAAGTGTTTAGCAAATAAACATGGAGCCCACATTGGGCTAGCAGACCTTTCCACTGAAAGCATTTTGTTGAATAAAGAAGCTGCTTTGTATCTACCAGTAACTCCCTCTCCGGTGATTTCCTTCACGCCACAACATTTTGTGTCAGGAGTGGGATAGCTTCGTGACCAATTGTGTGGCCAGCGTTCCTAGCAGTCTAAGTTGGTGAGTATTTTTCTAAAATACAACTCACACTTGGATCTGTTGGGTCGGTGGTACACAGGAACACAAGGTATCACGAATGTGCACAGCTAAACTGGTAGATATAAAAGTAGCATGTGCATGTGTATGTGTGTTTATGGACGTGAGGAAACTGCATGTTAACTTGCTGAGACTGAGCCACCAGTTGTGAAAGGTGGTAACCGACGGGACGGTTCGAGAAACCAGAGTTGGAACGTGTATACTTGTTCGGGGCGCTGCATTTTAATGTATGCGTTTGCAAGTGTGATGCATCATGAGTTCAGATACTCAAAAGTGGCAGATTGTGGAATACATGCTCTGCGGTATTAACTATGTGCTGTTTAACTGGTACCCATCTTTTATATTTTGCATAGTCATACTTTATTGATCCCGGGGGAAATTGGTTTTCGTTACAGTTGCACCATAGATAATAAATAGTAATAGAACCATAAATAGTTCAATAGTAATATGTAAATTATGCCAGTAAATTATGAAATAAGTCCAGGACCAGCTTATCGGCTCAGGGTGTCTGACCCTCCAAGGGAAGAGTTGTAAAGTTTGATGGCCACAGGTAGGAATGACTTCCTATGACGCTCTGTGCTGCATCTTGGAGGAGTGAGTCTCTGGCTGAATGTACTCGTGCCCACCCAGTACATTATGTAGTGGATGGGAGACATTGTCCAAAATGGCATGCAACTTAGACAGCATCCTCTTTTCAGACACCACCGTCAGAGAGTCCAGTTCATTCCCCACAACATCACTGGACTTATGAATAAGTTTGTTGATTCTGTTGGTGTCTGCTACCCTCAGCCTGCTGCCCCAGCACACAACAGCAAACATGATAGCACTGGCCACCACAGACTCGTAGAACATCCTCAGCATCATCCGGCAGATGTTAAAGGACCTCAGTCTCCTCAGGAAATAGAGACGCCTCTAACCCTTGTAGACAGCCTCAGTGTTCTTAGACCAGTCCAGTTTATTGACAATTCGTATCCCCAGGTATTTGTAATCCTCCACCATGTCCACACTGACCCCCCTGGATGAAAACAGGGGTCACCTGTACCTTAGCTCTCCTCAGGTCTACCACCAGCTCCTTAGTCTTTTTCACATTAGCTGCAGATAATTCTGCTCACACCATATGACAAAGTTTCCTACCATAGCCCTGTACTCAACCTCATCTCCCTTGCTGATACATCCAACTAAGGCAGAGTCATCCGAAACTTTTGAAGATGACAAGACTCTGTGCAGTAGTTGAAGTCCAAGGTGTAAATGGTGAAGAGAAAGGGAGACAAGGCAGTCCCCTGTGGAGCCCCAGTGCTGCTGATCACTCTGTCGGACACACAGTGTTGCAAGCACACGTACTGTGGTCTGCCAGTCAGGTAATCAAGAATCCATGATACCAGGGAAGCATCCACCTGCATCACTGTCAGCTTCTCCCCCAGCAGAGCAGGGCCGATGGTGTTGAACGCACTGGAGAAGTCAAAAAACATGACCCTCACAGTACTCGCTGGCTTGTCCAGGTGGGCATAGACACGGTTCAGCAGGTAGATGATGGCATCCTCAACTCCTAGTCAGGGCTGGTAGGCAAACTGGAGGGGATCTAAGTGTGACCTGACCGTAGGCCGGAGCAGCTCCAGAACAAGTCTCTCCAGGGTCTTCATGATGTGGGAGGTCAAAGCTACTGGTCCGCCGTCATTGAGGCCACTGGGGCGCGGCGTCTTCGGCACAGGGACGAGGCAGGACGTCTTCCACAGCACAGGAACCCTCTGGAGACTCAGGCTCAGGTTGAAGACATGGCGAAGTACTCCACATAGCTGAGGGGCACAGGCTTTGAGCACCCTGGTACTGACACCATCCGGTCCTGCAGCCTTGCTTGGGTTGAGACATTTCAGCTGTCTTCTCACCTGTTCAGCCGTGAAGCCCACTGTGGTGGTTTCGTGTGGGGGAGGGGTATAGTCATGAGAGCAGGGTGGGGGACTGTGAGGAGGGGTAGGAGGGGAGAGTGGAATATGTGTTGGTTGGGGGCCGACAACAGATGGCAATGTGGGGGATGGGCAGGGGTCACAATCTCAAATCTGTTAAAGAACAGGTTAAGTTCGTTAGCCCTGTCCACACTGCCTTCAACTCCTCTGTTGCTAGTTTGCCAAAACCCAGTGATGGTCCTCATCCCCCTCCAGACCTCTCTCATGTTGTTCTGCTGGAGTTTCCACTCAAGCTTCCTCCTGTACCTGTCTTTAGCCTCCCTGATCCTGGCTTTCAGGTCCCTCTGTATTGCCCTCAGTTCCTCCCTATTTCCATCTCTAAACGCCCTCTTTTTAGCATTCAGGATGTCCTTAATGTCCTTTGTCACCCATGGCTTTTTATTTGAATAACAAAGGACAGTCCTTGTCGGAACATTGCAGTCCACACAGAAGCTGATGTAATCAGTGATGCACTCTGTGAGCCCATCAATATCCTCTCCATGTGGCTTACAGAGTACCTGCCAGTCTGTCACCTCAAAACAACCCTGGAGCGCCTCATAAGCCTCCTCTGACCATTTCCTCATTGTCCTCGAGGTTGCAGGTTTACTCTTCACCAGAGGCACGTAGCAGGGTTTCAGATGCACCAGGTTGTGATCTGACCTTCCCAGTGGGGAGAGGGGAGAGGAGCTGTATGCATCCTTAACGTTAGCGTACATCAAATCCAGAGTCCTCTCCCCTCTGGTTGTACAGCTCACATACTGCGTGAAGTTGGGCAGTGTTCTAGCCATGGTAACATGATTGAAGTCACCCGAGATGGTAATGAGGGCACTCGGGTGCTGGGTTTGTAATCTGGCTGTGACGGTGTAAATGATGTTACATGCCGACGTCGGGTTGGCAGAGGGAGGGATGTACACAACAGCCACAATTGCATGTGAGATTTCCCTTGGCAAAAAATATGGCCGGAGTCCAACAGCAAAAAGTTCAATATCCGGGCTACAGACACGTTCCTTGAAATCGTAATATGCCCAGGATTGCACCATCTGTTATTTACCAGAACCGCCAGCCCCCCTCCTTTGCGCTTACCGCTCTCAGTGCAATTCCGTTCAGCTCGAACGGTCTGGAAGCCCTCTATGGAAACGCTTTGATTGGGTATGCGTGGGAATCAGTGTGGGGACATCTCAGGGAGAGGTTTTACCCAGACAGATCTACCAGAATGGCACCTATTGAGGTGAGGCAACATCAGGTTGAGAACCCTGATGATCCAAGCCAGCCCTTGACCTTGATTATGACCATTCATAAGCCCTTCACCCCTGGGGAGAAACACAGCATTTTGTCAGAGATGCCCTCTCTTAAAGTCACCTATGGGAATTCAGAATTCTGGATCAAGCTCGAGGAAATGGTTGAAATTCACCAGATGCACCCTAAAGATACACACGCGTTGGTAAAAGTGAAGTGCCCAAGGAATATGTGGGGCAGGATGGCCGGGGGGTGGGGAATGGTACATGGGCAACTACCTAGAATGCCAGTAATGAAGAAAGATATCACTTCTTTAAAAGGGGAAGTGAGGCAATGACTGGGGGGAGGTGAGAGTAGCTGGGAACGATAATGGCAGTAACCCAGAGGGCTGACGAGACAGCCATGGATTATGCAGAGCGTAAATACCAAGTGTACGAGCAGTATTCCGGGTTGGATAATCCAGGGAGGGATGTACAAGTCTTCCTGAAAATGCTGAAGGAAGACCTGAGCTCAGCCCACCAGGAAGTTTTAGATTTAGGCATAATGGCGGGGTCGACCTACTCTGCCAAAGTTTCGTGGGCCAGTGAGATAGACCAAAGAAAGTGCAAGAGAAATTGTAAAATGGCTATAGTGGATGCAGCCGCTGTGATGTCCCAGACAGTTTGTTTTGTTTGCCAGCGACCAGGACATAAAGCAAGGAATTGCTGGAATAGACGTGGGAGGGTAAAGGAGTTGATATGCTACAGGTGTGGCCTGTTGGGACATGGTTGGAGGCAGTGTCTAAAAAAGAGGAAAGAAAAACAGGTGAACGTCACAGCAGACACGCAATCTCTCACCCTATCAGTGCCCAGTCTGACCAACCTGACTGTCGATCAGATCAAAGCGCGAGTAAAGACGGCTCCTAGGTCAGGAAAAGATGAGGCGGCGGCGGCCCCCACTACCAGCGCTGGTGACCCGTGGATGTACACAACAGCATAGTTAGGGGAACGACAATGCAATATGTTAGTGGACACAGGGGCATCTGTATCCAGGGGCGGCGCTAAGGTGGTGCTAGCTGGGGCTATAGCCCCAGCAGAAATTGCAATAGCACCACCAGGAAATTAACTGCAGCTGCTTTGCTTTCTCTGTATAGTTTTGAATACAGCTTGTTTCTCCAGTTGATCTAGTGAAACAGCGCCCCCAATTACCTTAGCACCCACGCAGCAATAAAGTTATAAACTCTGTCAGATCCACCCTACACTTCTGCTTATTCGTTCGTTGTCAATGTCTTGCCGTTGCTGTCCTCAGATCTGTTAAGCTGATCTAAGATCACTTAAGGTGGTGACGTCACTCACTCTCACTCACGCTAGAGATTGATAGTATGCATCCAGGCACAGATCCGTGGTCTCGCGAGACTAACGGATGCCACATGCACACATTGTGCTTTTACAAGTGAGCGTCGACCTGGTACATGCATTATTTTGGCGGGCGTGAAAAATGGATTGATTTTTAGTCAGGAAACGACCTCATCCAGAGGAATCAGTGGCGTCTCAGCCTGAGCCTGTCTTAGTTGAAAGTGACATGCAGAAAGGAGTAAGTGGGGATGAGGACGACAGCAGTTCATCGAAGGAGTGTGAGGGCGAAGTAGAGGAACAAGAAATGGAGCGGGATTCGGAAGAGAACTTGGATGAAGCTGCTCTTAGTGCTAGTGGGAATACTGTCAGCGATGCTAGCCAGCAGCCTGAGGAAGGACCCCGTCGGCCAGCATTGAAAAAGTACCCTTCGCAACCGTTTGGCAATCAGCAAAGGAGTTTTATTCGTGGCTGGTTTGACCTGTACTCCTGGCTGGAATATTCAATCACAAAAGATGCTACATTCTGCTTCGCATGCAGGCGTTTCCTGTGTGGAGGACATGGGTTCCATTCTGAGTCTACCTTCACTGTCACTGGTTACCGCAACTGGCGGAAAGTTACAGCAGCTTTCAAAAGCCACCATGTAAGTGCAGTTCATAAGTTTGCGACGGAGGCATGGGCCGAATTCAGATTGAGAAAACAAGACGGTTCAAGATTGGGAAATATGCTTGACAAAGGACATGCAAATATTGTCCAAGAAAATCGTGAGTATATGAGAGCAGTGGTTGAGTCTCTACGCTATACTGCGTGCCAAGGCATTTTCCAGCGAGGACACCGGGAGAATGATGGATCTGGCAATAGGGGAAACTTTGTTGAGTTGCTCAGTGTAATTGGGAAGTTTGATAAGACTGTAGCTAAAAAAAAAAGAGGACAATCCTGGAAATGCAAAAAACACCCATCACGATATCCAAAATGAAATTATGGGTATTATGGCAGATATGATCAGACGTCAAATAAGTGCAGAAATCAAGGAGGCTGGATATTTTGCCATCATGGTGGATGAAAGTAAAGACTTGAGTAAAAAGGAGCAAATATCAGTGGTGGTGCGGTATTTGAATAACGAAACAGTGCTTGAAGAATTCTTACACTTCACTCCAGCAGAAGGGTTGGACGCAGAGTCGCTTCTTAAAAGCATTGAACAGACACTTGCCCAGTGTGTTATTGATAAGAATGCGTGCATAGGTCAGTCTAGGTCCTCATGCGAACGAAATTTCTCTTGCCTCAGACGCGTCAAAAACTACTTAAGGAATAGCAGCGGCAATGCTCGGAACAGCAACTTGGCTCTGTTGGCCATAAATAGCCAGAGGACCAAGGCACTTGACATCCAGAAAATCATTGATTCTTTCGTCACCAATCACGACAACAGACAGATTGTGCTTCTCTGAAAACATTAATGGTGAGTGCAGTTGATTTTTTAAAAATTTGGGCCAAGACTAAAGCTGATTATTGTTTTTATTTTGTGGTGGATACTCCATAGTCCTTATGTTTCCTGCAAATCCTAAAATATTACATTTACTGCTATTAAGCCTACTGGTTTTGCTTAGACTTCCAAGCAGTGATTCTGTTGATTTTTGTTTAAATTCAATAGCCGAATTAATTGAGGTATTGCATGGTCAGAGTACAATTTGTCCAACTCCTGGTAAAGCCTTGCATCTGTTGTTTGCCTTATTTGGCTTTAATAACGGTGTATCTTTTGGCATTGCTGTCTATGTAATGTGAATAGCATGGGTTTGTGTTGTGTTTTTCAGTTGAAAAGTACGCATTTGACGCTGATTGCGGGATTGGTGCGTGATTCACATTATCCGCTGTTGCTCGGATGCTCTGTTTTTTTTGTCTATGCTCCATGTAGCCCAGGTTGTTTCCGATGCCGTTGACACTGTAACAGTTCACTTCTATATTAGATCTATCAATTGCTGTTGCTTGTGAATCAACAGAGGCATTTATAGTAGGCACATAATGCTTGAAACTGACCTTTTAACGCCTCGTGTCTGGCCTTGCGAATACATATTACCATACAGTGCATCCCTCAGCACCATCACTGAATCATTTTGCCCCTCCGTAGCACCAGCAAGAAAAAATCTCTGGCACTGCCACTGTCTGTATTGATAACAGACCCAGCCTTGCCAACAACTGGACAGGCTATTTATATTACGGGAGTAGGAGGGAAAACGGTAAAAGCAGAAAGAAGCGAATCGCAAATACTAAAAATCGGGGGAGTGCAGCTTCTAGTGTATTTCTGGATATGTCCAAATATCGAGGGTACTATCCTTGGAATAAACATCATAAGGGAAGCAGGAGCTGTTACAGATTCGGGAAAGGGAGAAATAATATGGACAGGTCAGGGACAGCGAATGTGTACAAGCAATAGAACAGACAACCTGGCTAGCATAGTCGCAGCTGCCCCGATCACCAGAGACTGGAGCCAGGATGGTGTCTATGGGTTACCTTGTCAGCAGTTCCCAGCAGCATGGGCTAGACACAAGCAAGATTGTGGCTGAATAAAGATAAACCTAGTTAAAATAGAGGAGGGTCTATATAAACCCCATAAGCAGTACCCTATAAAAACTGACACACTGGCAGCTGTTCAGGGTATAGTGAAGGAACAAAAGCACCAGGGGATACTCAGAGAGACTGCGGCCACTACTAACTCGCCTACGTAGCCAGTAAAGCCCAGTGGATCATATCCATTAACAACAGGCTATACCGCCCTTAAGACCATGCCGAGATTGCATCCCATAATGGCAGGCCCTGCAACAATCCTGAATGGCTTGTCTCCAGAACATAAAGTTTTTCCAGTCCCTCCGATGGCAGGTATTACTGCGAATAAGTCAGCAGAGGAACAAGAGGCAATTGAAATTGCAAGTATGCAGGAAGGAACAAGAGAACCCAGTTTAGAAAAATTATATAAAGAGGTGGAGGCAGAAGAGAAGGAGGAATGGATGAAGTCAGACGGTGTGTTTTGTATGTAGCTTCAAAAAGAAAGCATTGTCTATACTTGTAAATATGAATTGTCCTTTGTGTTTGGCAGATAAATATCGAGGCCACATTGGGCTAGCAGACCTTTCCACTGAATGACTTCCGTCCGTATGATGTCTGCTGTACCTTGTTTTGTCGAATAAAGAAGTTGCTTTGTATCTACCAGTAACTCCCTCTCCGGCAATTTCCTTCACGCCACAACATCCACCATAAGAAAAACACTGAACAAGAATGGTGTTCATGGAAGGACACTACAGAGGAAACTGCTGCTCTCCAAAAAAAAAACATCATTGCTGCACATCTCAAGTTTGCAAAAGACCACCTGGATATTCTACAACGCTTCTGGGACAATGTTCTGTGGACAGATGAGACCAAAGTTGAACTTTTTGGCAGAAATGCGCATTGCTATGTTTGGAGGGAAAAGGGCACTACACACCTCATCCCAAATGCGAAGCATGGTGGAAGGAGCATCATGGTTTGGAGCTGCTTTGCTGCCTCAGAGCCTGGATGGCTTGCAATCGTTGAGGCAACGATGAATTCAAAATACTATCAAGACATTTTACGGAAGAATATCAGGGTAGCAGTCCCTCACCTGAAGCAAGCAGTTCATTAAAGGAAGCCCACCAATATCCCAGAGTTGAAGCAGTTTTGGAGGAATTTTAGGTCATTCCTCCTTACAAGCTGACGTGCAGGACTGATCAACAGTTACTGGAAACATTTGGTTGAAGTTATTGCTGTATAAGGAAGATCACACCAGTTATTGAAAGCACCTCTACAACCCACACCTCCGTCTCATCTCATTGATTAGAACACCTGACTCCAAATAGCTTTTGTAGAAGGCATTACCCCAGAGGTTCACATACCTTTTCCAAAATAATATATGTAATATTGGATCATTCTTCTCAATAAATAAATGAACAAGTATAATGTCTTTTTTGTGTTATTTATTTAATTGGGTTCTCTTTATCTAGTTTTAGGACTTACATGAAGATTTGATCACATTTTAGGTTATATTTATGTGGAAGTAGAGAAAATTCTACAGGGTTTACAAACTTTCCAGCACCACTGTAGCTGGCTTGGGAAATGAAAGTTACCATGGACTATTGTTTTTTTTATTTCTTCACTCTAAAGTGTTACTTGTGCACAAATTGAGAGGGATTTGGTGGTAAGGGCATCTCCTTGGACTGGTACCAGTTTGATGCATTTCAAATGTATGGTTATTTCAGCAGTAAGTTAAGATTCCTCCAAGTGAGAAATTGAGTGTGAAGATGGTGCTGGCAAGTCACAGCAACACTTTACTGGCAGCAAGCAAGACTACTAACAATTCTACTAACTATACTTTCTTGGGACTATGATCACTACAATCCACAGCCTGTAATTTCCCACTGAGAGGTGTGTGTTTGAATTGTCTGTACAACTTGGTGTTTTTGTGGTACCCTGAAATATTCAGTGAACTGGATTCTCAAGAAAGCAAGTACGGCTGTGACAGATTACTGGAGCGGAATTGGAGCTAGACGGAATCTTCAAGCTAAACACAAAATAATCTGCAGATGCTGGGGTCAAAGCAACATTCACAACATGCTGGAGGAACTCAGCAGGTCGGGCTGAGTTCTACAACACTTGCCACCATTCAGGGCCCCAAACAGTACTTCCAAATGAGGCAACACTTCACTTGTGAGTCTGTTTGGGTCATCTATTGCATCCGGTGCAGTCTCCTCTACATCGGTGAAACCTGACGCAGACTGGGGGACCGCTTCGTCGAGCACCTCCACTCCGTCCGCTAAAACAGACAGGATGTCCCAGTAGCCACCCACTACAACTCTGCTTCCCACTCCCATTCAGATATGTCCATACATGGCCTCCTCTACTGTCATGATGAGGCTAAACTCAGGTTGGAGGAGCAATGTAGTCTCCAGCCCCTTGGTATGAACATAGAATTCTCCAACTTCCAGTAATTCCCTCCCCCTCCCTTCCCCTATCCTTATGTCACTCTGCCCTCTCCCCCAGCTGCCTATCACCTCCCTCTTGGTTCCGCCTCCTTCTACTACCCATTGTGTTTTCCCCTATACTTTCTTCACCTTTCCTGCCCATCACCTCCCTGCCTCCCCTCCCCCACCCCTTTATCTTTTCCCTTACTGGTTTTTCACCTGGAACCTACGAGCCTTCTCCTTCCCACCCTCCCCCCACCTTCTTTATAGGGCCTCTGCCCCTTCCCCCTACATTCCTGACGAAGGGTTCCGGCCCGAAACGTCGACCGATCTTTTCCACGGATGCTGCCCGACCTGCTGAGTTACTCCAGCGTGTTGTGAGTGGAATCTTCAAGCTGAGTTGAAGTGACAGGTCCTGGGCCCAAAAGTGGATAACAAACCAAGACAGATTAAAAAGATTAATTCATCGAGGCCAAGGGTGAAGGACAGACCGGTATTCAGCTCGTTACTCCAGGAGGCTTGACTTGCTTTAGCACTGAACTGACTCTGCAGCTGTGGCCTGCAGCCATCAGACTCCTGGACCAGCTGCAACACTGAACTGGCTACGCAGCTGTGGACTTACTTTTGGTGACCCCGTGGTTCATGTTCTGTGGATTGTTTGTTTGCTTTTTTAAAAAAATTGCTTACATAATTTTTTTTTTGCACACTGGGTGTATGACTAGCTTTGTGGTGTGAGGTTTCTCGTCAATTCTATTGTGCTTTCTTGTTTTCTGGCTGTTTGCAAGATGAATTTCAAGGTTGTATATGGTATACATACTTTGATAATAAATATTCTTTGAACTTTGAAGTCTATTTGAGACTGGTCTAACACACAGGCCAAGCTGGGCAGAAACAAATTTTTGTTTTTCACCACAGGATATTAGTAAACTAATTCCAGAATTACAGAAAATTCAATTTCCAGCTAACGTACATAAAAATACTTGCTATTATTTACGGATCTCTCAAGCAAATCTGAATTCAGATTCTCAATACAGGTTCAAACCATGTGAGTTTATCTGTTGTTGTGTCATGGAGGCTTTGCAGCAATTAATACTTAATCTGTCGCTATCGTGCAACTTTGTAGAACAGAGACATCTTGTGCAACCGCAGCATACATTTCCAGCCAGAAAACAGACTATATACTTCCTGTCATTCTACCTCTTGTAAGAAAGCCTATGCATTCTCACAGTTCCTCTGGACCGACTGTATCTGCTCTGGTAATAAGCCTTTATGATGCCTTCTTGCTTCCTAAAATGTAGCTTCTCTTCTACCAGTGATTAAACCCTAGACTATTCCCAAAATTTCTGCTCTTGCCCTAGTCTACATTTCTCCACCTATACATAAATACCCAGATGAAACGGCGTTCCTCCAGGGCCAAGGTGCAAACCACTGTACCAACGGTCATATACAGTCATATACAGCACAAAGCACATACAATTAAGACAGCAGTAAACATACAATCACACAAAAAGTAGTATTACAGCCGAAGACCCTGAGTGTCATCTCCTGCAGTTTGATGGTGTTTAGGAAATTATTTGCAAGAACAAGCCAACATGAGATCAATCATCACGAGCTAGCGCAACCACAGATGAATGCAATCCAGCTCGTCTTTTACTGAGCAAACACTGGACGGCAGTGCTGATGGGACCAGCTCACAACCCAGCATTGACGCTGCATTACACGACTTCTAACTTCTCTTCCCCTAGGTGGCTGCAACAGACGACCCCCATAGCATGAGGGCCTAGTCCGCTCTACAACTGAGGCCACGCAGCTCCCCCGCCATCAATTTCTCCAATGAACCAGTGAACCACTCTACAGTGCAGCATTCTATATTACCAATGTTCAATAGGGTCTTGCAATCATAAGCAAAATGTACAATCATTTGCCCCGTTTGTAAGGCTGCACACTGACTCTGACACCTTCCTGTAGCAGAAGGCAACAAAGTCTGCACCAAGTCCAGCTCCTCCGCTGTCGAACAACTCAATGATAAGGTAAACATGCAATACTCTATGTTCTTAATATGCAGCAGTGTCTTGTGATAGTAAAAAAGTGTTAAGAACAAACAAGTATATCGTCGGTTGGATCTGGGTGACCACTGTATCCGAGTGCGCTACCATCTGCATTCAAATATTATCTTTTGTAGTTTCCATCATCTTAAACAGGATTCCATGAGCAAATACATCTTCCCTTCGCCATTCTTTCAACTACATGGTCTACTCTTCCATTTCCACCAACAATTGCTTATGGCAATGAGATGCAGCACTTGTACTTCCATTCACACCATCCAGGGACCCTGTAGGTAAAGTAGTAAATCGCTTGTAGTTTTTCAACTAGCGTGCGTGCGTGTGTGTGTGTGTGTGTGTATATATACACACACACACACACACTAGTTCTTCAACTAGCATATGCAGACAAGTGTTGCATTTTGGAAAGACAAATCAAGGTAGGACATACACAGTAAATGATAGGGCACTGAGGAGTGCGGACAAACAAAGAGATCTGGGAGTTCAGATACATAATTCCCTGAAAGTGGTGTCACAGGTAGATAGGGTTGTAAAGAAGGTTTTTTGCATCCTGGCATTCATAAATCAAAGTATTGAGTACAGGAATTGGGATGTTATGGGCAGGTTGTATAAGACATCAGTGAGGCCAAATTTGGAGTATTGTGTACAGTTCTGGTCACCTAACTATAGGAAGGATATCAGTAAGATTGAAAGAGTGCAGAGAAGATTTACTAGGATGTTGCCGGGTCTTCAGGAATTGAGTTACAGGGAAAGACTGAACAGGTTAGGACTTTATTCCTTGGAGCGTAGAAGAATGAGGAGAGATTTGATAGAGGTTTACAAAATTATGAGGGGTATAGACAGAGTAAATGTGAATAGGCTCTTTCCACTTAGATCAGGAGAGATAAATACAAGAGGACATGGCTTTAGGGTGAAAGGGGAAAGGTTTAGGGGGAACATTAGGGGGAACTTCTTCACTCAGAGAGTGGTGGGCATGTGCAACGAGCTGCCATCTGACGTGGTAAATGTGGGCTCACTCTTAAGCTTTAAGAATAAATTGGATAGGTACATGGATGGGAGAGGTCTGGAGGGTTATGGACTGGATGCAGGTCAATGGGACTAGCGAAATAATGTTTCGGCACAGACTAGAAGGGCCGAATGGCTTGTTTTCTATGCTGTAGTGTTCTATGGTTCTATATCGTATTCAGTCTACTACATAGGAAAAACTAACAGAGAATGGGCGACTGCCTTGCAGGTGTGTTCAGACTAGAGGGCCTACTTCCTGTTGTTTGCCATTTCAATTCTCTCTCCCAACCCCAGTCTGAACTGTCCGTGGTCTCCTGCACTGCTATAGTGAGCATGAGCTTGAGAAACAGTGCCATGTTATCCAGCTGGGCATGTTGTAACCTTCCCATCTCGATATTAAGTTCAACAGCTTTAGGTTATTTGCTCTCTCTGCATCAGATTGCTCAGATCTGTGGTACTGGTTCAGTTTTTCCTCTGCTATCTGCTGCAGGACATTACTTTGGCTATCGTATTAGCAGTTTATATCCCATCCCAGGAAGACTGATGATTAGAAACATAGAAAACCTACAGCACAATACAGGCCCTTCGGCCCACAAAGCTGTGCCGAACTTGTCCTTACCTTAGAAATTACCGAGGGTTACCCGTAGCCCTCTATTTTTCTGAGCTCCATGTACCTGTCCAGCAGTCTCTTAAAAGACCCTATCGTATCTGCCTCCACCACCATCGCCGGCAGCCCATTCCACGCACTCACCACTCTGTGGAAAAACTTAACCTGACATCTCCTATGTACCTACGTCCAAGCACCTTAACACTGTGCCTTCTCATGCTAGCCATTTCAGCCCTGAGAAAGAGCCTCCAACTATCCACACGATCAATGCCTCTCATTATCTTGTACACCTCCATCAGGTCACCTCTCATCCTCCGTTGCTCCAAGGGAAAAAGGCCAAGGTCACTCAACTTATACTCATAAGGCATGCTCCCCAATCCAGGTAACATCCTTGTAAATCTCCTCTGCACCTTTTCAATGGTTTCCATGTCCTTCCTGTAGTGAGGCAACCAGAACTGAGCACAGTACTCCAAGTGGGGTCTGACCAGGGACCTACATAGCTGCAACATTACCTCTCAGCTCCTAAACTCAATCCCACAATTGATGAAGGCCAATGCACTGTATGCTTTCTTAATCACAGAATCAACCTGCGCAGCAGATTTGAGTGTCCTATGGACTCGGACCCCAAGATCCCTCTGATCTTCCACACTGTCAAGAGTCTTCCCATTAATACTATATTCTGTCATCATATTTGACCTACCAAAATGAACCATCTTGGGTTGAACTCCATCTGTCACTTCTCAGCCCAGTATTGCATCCTATCAATGTCCCGCTGTAACCTCTGACAGCCCTCCACACTATCCACCACACTTCCAACCTTTGTGTCATCAGCAAATTTACTAACCCATCCCTACACTTCCTCATCCAGGTCAATTATAAAAATCATGAAGAGTAGGGGTCCCAGAACAGATCCCTGAGGCACACCACTGGTCACCAACCTCCATGCAGAATATGACCCATCTACAAACACTCTTTGCCTTCTGTGGGCAAACCAGTTCTGGATCCACAAAGCAAAGTCCCCTTGGATCCCATGCCTCCTTACTTTCTCAATAAGCCTATCAACATATGATGAACTATATTCTGCTATCAACATCCTTGAAATGATGCACCTCAATAACCTTGTTCATCAGAGCTGGGAACTTCAATTAGGCCAACTTCAAGAGTGTCCTGCCAAATCTATCAATACATCTCCTGTCTCACCAGAAGCCCAAACATCCCAACCACTGTTACACAACCAAAGATGCCAATTATTCCAACTGTTGCCTACATTTTGGAAATTCAGATCATTAGGCTGTGCTCCTTCCCCACTTACAATCAAAAACTGAAATGTGAAAGTCCAGTACAGAAAGTTGTGCAGAGCTGGTCTGAGGAAACTGCATCAAGTCAGTGCCTTGGTCTGTTTTAACCTTACACTTCAATCATCCACAGTTTTTAATTTTCAGCTAGAAAAGTTTTATTGCCATTTTCTAAATCACACTGCACACTGCAACAGGCCAAACAACTAGCTCAGGTGCAAGGCTGGGTCACTCTGGGTGCCAAGCTGAGTTGAAGAGCTTAAGGGTGGCTTCAGGCTGGGCAATGAAATCTGGGCCCGGAGCGAATCATTGGATGGTGTGGTCCAGACCCGGAACCTTTTGTGGCAGCAGTGCCCAGGTCCTAGCGTGAAGTACGATATGCTGTTTAGACAATACTAGACAACTGGGTGACCCGTTGGGGTGCCCTTTGAGAGAAGGGTAGTGCAGTCTGATATGAGCAGAATGAACATTAAATTTTCCTGAATGCTATTGGTATCGCTTTGCTTTGGAAACTGAAGTAGAAAACCTCAGTTTATTAAAGAAGAACAACGCGTAGCAAAGCAAATATAGCTGCTCCTCATTTAACGAAGGACACTTTTGATGGCATCATTTCTGGTTTATCTGCCACCCTTGTGCCTTTCGTTGTCATTCTGGAGACGTGCAGCCCTTTCATCGCCCATCCCTTCAGCTCTTCTGCTGTTTGTTGTTTGTCTCTGATACTGGAGACGTGCATGCCTCTCCTCCTCTGTCTCTTCTTCTCTCATCTTTTTTTGTCCTGACTCTTTGAACCTGGAGTCGTGCGGCCCCGGCCTCATCCAATTCTTGTTCTCTCTCTCTCTGTTTGCCACTTCCCGACGTTTGGCGTCATCCCTTGACCATAATGTCCCCCTTCCCTTTCTATGCGGCATAAATAGGGTGACCATTTTTTCTACCCTAATGCTGGATAGAAGATACGAAGCATTAACACTAAAGGATGCTGATTATTCTCGATGATGTGGTTGGCGCTCTCCTAAATGGATGTGATATAGTCACCACTGTCCTTTGACTGTAGCAAAGGGTTTTATAGGTGTCTCGAAGTACATCATTACAATAAGATTTAACTATCTCTTATTGATGGGTGGTGGTTAGATCTGTCCCAATCCTGCATATGCTGATGGTGATTAGCAGAATGTGACCCCTTGAAATTCCTCTCCCTCCCTTCCCCCATCCCAGCATCCCTCCCCCTCCCCTCCCCATCCCAGTTTCACTCTGCCCCCTCCCCCAACTGCCTATCACCTCCCTCATGGTTCCGCCTCCTTCTACCACCAATTGTGCTTTCCCCTATTCCTTCTTCACCATTCCTGCCTTTCCCCTCCCTGCTTCCCCTTTATTTTTCACCTTACCGGTTTTTCACCTGGCACCTACCAGCCTTCTCCTTCCCACCCTCCCCCCACCTTATTTATAGGGCCCTTGCCCCCTCCCTCTTCAGTCCTGACGAAGGGTTCCAGCCCGAAACGTTGACTGTTCTTTTCCACGGATGCTACCCGACCTGCTGAGTTCCTCCAGCGTGTTGCTTTGACCCCAGCATCTTCAGATTATTTTGTGCCCTCGAAATAGAGCTGCTCTGCCCTTTTGCTCTGGTAGGCGTCGCTGCTGAGGCTGGCCGTGTGCATGTGTTGGGCTGTGGTGTCCCAATTTCCATGATGGCCGATCGGGTCTCGGGTGAAAGCCAGCCTGTTGATTTTTGGCGAATGAGCAATTTTATATGAATATATAACCCTGAACTTTGCCTGCATTCTGTAAGTTAGCTCATTTTAATTCGATGTAGCCAAAAAAAGTGCCGCTGTTATGCAGCATTTGCACTGATTGGAGGTCACAAACAGACAAACAGAGCATGAGAGTTTTAGTAGTATATAGATGTGTCAGACTACATCACAGGCAAGAGCTTATTTTGCACACTCTCCATGATCTTCACTCCTCTCTCCAGGGGGCTAGAGCCTTTCGCCATTCCATTGTTTGGTCTATTTAAACGCCGGCCCGAAGAGACTGAAGACAGGGTACAGGTTGGGATGAAGGCCAATTTCACTCATTCTCCGTGATGGTCACCTCCATGGCACTGAGGCTAAGAAGACTGCCTCTGCAGCTGTGCTCTCACTAATATGATGTACCTATAAGCGAGGCTTTGGGCCTACTTGAGGGTTCGGATCTGAGGACTCAGTTTTGGTTCGGAGTGCTGTTGATCACATGATTTGTTTTTTTTTCTTTCGCTTGATCTTTTATTTTTATTTTTATTCTTTATTTTTTTAATTGTGTTCTTTTGGGTTTCTTGCTTTGTAGCTACCTGTGAGCAGGCAAATCTCAAAGTTGTATAATTTATATATTCTTTGACAATAAATGTACTTGAATACTTGGAAGAAACTTCCATAGAATGGAAAGTGCTGGAAACGACAATTTAAAATACGTGGGTAAAATTGGGATATTACCATCCCACTATTCTAGAACTCAATGCATGACTGTTACATAGACAAAAATAACCTTGAAGGACATCTACAATTTTATTTTCATTAAACTTTACAAATCAGATACTTCTTTCTGTGAATATGTAAAGCAATTGCGGAAGATGACCATGAATATAATAGTTCATGTCAATGGCATGATATATCAGTCATTCCCATCTAACACAAAGAAACACATAGGGGAAACAAATTAAAAACAACTTGAGAAAACAATGTACCGTGGGTAAAGTGACTCCATGCAAATACAATGTTGTAAAGACAGAGCACCAATAACAAAATTAGCAGATTTTACTGGCAGTGAATTACAGCAGGAGGCTGGGGGAAAAGGATCTATCCAGAATGGCCATCTCGACATCCCAACTGCATGCCATTTCAACTCCCCTTCCCATTCACACCGTGAATTGTCCATCCTTGGTCTCCTCCACTATCAGGGTGAAGCTCAATGCAAAACGGAGGAATGACACTTTGTTTTCCACCTGGATAGTTTACATTCAAATGGCATAACATCGAGTTTTCCAATTTCAGGTAACCCTCCCTTCTGGCGTTTTTTTTTTGTTTCTTTTCCAGCTTGTCAGCCTATTCTCCTTCCAATCCTCCTCTGGTCCTTCCATTTTTGTCCCTTTCCCACATACTCCTCCTCCAAGCCCCATCACCCATTTCTGTCTCCCTCTCCCTCCTGGTTCCATCCACCCACTGCACATACATTTTGCCCACAGGCTTCCACCCACATACTCGCGCCCCTATTTGTCTTTGGTTTCATTTGTCATTCACCTCTCCCCTAATGATGTTCTCATACTTGCCTCCTTTACTTATCAGACTCCAGCACTAGTAGCCAGCCCTTTGTGTTCTTGCTTATCTCCCTCCAGGAGCCGTCTCCAACTTTCAGACTCCCGTCCTCACATCTTCCTTCATCTGCCTCCCATTTTTCTTACCTGCCAATATCTCCCATCTCTACCTCTACAACCTACCCGACATCTTTTTCCCCTTCTCAGACCAGCAATCACCTGTGACTTCTATAGTATTACTTAATTCTCCCCTTTAAATTGACCAGCTCCCCTCTCAGTCTTGATGCAGGTTTTGACCCAAAGTATTAACAATTCCTTTAACCCCCATAGATGCTGCTCCACCCACTGAATTCCTCCAACAGACTGGTTGTAAAAGGCTGCAACTTAATCTCCTACCCAAGTTTTACGCAGGCTGCAGAAAAGATTACTCCACTTAAAATAAGCTTTCTCGATAAAATAAAAGATCAATGTAAGGGGTACGAATTACAAGTGCTTTTATGTATCACGGATGATTTAATACACCAATAATTGCTCTTTTGTTTTACAAATTACAAACTAATCATATAATCATGAAACTAATCAAAACAATGTTATGATCAAACAATTTAAAAGCTATGAAATTGTCAAGTATTAAATAAATGTGACATTCATAATACATATGTGACATATCAGTGCAATAATCCTACCTTTGTGCCAGGAGGTAGACCTTCTAATTGTATAGGTTTTCGAAATGTCCTATGGTGTTGAGTCTTATGATCCACCTTTTCTTTACAGGTTAGAAACTGAAGCTTACATTTGCTGCAACGGTAAACTCCCTTTTTCTGGACAAAATATTAAAATTTTAAACAACATTTGGAGGTATAAGAATAATCTAGTTTACCTAATCAACACAATGATAATTAGAAGGTAGTTTTTACGTGGCAAAAGATGCTTATAAAAACAAAATGCTTAGTTGCTTCAATATTTCAAATACCATCTTTGTACAAATATAATTGCACCTATTTCTCTTAAAATAATCTGTTCAAAAGGAAGCCACTAGCTCTGTTGTGCAGTATAAAGATATGCCAAAACTTCATATGGAGGAGGAGTAGGATTAAGTCAGATATCTTCTTGAGCCTGCTCCATCATTCAGTTAAGGCCATGCCTGATTCAATTTAGGCCTCAACTTTATCTAACTGCTCATATCCTGTGACTCCCCAGTTGATCAAAAATCTCTCTGGGACCGGAATACATTCAATAATTCAGCCTTCACAACTCTCTCGGGTAGTGATTTACAAAAAATCTTAATCCTTTGAGAAGAACAAATCTTCATCTTAAATGGGTGATCCTTTATTCTGAAATATGTCTCTTCATTTTGGATTCACCCATTCATCCACAGTGACAAGCCCCTTCAGATTCATAACGTCATTACCACTGATCACACTGATTCTTCTCACTTCAAATTATATTAGCCCAACCTACTGAAACTTCCCTCAAACATCATGTCTTTTTCCAATGAATCCACAAACTAAATAGTAAATTTCAGTGTATTGTGTGGTATGCTAAATCTGCAGAATATTTACACAAAAGATGAATTCACAACTAAAGACTTTTTGTTGATGGTGTTATAATGCAACTAAGTTTGGCACCAAGTCTGGTGGATTTCCTGTTAGAAGTGAAGGCTGCCAATTTCAATAGCTTACAGTGACTGTTGTAACCTACAATAGTTGGAATTGTGGAGGTACAATTATGTACTGAGTGGACTCAACTCTATATATCTTACCCATATCTATGACACTGATAATACCAAAATGTCAGTTCTTACTCCTACTGAGAATATTATTTTCAAAATACTAATCTCTGATCATTTTGTTTCTCTACTACTTGTAGGCTACAATCCGAACCAAAAGTCAGAGTTCCAAATAGCACACTGCCTAGTATGCATTCTACCTCATTACTTACTACTCTTCACTTCATACAAATACATTTGTCTTTTGCCATTTTAATATTAGAATCAATGATCCCAAGATCATCTTGAAGCTTCTGCACTTTTGCACCTTTCAGCTTGAATCTTATTATAATTATCTGCTCTGAATTAATTTTTCGGAGCATAGCAAAATTTGCAATGTCCAACTGGAACCTCAATTTCCTCACTTGTAGACCCTTATTAGTACCGATTGGTAACAATACTTCCTCCACAATCACCATCAGCACAGGTGCACCATATGAATGGGTGCTTAGTCTCTTGCTCAACTTGCTTTATATTTATGACCGTGAGGCTAAATACAGCTCCAGTGCCATTAAGTTTGCCGATGACACCACTGTTGTTTGCTGAATCGAAGGTGGTGATGAAAAAGCATATAGGAAGGAGACTGAAAATCTGGCTCAACAGTGCCACAACAACCCTTTCACTCAACGTCAGTAAAAGTAAAGAGCGGACTATAACTAAAAGAGGAAGAAACCAGAGTTCCATGAACCAGTCCTCATTAGGAGATTATAGCTAAACAGAATCAGTAACGTGAAATTCCTTGGGGTTATCATATCAGAGGATCTATCCTGGGATCAGAACATAAGTGCCATTACAAAGAAGGGGCAGCTGTGCTTCGATTTTATCAGAAGTTTGCACAGATTTAGATTTGACAAACTTATATGCATAGGGAAAACGTTCTGACTAGTTGCAGCATGGCCTGGTATGGAAACACTAATGCCAAAGAATGGAAAAACTTATAAAAATTAGTGGATACTGTTCAGTCCACCACAGGCAGAGTCCTCCCCACCATTGAGCAAACCTGCAAGAATTACTGCCACAAGAATGCAGCATCCATCATCAAACACTCCCACTATCCATGCCATGCTCACTTCTTACTGCTGTCATCAGGAAGGGGAGTACAGGAGCCTTAAGATCCTACACCACTATGTTCAGGAACAGTTATTATCTTATAATCATTGGACTCCTGAACCAGCATGGATAACTGTTTCCACAATGGGCTTACTTTCAAGCAGTCAACAACTCATGCTCTCACCATCTATCCATCCGTCTATTTATTTATTTATGCACAGTTGGTCGTCTTTTGCACATTGGCTGTCTGCAGTCTTTGTTTCCATGTAGTTTTTTTCATTGATTCTAATTTATTTCATTGTTCAATTACAAGTGCCTACAAGAAAATGAATCTCATCCTAGTATAGGATGATAGACAGTGCCTATAAAAAGTATTCACCCTCCTTGGAAGTCTTCATGTTTTATTGTTTTACAACATTGGATCATAGTGGACTTAATTTGGCTGTTTTTTGACACTCAACACCACAGCCATGCAAGGAGTGGAGTGCTGAACTGACCACAGGCTTGTCTGCACCACATTGAAGCTACGTATTGCTCCCCACCATCCCAAGGGCCCTAAGTTCATCAGAACAGCTTTTAACACCACCAGACTCCAAGAGCTGCTGTATCTTTGCCAAGTTCCAGACCACCCTTGATGAGAAGCTGTCTGCCAACAGACCACTAACTGGTGGCCCAACCCAGAAGTGGAATCAGTTTAGAGAGATGGTGATGGAGACAGCAAAATCAGTCCTCAGTCCCAAGGACCGGAACCACCAAGATTAGTTCGACAAGAATGACCGTGCCATCAAATATCTCCTGGCCAGGAAGAACAAAGCATTCATGGAGTGGCAAAACGACCCAAGCTCCATTCTCAAAAAAGAGCGGTTCAAGTCCCTTCAGGCCCATGCCCAACGGGAAATTCGCAAGATGCACGATCTGTGGTGGAATAGGAAAGCAGAAGAGGTGCAACGCTTTGCCGACATCAACAGCTCGAAGCTGCTCTTCAACTCCATCAAGATGATCTTCGGTCCCTCAAAATGTGGCTCATCTCCACTGTTGTCCGCTGATGGAACCACACTGCTGAAGGACAGAGAGAGCATCCAACACAGATGGAAGGAGCATTTCAACCAGTTCCTGAACCGCCCTTCATCAGTCGACCAGTTTGCACTGGACCAAATCCGCCAACAGCCTACTCACGAGGAACTAGATAATCCTCCCTTGATAGATGAAGTCAAGAAGGCTATCACACAGATGAGAAGCGGCAAGGTGCCCGGCAAGGATGGAATACCCGCTGAACTGTACAAGGCACTCAGCAGGGAATCACTTGAGGCTTTCCACAGCACCCTGACTAGCATTTGGGAAGCAGAAGAGATGCCTCCTGACCTCAGAGACGCAACGATAATTGCCCTCTACAAAAATAAAAGTTCAAGGACTGACTGCGGGAACTACAGAAGCATCTCACTACTTTCCATTGCTGGAAAAATCCTCGCCCACATCATCCTCAACAGACTGATTCCAACAGCGTCAGAAGAGAACCTTCCCGAGTCGCAATGTGGCTTTCATCCCGAACGCAGCACTGTCGACATGATCTTCGCAGTGAGACACATACAGGAGAAGTGCCTGCAACAGAACATGACATTATACTCTGTCTTAAACCATAGAAACCATAGAAACTACAGCACAGAAACAGACCTTTTGGCCCTTCTTGGCTGTGCCGAACCATTTTCTGCCTAGTCCCACTGACCTGCACACGGACCATATCCCTCCATACACCTCCCATCCATGTATCTGTCCAATTTATTCTTAAATGTTAAAAAAGAACCCGCATTTACCACCTCATCTGGCAGCTCATTCCATACTCCCACCACTCTCTGTGTGAAGAAGCCCCCCCTAATGTTCCCTTTAAACTTTTCCCCCCTCACCCTTAACCCACGTCCTCTGGTTTTTTTCTCCCCTTGCCTCAGTGGAAAAAGCCTGCTTGCATTCACTCTATCTACACCCATCATAATTTTATATACCTCTATCAAATCTCCCCTCATTCTTCTACGCTCCGGGGAATAAAGTCCTAACCTATTCAACCTTTCTCTGTAACTGAGTTTCTCAAGTCCTGGCAACATCCTTGTAAACCTTGCCTGCACTCTTTCAACCTTATTTATATCCTTCCTGTAATTTGGTGACCAAAACTGAACACAATACTCCAGATTCGGCCTCACCAATGCCTTATACAACCTCATCATAACATACCAGCTCTTATACTCAATACTTTGATTAATAAAGGCCAATGTACCAAAAGCTCTCTTTACGACCCTATCTACCTGTGACGCCACTTTTAGGGAATTTTGTATCTGTATTCCCAGATAAACTCTGTTCCACTGCACTCCTCAGTGCCTTACCATTAACCCTGTATGTTCTACCTTGGTTTGTCCTTCCAACGTGCAATACCTCACACTTGACTGTATTAAACTCCATCTGCCATTTTTCAGCCCATTTTTCCAGCTGGTCCAAGTCCCTCTGCAGGCTCTGAAAACCTTCCTCACTGTCTACTACACCACCAATCTTTGTATCATCAGCAAATTTGCTGATCCAATTTACCACATCATCATCCAGATCATTGATATAGATGACAAATAACAATGGACCCAGCACTGATCCCTGTGGCACACCACTAGTCACAGGCCTCCACTCGGAGAAGCAATTCTCTACCACCACTCTTTGTCTTCTTCCACTGAGCCAATGTCTAATCCAATTTACCACCTCTCCATGTATACCTAGCAACTGAATTTTCCTAACTGGCCTCCCATGCGGGACCTTGTCAAAGGCCTTACTGAAATCCATGTACACAATATCCACTGCCTTCCCTTCATCCACTTTCCTGGTAACCTCCTCGAAAAACTCCAATAGATTGGTCAAACATGTCCTACCACACACAAAGCCATGTTGACTCTCCCTAATAAGTCCCTGTCTATCCAAATGTTTGTAGATTCTGTCTCTTATTTCTCCCTCCAACAACTTACCTACCACCGACGTTAAACTCACCGGCCTATAATCTCCCGGATTACTTTTTGATCCTTTTTTAAACAACGGAACAAAATGAGCCACTCTCCAATCCTCTGGCACCTCACCTGTAGACAGCGACATTTTAAATATTTCTGCCAGGGTCCCTGCAATTTCAACACTAATCTCCTTCAAGGTCCGAGGGAACACTCTGTCAGGTCCCGGGGATTTATCCACTTTAATTTTCCTCAAGACAGCAAGCACCTCCTCCCTTTCAATCTGTACAGTTTCCATGATCTCACTGCTTGATTCCCTCAATTCCATAGACTTCATGCCAGTTTCCTTGGTAAATACAGACACAAAAAACCTATTTAAGATCTCCCCCATTTCCTTTGGTTCCACACATAGCCGACCACTCTTATCTTCAAGAGGACCAATTTTATCCCTTACAATCCTTTTGCTCTTAATATACCTGTAAAAGCTCTTTGGATTATTCTTCACTTTGACTGCCAAGGCAACCTCATGTCTTCTTTTAGTCCTCCTGATTACTTTCTTAAGTATTTTCTTGCACTTCTTATACTCCTCAAGCACCTGATTTACTCCCTGTTTCCTATACGTTTCATACAATTCCCTCTTCTTCTTTATCAGAGTTGCAATATCCCTTGAGAACCAAGGTTCCTTATTCCTATTCAATTTGCCTTTAATCCTGACAGGAACATACAAACTCTGCACTCTCAAAATTTCCATGATCTCATGGAAATTTCCCCTTTGAAGGCTTCCCACCTACCAATCACATCTTTGGCAGAGAACAACCTGTCCCAATCCACGCTTTTTAGATCCTTTCTCATTTCTTCAAATTTGGCCTTCTTCCAGTTCAGAACCTCAACCCTAGGACCAGATCTATTCTTGTCCATGATCAAATTGAACTAATGGTGTTATGATCACTGGAACCAAAGTGTTCCCCTACACAGACTTCCGTCACTTGTCCTAACTCGTTTCCTAACAGGAGATCCAATATTGCATCCCCTCTAGTTGGTCCCTCTATATATTGATTTAGAAAACTTTCCTGAACACATTTTACAAACTCTAAACCATCTAGACCCCTAACAGTATGGGAGTCCCAATCAATGTATGGAAAATTAAAATCCCCTACCACCACAACTTTATGTTTCCTGCAGTTGCCTGCTATCTCTCTGCAGATTTGCTCTTCCAAGTCTCGTTGACTATTGGGTGGACTGTAATACAATCCCACTAATGTGGCCATACCTTTCCTGTTTCTCAGCTCCACCCATAAGGACTCAGTAGACAAGCCCTCTAATCTGTCCTGCCTGAGCACTGCTGTAATATTTTCCCTAACAAGCAATGCTACTCCCCCACCTTTCATTCCTCTGCCTCGATCACATCTGAAACATCAGAACCCTGGAATATTAAGCTGCCAGTCCTGCCCCTCCTGTAGCCAAGTTTCACTAATTGCTATAACGTCATAATTCCATGTGTCAATCCACGCCCTCAACTCATCCGCCTTCCCCGCAATACTCCTAGCATTGAAATATATACACCTCAGAAGATTTTTACCACCACTCACAACCTTTCTATCAGCGGATTTGCTTAAACTTTCAACATCATTTATTTTCACCCCAGCCACACTGTCAGCTTTGGCACTCTGGTTCCCATCCCCCTGCAAATCTAGTTTAAAGCCTCCCAAATAGCACTAACAAACCTCCCTGAAAGGATATTGGTCCCCCTGTAGTTCAAGTGTAACCCATCTCTCTTGCACAGGTCCCACCTTCATCGATCTGACGAAGGCGTTTGACACGGTCAACAGAAACGCGCTGTGGATCATCCTTATAAAGCTTGGCTGCCCGCAGAAATTCGCTACACTTATCTGCCTGCTCTACGATGGCATGACAGTAGAAGTGTTCTCAGATGGTTCCCCATCTGAGAGTTTCAACATCTCAAATGGCGTGAAGCAAGGGTGCGTTCTAGCACCAGTGCTCTTCAACCTCTTCTTCACCCAAATGCTGAAGCATGTTGTTAAGGACCTAGACCTGGGTATTTACATAAAATATCGCCTAGACGGATCAATGTTTGACCTGAGACGCCTTGCTGCAAAGACTAAAACGTTAAGGAGGCTCATCACTGAAGCCCTGTTTGCTGATGACTGTGCCCTCATGGTCCACCAGGAGAACCACCTGCAGACGATTGTCGACAAGTTCTCCGCAGCTTCAAAGCTGTTCAGCCTCGGTAAGTTCTCCTACAACCTGCACCAAAAAGTCACCATGCTCAGCCATGTATCACCATCGACGGCACTGTCCTGAAGAATGTGGAGAGCTTCAAGTATCTAAGAAGCACCATCTCCAGTGATGGATCCCTTGACAAAGAGATCATAGCAAGGATCCAGAAAGCCAGCCAGGCACTTGGGAAACTCTGCGTCACAAGTTCTGGAGCACAAGGACATTCAGCTTTCAACCAAGCTCAAGATGTACAAGGCTGTGGTCCTCACCTCTCTCCTGTACGGCTCTCTGCGGTCGATCATGAGGATTCGCTGGCAGGTCCGAATCACCAACCAGGAACAGAGCCAACAGCACAAGCACTGGGGCAAGGATCCTCCAGGCCCAGCTACGCTGGACTGGCCATGTAATCCGCATGGGTACAACAAGAATTCCCAGGCAGCTGCTCTACAGTGAGCTTGAGCTTGGCAGTCACAATCAGGGCCGCCCCAAAAAAAGATTCAAAGACAATCTGAAATCGTACATCAAATGGGCAGACCTCCAGCCTCTACAACTTGAGGAGTCCGCAGCCGACAGGGCTGCATGGTGCATCCTGACCAGACTGAGTCTGACTTTGAGGATGACCAAAATCAGTGCCTTGCAGCAGCACGAGACTGACACCACAAAGCTGTGTATGCACCTGGTCTAACAACTGCCATTCCATGTCCAACCTGCAACTGCTTGTGTGCTTCGGCCTTTGGCCTCTGAAGCCACATGCGTAACAAGTGCACAATGTTTAGTTTTCTTCGGACCCCGAGAGATAACCACCTTTTGGCACTGATCAACAGAAAAAGACTCTTTCATGTCAAAATGAAAGATCTCTATAGCCATCTAAATTAATTTCAAATATAAAACACAAAATAATTGATTGTGTTAAGTATTCACCGCCTTCAAGTCAGTATTTAGTAGATGCCCCTTTGGCAGCAATTACAGCCTTGAGTCTGTGTGGATAGGCGTCTATCAGCTTTGCACATCTGGACACTACAAATTCTCCCCATTCTTCTTTGCAAAACTGCTCAAGCTCGGTCAGATTGCATGGAGATCGTGAGTGAACAGCCATTTTCAAGTCCAGCCACAAATTCTCAATTGGATGGAGGTCTGGACTCTGACTTGGCCACTCCAGGACATTAACTTTGCGGTTTTACTTTATACTTTATTGTCGCCAAACAATTGGTACTAGAACGTACAATCATCACAGCGATATTTGATTCTGCGCTTCCCACTCCCTGGATTACAAATATTAAATATTAAAAATAGTAAAAATTAGTAAATATCAAAAATTTAAATAAATCATAAATAGAAAATAGGAAAATGGAAAGTAAAGTAGTGCAAAAAAACCGAGAGGCAGGTCTGGATATTTGGAGGGTACAGCCCAGATCCGGGTCAGGATCCGTTCAGCAGTCTTATCACAGTTGGAAAGAAGCTGTTCCCAAATCTGGCCGTACGAGTCTTCAAGCTCCTGAGCCTTCTCCCAGAGGGAAGAGGGATGAAAAGTATGTTGGCTGGGTTGGTCATGTCCTTGATTATCCTGGTAGCACTGCTCCGACAGCGTGCGGTGTAAAGTGAGTCCATGGACAGAAGATTGGTTTGTATGATGTACTGCGCCGTGTTCACGATCTTCTGCAGCTTCTTTCCGTCTTGGACAGGACAACTTCCATACCAGGTTGTGTTGCACCCTAGAAGAATGCTCTCTACGGTGCATCTATAAAAATTAGTGAGGGTTTTACGGGACAGGCCAAATTTCTTCAGTTTTCTCATGAAGTAAAGGCGCTGGTGGGCCTTCTTGGCAATGAACTCTGCTTGGTTGGACCAAGTCAAGTCATTTGCAATACTGACCCCGAGGAACTTAAAGCTTTTGACCTGTTCCACTTGCGCACCACCAATGTAAATTGGGTCCTGCAGTCCGCTATTCCTTCTGAAGTCAACAACCAATTCCTTCGTCTTGTTGACGTTGAGGGATAGGTTATTGTCTTCACACCATGTCCCTATTTTTACAGCCTGGGTTCTGTCTGTGAGGAAGTTGAAGATCCAGCTGCAGATCTGAGTGCTAAGGCCCAGGTTTCGGAGCTTAGGAATCAGTTTATTTGGAATGATGGCATTACAGGCAGAGCTGTAGTCAATGAAAAGGAGTCTTACGTATGCATCTTTATTCTCCAGGTGTTCTAAGGAGGAATGTAGGACCAGAGAGATGGCATCTGACGTTGACTTGTTGCTCCGGTAGGCTGTGGTTGATGTGTGCCATAACCAATCTCTCGAAGCACTTCATAGCAACTGATGTCAGAGCCAAAGGTTGATAGTCATTCAGGCATGCCACCTTGCTCTTCTTTGGCACTGGGATTATCATTGCCTTCTTAAAACACAAGGAGCTCTTAGACTGAAGCAAGGAGCAGTTGAAGATATCAGCAAACACTCAAGCTAGCTCTCTTGCACAGGCCCAGAGAAACCCTCCTGGGACACCATCTGGGCCCATCACCTTCCTTGGATTTATCTTCAGGAAGGCCCTTCTAACGTCCTCCTCGGTGATGATGAATCTCGATGCCACCAGGTCCGATTCATCCGGAGGGAGCGGGATGCTCCTTTTCTGTTCGAATCTTGCATAGAATACGTTAAGTTCATCAGGAAGAGAAGCATCACAGTTACTGATATTCCCAGCCTTTCTTTGCTCCCAGTGATCGCATTTAGACCCTGCCATAGTCTACTGGCATCCCTTTGGTTAGCTTGGGCTTCCAACTTGGCTCAATATTGCCTCTTGGCGCCCTTAATGGCTTTCCAGAGTTCACGCCTGGATTCTGTGTAGCGACTGGTATCCCCGGACCTAAAAGCCGCAGCTCTAGCCTTTAAAAGGGACTTGACCTCATAATTCATCCAAGGTTTGCGGTGAGGGAATACCCGGATCATCTTGCGAGACACACAGTCCTCCGTGCATTTCCAAATAAAGTCCGTGACAGCTGAGGCATACTCATCGAGGTTAGCTGCCGAGTCCTTGAATACTAACCAGTCCACCGATTCAAAGCAGTCACGGAGGACCTCATCCATTTCCTCCGTCCAACACGACAGTACTTTTGACACCATGACTTCCCGCTTCAGTTTCTGTTTGTAAGCCGGGAGAAGGAGTACGGCCTGATGGTCCAATTTTCCAAAGTGAGGTCGTGGGACGGAAAGTTAGTCATCCTTGACTGCTGTGTAGCAGTGGTCAATATATTTGGGCC
Source organism: Mobula hypostoma (assembly GCF_963921235.1). Lineage (NCBI taxonomy): Eukaryota > Metazoa > Chordata > Chondrichthyes > Myliobatiformes > Myliobatidae > Mobula > Mobula hypostoma. The sequence continues at coordinate 55,993,101 of NC_086109.1, forward strand.
TCTAGTGGGGCAGGCGACATGTTGGTATAACTTTGGCAGCGCCTTTCTGAGGTTAGCCTGGTTAAAGTCCCTGGTTGTAATGAGCAAAGCCTCCAGATACCTGGTCTCAAGTTCACTGATGTTGGCATACAGTATGTTCAAAGCGCACTCCACGTCCGCCTGGGGGGGAATGTATGTCAGTATGACCAAGGTGAATTCCCGTGACAGATAGTAGGGACGACACTTCACCGACAGGTGTTCCAGGTCCAGACTGCAGGAGCTTGTCAGTGCCACTGTGTCCAAGCACCACGCAGTGTTGATTAGTAGGCAGACACCACCTCCCTTCGTCTTGCCCGAAGACACCGTGCGGTCCATCCGATGGATCGAAAATCCCTCCATTCAGATGGCACAGTCGGGGGTGGCAGGGGAGAGCCAGCTCTCGGTGAAACAGAATACACAGCAGTTCTGCATCTCCCTGCCGTAGGTGAGTCTCCCTTTAAGATCATCAGCCTTGTTTCTCTATGGCTTGCACATTAGCTAGTAGGATGGTGGGCACAGGGACCCTGAAGCCCCTCAGCGTCAATCTGATCAGCAGCCCAGCTCTTTTCCCACACTTCCTCAGTAAATAGTGCATCTTTCCAGGTTTCCATCAATGCAGTTGTTGTTGTCAGCTCTTTGAGGTAGGTGGACGCATCCTGCGGGAATCGATCGGTGGATCGTGTTGTCGTGCGCTCTGGGTCGGGCCGAGTAACGGAGGAGGCTCCGCTGCCACTTCCAGCTGCCGGGGGCGCGAGCTGTCGACTGGGTCGGGCACCGAAGCCGACACTTAATCCTGGATGGCCGGGCTCCTGGCTGAAACCTTAAACCAAGTCATGGCTGCGGAGGCCTCCGCTCCAGCCGAGCCTCAGGCTCAATTTCCGAGGTTGGCGGTGTAGGCCTCACTTCCGGCAGCTGTGGATGGCCACCAACGGGGCTTTAAGATGGTCACTCTGGGGAAGTGTCTGGGGCACCTTGAGGTCTCTGCCGTCACTTCTGTGTGGTCGTCTGCCCCGGAGAGGTGCTGGTTGGAAGGGGCCGTGTCTCCAAGCGCTCCGGCACGGTAGCAGACCGTGGGTCTCCGGGAATGTGGTGGGCCTCGTTGCTCGGGTCTAGGTGCGGTCCAGAGTTTAAGAAGCAGTTCTGGCACGGTGGTCTCTAGCTGGGTCGGTAGCTTCACCAGGGTGTTGTTGATCTTGATTTTGCTAAATTGGAGGTTTGGAAGGGTTTGTCGGGTATAGGATAGTGGAGAGGGCAGTATGCTCGGGAGAGCACGTGAAAAGCCGTCAGTTACTGGCACCATCTTCCAAAAGCCATTCCTGTGTAACTTTGGCTTTATGTTCGGGATCAGTGTCTTGCTGGAAACAAATCTTCTCTCAAGTCGCAGTTGTCTTGCAGACTGCATCAGCGTTTCCTCTAGGATTTCCCTGTATTTTGCTGCATTCATTTTACCCTCCACCTTCACAAGGCTTCCAGGGCCACCATGCTTTATGGTAGGGATGGTATGTTTTTGATGATGTGCAGTGTAGTGTTTAGTCTGATGGCCAAAAAGCTCAATTTTGATTTCACCACACCCAAGAACCTTCTTCCAGCTGACTTCAGAGTCTCCTACAAATTCTAGCCAAGATTTTATGTGAGGTTTTATTTGAACAGTAGCCTTCTCTTTGCCACTCTCCCATAAAGCTGCAACTGGTGAAGCACCCAGGCAAACATTGTTGTATGCACAGTCTCTCCCATCTCAGCCACTGAAGCCTGTAACTCCTCCAGAGTTGTCATATGTCTCTTGGTGACCTCGCTCACTAGTCCCCTTCTTGCACGGTCACTCAGTTTTTGACAATGGCCTGCTCTAGGCAGATCTACAGTTGAGCAATATTCTTTCCATCACTTGATGATTGATTTAACTGTACTCCAAGGGATATTCAGTAACTTGGAAATTTTCTTCTATTCATCTCCTGACTTGTGCTTTTCAAAAACCTATTCGCAGAGTTGCTTGGAGTGTTCTTTTGTCTTCATCGTGTAGTAAAAGTATTTTTACTACAATCAATTGTTACACCTTGACTGCACACAGGTCTCTAAAAACAAGTCTCCATTTAACTAATTATGTGACTTCTAAAACCAACTGGCTGCACCAGTGATGATTTGGTGTGTTATATTAAAGGTAGGGGTGAATACTAATGTAATCAAATACTTTGTGTTTCATACTTGTAATTAATTTGGATCACTTTGTAGAGATCTGTTTTCACTTTAACACTAAAGCCTTTTTCTGTTGATCAGTGTAAACAAGCCAAATTAAATCCACTGTGATTCAAAGTTGTAGAACAATAAAACATGAAAATTACCAAGCTATGAATACTTTTTATAGGCACTGTATATATACTTTGTTAATAAATGCACTTTAAATTTTGAATTCTACTCAGGTGGACTGAAAGGTGGCATTGCTGAAGAACTGTTTCCCAGGTTCTATTTTTCTTCTTTTAAACCTAGGTTATGCTCTACTTTTGGGCTTTGGCTTTTCAGCTTTGGTTTAAAATAAACTCAAATTTGCATATGAAAGCTATAATTTATATGCACAGAGAAAACTTTATTATTAATATAATTGACTTCCCATCCGATAAAATTATGTTTATTGGGAAAAAATTATGTAACTTTACACTCTTTATATCAAAGTTCAAAATAAATTTATAATCAAAGTATATTCATTTTCTTGCAAGCATTCACAGTAAATACATAGAATCAATGAAAAACAGTACACAAGATGAACAACCAACCAATGTTCAAAAGACAACAAATTGTGCAAATACAAAAGGGGGAAAAAACAAAATAATAAAAAATAAATAAGCAATAAAAATTGAGAACATGAGATCAAGCATCCTTGAAAGTGAGCCCAAAAGATGTGGGAACAGTTCAGTGTTACGTGAGTGATGTTCTTTCCTCTGGTTCAAGAGCCTGATGACTGCTGGGTAATGACTATTCCTAAACCTGGTGGTGTGGGTCCTGAGGCTCCTGTACCTCAGACTGCCAAAGCATGGTTAAAGGTATTAGTACCTCAGGTGACAGGATTTTAAGGAAAATGTTAATCTCCAAATTATTATTTATCATAATGGTAGTTATTGCTCTCAGTTTGCACCACATTGCACATATCAGCAACTTCACATAATCTCCAACTTTTCTGTGTTTTTTTAATGTTACCTGCTTTGTGCATCCCATAAGATTTCTTTACAGTTTAATTTCATTTCCATTATATAAGACCATAAAACATAGGAGCAGAACTAGCCCATGCATTTTCCAACATTGTATTTCATTTGCCACTCTCTTGCCCATTCTCCGAATCTGCCTAAATCCTTCTGCATCCTACCTGTTTCTTCAACACTTCCTGCCCCTCCACCAATCTTTGTATCATCTGCAAACTTGGCAACAAAGCCATCCATTCCATCATCTAAATCTTTTATATACAGAATAAAAAGTGGTCCCAACACCGACCCCTGCGTAACATCACTAGTCACTGGCAGCCAACCAGAAAAGGATCCTTTTATTCCCACTCGCTGGCTCCTACCAATCAGCCAATGTTCTAGCTTTGATATTGCAAGTTCAAAGTAAATTCATGCAGCTGAAGTACAACATAATTTGTTTTTGTCTAATTTTTATTGGCATTCAAGCAATAAACAGAGTTGATAAAAACCTTGTATGTGATCACAATATCTGTAGCCTATTTCTCAATGGTGTAGAGTTTATGAAGCGCAATTTATTCAAAGAAGGGAGATATCTGAATGCAGCAGTTTTTAAGTGGGTTTCTAGTTATGCTGACTATTCAAATTGTTCAGCTATGAGCTACAAATAGATTTCTCCCCTGACAATGACAAACTGAGATGTTCAATAAACCAAAGATTGTCAAAAACAACAATAATGTTGTAACTGATTGCTGACCTACTTATTTTTTTTAAGTACCATTCTTCCCTCGTATCTACCATTTCGTTATGCATTTTGAAATCCAATGAAAGTAGCAAACTTTTACTTTGTAAATTTTCTCAACTGATCTTATTCGCTGTTCAAGCTTCTCCAAGTGATTACAAATCTTTTAGTACATGTAAAGATCATTAGTAATATTGTTGAGTGAGCTGCCCCATTTCTGCACTATGCAGAAACCCATTTGCAAAATTCAGTGTAAATCAGTATTAATACTGTACCTGATGCCTCATGTAATGCTGGACATAAGCATTTCCACTTTTAATGACTTTAAGGCAAAATGGACAGAGCAACTGCTTGGTATTTTCATGAGCAACACGGAAATGGTTATCAACATCTGAATACACTGATGACCGGTAACTGCATACCTAAAGGTGGGAGTATGGGAAAAAAAAGACCAGTCAGATAAAGTGAAGCTTAATTTGACCAGATTATACTTATCCATTTTAGCCCTCATTTTGATTGCCTTCTCTATTCTGGAATGGTTCCAGAAGACTGGAAAATTGCAAATATCCTTCCACTCTTTAAGAAGGGAGGGAGATGGTAGAAAGGAAATTGTAGGCCAGTTAGCCTGACTTCAGTGGTTGGGAAGATGTTGGCATCCATTATATAAGGAAAAAGTTTTGGAATACTTGGAGGCGCATGATAAAATAGGCCAAAGTCAGTATGATTTCTTTTAGGGGAGAATCGTGCCTGACGAATCCGTTGGAATTCCTTGAGCAAATAACGGGCAGGATAGACAAAAGAGTTGCTCTGATTGGGTCCATGATATTCGAAGGGGGCCGGGGGGAGGGGGGAGATGGGGGGGATGGGCAGCCAGAGTCTTGGCACATATTAACACCAATAACTGATTCTTGAGAATTTGGATAAAACAGGTTTTAATTTTGAAAAGAAAAACTTTTAAATGTTAAGAAATCTAAACTTATTTGTTTATAGAACAAGGTCTCAGCAATCAAGCAATATTTCGGTGCAACCTCCTGATTTTGTAATTTTTTCATAAAATATGTGTTTTTCCTGTCATTACTTATTTTTGTCAACACAGACGCAATAAAAAGCTAATTATTCCTATTTATTTAGTCTTATACAGATTTAGAGCTTTTAAATCATTGTGTCTCCACCATAGGTACACATATATGCTGTTAAATATTGAATATTCACTTTTGTCCATTTTTTATACTATTTCACGTGTACTCCTTTAAAAACTCTTACATCATACAACTTTTATCATTAGCATTAAGTATACAAAATAACAATTTTGGACATAAAAACACATTTTTAATTTTAAAGAGACAATTACTTTAATAAATCAACTGTTTTGGAGGAACAGGTTGTAAGCATATTAACTTAAAACAAAGAAAGTTCCATCTGGTGGTGGTGACTGAGACCCGACAGTGGTGGCAGTAGTCGAATTACAACAAACAATTCCAACCTTTTCACCACTCAAGTCAATGCTTCCTTGCTGAACAACTTTATTTAACAATTTCGTACAACAAATAACAATATGTCATGTACATTTTATCCTTCTGTAAATAATAACAACAGTAAACAGCAAAATAAAAACTACAGTATAATTGCAATGTTTAAGCATAAATATCAGAAAGCACACCAGGAACTTCAAAAAAAATTCCATCTACTTCTGGGCTTGAAAATCTTCGAAAACATTCAGTCAGCTTTATCAGGAAGTAGATGATTAATATGCTCCTCATCTATGAAGTCCATGACTTCAGCAGACAGGTGGTAGATCTCCCTCGTCCTGCTTGCGTGACCCGGTGATGATGGCTCCATCAGTCTGACCAGAATATCTTCAACTGGTACAAAGCACATATCCTTTCCACCTGGTTTTGGATAGAAGCGCGTGTTGGGCCCATGAGGGTGGAAAAACTCCACTTGAACATCTTGATGATGAGCATCCACAGTGACAGCCTTTGCTAACCACCAATTTTGGTCATAAATGATTTCAAGCCAATCTCCACAACTAATGACACCAGCAGGTATATCTGTCGTAGTCCCGTCAGGACCACTCTGGGGTTCCTGCTCCATTTCCTCCATCAGCATTGCAAAAGACCCTCTGTTCTTTCCCATTGTGGTAGGGCCATCATTCTCCTCAGCCTGTACCCTGGCACGTGTATTTTCAGTCAACTGAAACGATGTTGGGCTGAAACACTGGCACATCTGTGGCTCACTGCAGAAACATGACAATGATCTCCAATGGATGCTGTTTCCGTAAGGTACGACCTGATGGATTTTCCTCGTTGCTGGGAGAGGTTTTAGTGGTTGAGAAAGGAGTGCATCATATGACTGCATGTCACCTTCAGCAATATGATAGAGCTGAGTACTGCAAAGGCTTCTCCCAACCATCTCTTGGAAGATCTTGCCATCCACAATGTCATTCCCCCATAGTACAAGGCTGTCTGCAATCCTTTTCACAGTTTCCCCTATGCCATCTGGAGCTTTCTTCCCATGTGAAGTGGCGAAGAGGTTCTAGGTTATTCTCTGGAAATCCAGTGTTGGAGGGACATTACAGAGGAGAGAAAAGTTCTTGTTTTTGTACTGCTTGCTGGGGCCATCTGACCAAAATTGAATGGTATCAACTTTTGGAAATTTTAAACAAATATCTCTGAGGACTGGTTCCATGTGAGTCCAAATGGCAGAAGCATCCTGTCACTTGGATTCTGATATTGTATAAAATCCTGCTTTCTCTTCTTTTGTGTAGTACATGCCGGTGTGCAAATTGAGCTGCGGGAGGTTCTGACCAAAATGGCATGACTGTACCTCAGAACTATATTTGCATTTCCATGCCTCAGGAAAGTCCACATGCACAATTACAGTGCTTTCATTGCAGTTCCGTATCTTGCTCCTGTATTCCCTGGACTGGTTCTGAACCAAGTACAAATGTGTTGTTGTTTCACTCGTTAGTTTGTCTTCATTCAGTTTGATAAGGTCTGCCAGTGTGCCGTGGTGCTTCACAAGTCTTGTATTGTAGTGAGTTCCATCTGCTGTATGGTCCTGAACTCATTCCCATTGCTGCCACTCAACATCGGTCAACTCTTGCTGTGGGGTGGGAAGTGTGTGCTTGTGGAGACACCGGGTGCACCAGCGCAGAAGACATGCCTCGCTTGTCTGAGAACAACACACAAGTTCAAAACTATCCTCCAATTTGATAGACTTGACAATACCTTATGCTCTTAGGACCTCAAACATCAGCTTTGAATTTTCATGGTATTGGTATTGGCATGTCTTTCGATCTGATGGTTTTGGTGCTGTGACATAGAATGGACGTAAAGCACAGAAGGATGAATAACTGAGTTTTACAGTTGGTTCCTTTTTGGTGAACTCCCTGTGAAGGTCAAATATTGTGTCAGTCAGAATCATTCTCTGATGCTTTATTTTCTTCCATGTTATCGTGTCCTGTTTGTCAGTCGTCATTCATGCAGAATTATGGTAGAAATCCTGAACCATCTGGGTTATTCTTTGAATGTAAGTGGGTTTTTGGTCAGCAGTCCACCTCTTTCACAGTGCATTGTACGTCAGCCCGAAATGCTTTGTCTGGTGTATTAGGTGATATTTCTTTAGAACCCTGCCTGACAGAGTCAAGTTCTTTGATTTTTGAGCAGACTTGCAGGGCGACTATAAATTATTTCTGTTTTGATTAAATTCTTGAATGAGACAGTTGTGCAAGAGCAGAGTTTTCTTGATGGAGGGGTTTTTGAGTTTGCTTCCCTGTAGCACCTGCTCTGTTTTTTTTCTTGGTGATTCTTGTGTTTTTTTATTTCTAGTTTGCTCTCATTGCCAACGCTTTTTCAGTTTGTTCCTATCTTTTATTATCTCTTGAAGTTTATTTTTCAAAGCTTTCATCTCTCTCAAGTATCTTGCTCTTGTTTTCTTTCTTCCCCCTGCTATAGACTGCCTATTGCGAGCTGGCTCCTACATAGTCTGATCCAATGGACTATCTGACGGAGTTTCTGAGCATTCTGGGCCCTTTCTCTTACACTCTCGACTCTTGCTGTCTACGTTCCCACGCCTTTCTCTTACTCCTCTTTTCCCTTTCATGCAAATCGTTGGTAGTTTTTATCTTCCCATCCTCTACTCTCTTCTTCCATCTTTGCTTTTTCTTTCTCAGGTATTCCTCCTTTAACTCTGGCTCACTATATATTTTCTCTCTCTGCTTTTTTTGGTTATTCCCTGTTTCTTCTCCTTCGCTCCTCCACTGATAACTGCTGTCTAGCCATAACTTCCTAAAATACAAAAAAGGAAGGTCAGAATTTAATGGAATTATGAAATTGTGCAGAATTACTATGAATTTAATTATGTTTAATTTGGTGAAATTTTATAAAATGATTATGAAATGGTGCAACTAAATTCATTCAACACACAAAAAATGCTGGTGAATGCAGCAGGCAAGGCAGCATCTATAAGAAGAGGTACAGTCAACGTTTAGTCATTGGGGATACATATAGTAAGGAAATATTGTAGGCCTGTGTGTGGAAGAAATAAAGAGGAAATTATGTATATTATAAATAAAGAGGTTAATGAAACATTACAAGCCATATGACTATTTAGTGTGATCATAAGTTATATTCAAGCCTCCACTGACGATGATTTGGCTGTTTTGTCAACACCGTCAAACTATGTGTCACCACCGTCAGACAGAAAACCTGACGGGTTTGACATCTGACATTGGTGACAAAAACACACTTTTTTACACGACATGCATGAGTTGTATACAGCAGCCATCTTGTTTTCCCTCTGTTGGTAGCTGCCTCTGGCCTCTACTTAAAATGCATAGATTTATGTCATAATTTAAAATAATTATTTCTATACAAAAGAGACAGTGTTGACACGTCATGGTTGTGACAGTAGCAACATCAATAAATATGACCTTGTTGCATTTAGCAGATGTGGAGGGTGGAAAGGGGGTCCTCAGGAGTATAGTTGACCATGTGGTTGCCTGATTTTATTGGTTTTTTTTAATAAATATCTGACAGTGTTGACAAAAACTTGGGAAACATTTTGAGCAACCACAAAATAAGAGTAAATATTGTTGAAAATTCACTGCTTTTAGTTTTAAAGAGGTTTTTCACTCTACTCTTTCATCTGGCATACATTATACATTTTAAATTATTTTTTCACACTTTTTTATCAAATTGAAATAATCTCGTCTGAGGACAACTGATTTTGTAGGTACTGGGCAATCGTATAATCATATAATTTATAAAATTAAAAACAAACACATGAAAAAATGTTGCATTTGTGCAAAAGACCCTCAGATGTTCAACCCTGATTATTTTGAATAAGAAAATGTTATTTATTTTCAACGGAATTAGCACTTTTCTGAGTGGGACATGTTTTCGCCGAAGTCTCAAGAATCAGTACATTGACATAGGTAGGAAAAGTGAAGGGGTCATGAAGAGAGAATTTAGGAAACTAAGTAGAATGCTGAAAAGCAGGGCCTTCAGGGTAGTAATTGCTGAATTGCTGCCTGTAATATAAGTAATGATAGGATGATTTTGCAGATTAATGTGTGGCTGAGAAACTGGTGCAGGGGGCAGGGCTTCAGATTTCTGGATCATTGGGATCTCTTCTGTGGAAGGTATGGCCCATACAAAATGGATGGGTTACAACTGAACCCAATGGGGAACCAATTTCCTTGCAGATAGGTTTGATAGGTTTGCTGGAACTGTTGGCGGGGTGGGGGGGGGAAGAGTGTGGAGTGGTGTTCAAACTAATTTTGGTAGATTGATGGGAACTGGGTAATATAGCTGTTGGTTTACAAGCAGAGGTGATCAGTAATAAGACTGACAGGAAGAACAGTCAGATGATAGGGCAAAATTGCAGTCAGTAAGATGAGTTGCAGTGTAACATAGGGACAAAATCGAAAAGGGTGATGAATACAGGAGAAGGTGTTATATTTGAATGCACCCAGGATACAGAATAAGGTAGATGATCTTGTAGCACAATTAGAGATTATCAAGTATGACATTGTGGGTCACTGAGTCATGGTTGAAAGAAAATCACAGTTGGGGAGCTTAACATCGAAGGACACACATTGTATTAAAAAGACAAGCAAGTAGGCAGAGAGGGTGGTGTGCCTCTGTGAGTAAAATCAGAAATCAAATTCTTAGAAAGAAGTGACAAAAGATCAAAATATGTAGAATCCTTCTGGGTAGAGTTAAAATTGCAAGGGTAAAAAGACCCTGATGGGAGTTATATACAGGCTTCCGAACAGTAGCCAGGAAGTGGGCTACAAATTACAACAGGGGATGGAAAAGGCACATCAAAAGGGCAATGTTACGAAAGCCATGGGGGAATTTCAATATGCAGGTAGACTGGAAAAATCAGGCTGGTGCTGGATCCCAAGAGAGAATTTATAGAATACAGACGAGATGGATTTTAGAGCTGCCTGTGGTTGAGCCCACCAAGGAATCAGCTATTCTGGATTGGGTGTTGTGAAATGAACTGTATTTGATTAGGGAGCTTAAGGTAAAGGAACCCCTAGGAAGCAGTGATCTTAATATGATAGAATTCACTCTGCAGCTTGAGAGGGAGAAACTAAAGTTAGATGTATCATTATTACAGTGTTATAAAGGGAATTACAGAGGCATGAAAGAGCAGCTGGCCAAAGTTCATTGGAAGGGGACATTTGCAGGAATGACAGCAAAGCAGCAACGGGTGGAGTTTCTGGAAGCAATTCAAAAGGTCCAGGATAAATACATCCCAAAGAAGAAAAAGTATTCTAAAGGCAGGATGATATAACCGTGGTTGAGAAGGGAAGTCAAAACCAACATAAAAGCAAGAGAGCCCATATATTAAAGCAAAAATTAGTGGGAAGTTAAGAGGGCTAGGAAACTTTTAAAAACCAACTGAGGGCAACTAAAAATGCCATAAGGGGGAAAAAGGCTGAAATATGAAGGTAAGCTAGCCAATAATATTAAAGACGATGCCAAAAGTTTTTTCAGATATATAATGAATAAAAGAGAAGTGAGAGTAAATATTGGACTACTGGAAAATGACACTGGAGAGGTAGTAGTAGGGAACAAGAAAACAGCAGACAAACTGAATAAGCATTTTGCATCATTTTCACTGTGGAAGATACTAGCAGTATACTGAAAGTTCAACAGTGTCAGATATCAAAAGTGAGTGCAGTAATACTAGGGGAGAAGGTGCTGGGGAAACTGAAAGGTCTGAAAGTAGGCAAGTCCCCTGGACCAAAGAGACTACACCACAGGGTTCTGAAAGAGGTAGCTGAAGAGATTGTGGAGGCATTATTAATGATCTTTGAGTAATTATTATGTACTGGTATGGTTCCAGAGGACTAGAAAATTGCAACAGTCACTCTTCAACAAGGGAGAGAGGCTGAAGAATGGAAATTATAGACCAGTTAGCCTGACCTCAGTGGTTGGGAGGACGTGCCTTCCGGGTACTTGGGGGCACATGATAAGATAGGCCAAAGTCAGCATGGTTTCCTTAAGGAGAAATCTTGCCAAACAAATCTGTTGGAATTCTTTGAGAAAATAACAAGCAGAATCGACACAGTAGAATCAATGGATGTTATGCACTTGCATTTTCAGAAGGTCTCTTACAAGGCACTGCACATAAGGCTGCTTAAAAAGATCAGAGCCCATGATATTACAGGAAAGATACTAGCATGAAAAGAGCATTGGGTGATTGGAGGGAAGCAAAGGGAGCCTTTTCTGATTGGCTGGTGGTGACTACTGGTGTTCTGCAGTGGTTGGTGTTGGGACCGCTTCTTTTTTACGTTGTATGTCAATGATTTGGATGACGGAATTGATGGTTTTGTGGCCAAGTTTGTGAACGATACGAATGGGGTTGAGAGGGATAATAAATCAGCCATGATGAAATAACGGAAAAGACCTGAATGGCTGATAATTCTGCTCCTACTGAATGTCCTATAGTCTAATTTGAATCATCATTAATACATGTATAGACATATTTTCCTAGTGCCAGGAGAGCTAACCATTCTCACATACATGGAGACATGTTAGTTGGAATATGAAAGCTGAAGAATTAAGAAAATCTTCAATGGATAAGGTGCTTTCACATGGATCACTGAAATGGAAAGTACACTATGTCATGTTAACCCAGAAGTAGTTGTTAATGTGCCTGCAGCTGCACCTAATGGGAGCTTGAAAGAGCTGAGCCAACAATTAACTCTGTGAACCTAACAGATGAGCTCCCAAATCCCAAATAGGATAGGCACATGCACATATTTCATAATAAAAGACTGACAGGGTAGATTTGATTAATTTAAATCTTGATTGAATTATTAATGATAATACTTAAGTATACATAATAAAAATCAATTAAGAAAAATAATCAAAGAGGGGAGAGAGGGGGGAGGGGTGAGAGGGGGGTGAGAGGGGGTGAGGGGGAGGGGGGAGAAGAAGGAAGAAAGGAGTAAGAAACATATATCCAGTGATGGAAGGTGATAGACGATATCCACTAAATTGCAACTAAAAATGGGGTCTCATCTGCCAAGCATAATGTCAAGAGCTGGAACTTCAATATGTACACCACTTATTATAACTCAAGTATTTGTAACTGCTTATCAAATGGGATTTACTGTTAAGAGTTTTACTTTCAATTTAATAAAGTGTACCATTAACTAAATGTCATTATTAGTTATTCCAAAATTAAGACATAATGCTTGCAATTTTAAACAGAAACCTCTGTACACAAAAAAAAATCATTTACAGATATCAAAATAAAATTACCTGACAAACATATGGCATTTCCCCCGGTTTATGATTGTCTTTCATATGCTGCAGAAGGACTTGCTCAGATTCGTAGGACAATTCACAAATTTTACAAATTGCTGAAAAACAAGCAAGAAACAAAATTATATTTGCTTACTGTTCGTTTCTTCAAATACTCTACATCTTACTAATTTTAATGCAATAAAATAAGGTAGACTGAACAAATAAGCTCTGTTAGATGTTTAATAAGGGTTCTTTACTAAAAGAATAATTTTCAAATGCCTTCTACACCATGCATTTTTTGAAAATTGTAACATCCTTTACTGTTCCAATACTTTATCTAATTTTATTTATGTGCCCAAACTGATGGAAGGGAGAAAGTGAAGCAAGTAGCATTCTTATTCCCATTAACATATAAACATATAATTAACTTTAGTCAGATTCTCTCTTTTCATGTTTGATGTCTTTCCCCAAAATATTAAGAAATGTAGTTATCTGTTTTTTATAACGTCACACAACTTCATCAGGAATTAGCTTTAACAGAAGCTTTAGAGTTCATTTGTACCCAAGCTTAGAATTAAGCCTCATTTTCATTTTGTTTATTTCCTGGATGTTTTCTGATAAAAATTCTAGTTTCTTAATTCACACTCAGTTCACCATTCTGTAATCTATTACCTCATCTTGCATTTAGTTTGACCAGTAGGTGTCTATTGTGCAACAATTATTTGAAAACACAGAAATCACACCAATAAGTCACCCACTCTTCCTTATTTATCATTTAATAAAGCCTTGCGTATATCCTCATTATTAATGCCAATTTTCTTACCAGGCAGTGGAATTATGATTTTATACAACAAAACACTCTATTTTCATTTTGTGATCTGAATCCAAATTACACAGTAATTTTTTAAAAACAACTTTCAATTTAGGATACCGCATTTGCTGCTAAGGATATAGTTACCAGAACATTAGGGAAAGCAGATAAATATTGGGTGATCATTTTATATAACACTCTGTTAATTTTGCTCATGTTACTTAGATTTTGGCAAACGACTGATCACTCCCAGAAGGTCTCTTCAGATAACATTAGTTTTATAGCAATTATTTACATAGATCATTTTTGAATCATCATAGCAGCAACTGTTCAGAAACTAATATTTAAAAGAAACTCCTTATTCCTGAAATTGCACCAATTGACAAGCGACTTTAAAGACATTCAAAAATGTACTTCCTGTGTAATTTTAAACAGTGAAAATGTAAAATGTTCCACAATAAAAATCACAGTAAAAATATTGAAATTATTTATCTTTTGAAAATGTCATAGAAAGAGAAAACTAACACTGATTAAAGAATTTGCCAAGGTTGAGAATTATGGGGGAAATAATGATGTTTGAATGTTAAATCTTCAGCTTTTTGATGTGTAACAATATGAGAACTATTTATAAAATTATTGATCAAGGAAGAACAAAATATTAAACCGAAACACAACAAAATTAAGAATATACAAACTATTAGCTATTTCACCCCTGGATCTTGTCCACCGTACAATTTTATCATGGTTGATTTTGACCTCAATTCCCATTTTTATGTTCCTTTCAATAACCTGGGATAATAAAAACCAACTTCAAAGATTTGCAGTGCATTTCAATAATATTCCATTCAACAGCAATGATAATGTTCCTAACCAAGTAATGTATTTGTTGTCGTGCAACCTCTTAACCTATAACAAACAATCTGGAAATATTTTAAAGAACCAAGTTGCAGAGTGCAAATAAAGGCATACTTCAGGAATAATAAAATTAACTGTTCTATTTAGACTGGTGTATGGAAAATAATTTGAGCAGTAGTAGCTGCATTATAAATGCAGTTATCGTTTCTTACTCATGTGAAACAGAAAACTTGATTGACATGTATAACATTATCAAAGCCTGTGGCAGGTAGTTACTAAGAACGCTATGGCAGCGTAGCGTTTAGCGCGACACTATTACAGCTCAGGGTGTTCTGGAATTCGGATTTCAATTCTGGCACTGTTCTGACAGGAGTCTCTGTATGCCCTCCTGTGGAATACATGGGTTTTCCCCAGGTGCTCTGGTTATCTCCTGCAGCCCAAAGACTAGGTAGGATAATAGGTTCCATGATGAGGTTAGTTAATCAGGGTTGTGGGGTTGCTGAGGCCGCGTGGCTCAAAGGGCTTGAAGGGCCTGCTCACGCTGTATCGCAAAAATAAAGAAGCTGCTACCCTGGCTAGAAGGTGAGAACTAGAGGGTAGTTCGTGATAAAAGTACATGATAAAAGATTGATTCTTTACAGTGGAGAGGAAGAAACAAATTCTCACTTAGAGAGTTGTGGATCTTTGAATAACCTGAGAGGACATTGGATGGTCACAACTGACAATGACAGATTTTTGAGTAGCTCAAGAATTGAGAGATACAGTAAGAAAATAAATTTACAAGTTCAGCTACGATCATATCACATAGTAGACTCAACACTCTTCCTTTTATGTCTTAAGAATGACAGCTTAATTATAGTTCATATTACCATAAAAGTTGCTCACGAAGTTGCTCTTTCCAATATTCTGTAGGAACTCTGGTGTCCAGCGACAGATTTCAGAATTATCCAGCAATTATATTGCTGAAGGGTCTTAGCCCAGAATGTCAACTGTTTATTCTTTTCCACAGATGCTGCCTAGCCTGCTGAGTTCTGCCAGCATTGAGTGTGTTGCTTGGATTTCTAGCATCCGCAGATTTTCTCTTGTTTGAGACTTGCAGGTGAATTGTTTCGAGCTCTGAATGGTGGTGAGGGAGAATGTGAATGGGCAGATCTAGCATTTGTACCACTTGCAGGGATAAGTGCCAGGAGGCAAGGGATGAATGGGCAAGGGAATCACGGAGAGAGTGATCCCTGCAGAAGCAGAGAGGAGGAAGGTAAATATGTGTTTGGTGCTAGTTTTAAAGACCATGGAATTTGAAATATAGAGCAATATATATAAATAAATATTTCTTAAGTAATCCAGAAAGGTCATTAAAGCATAATTTTAAAGCTTAGTAAGCTATTAAAAACCCATTGATACCCCATATGACAAAACTTCCTATTTTCAAAGCAACGTTTCCAGCACCAGCAGAATCCCTTGGTACTTATGTTGTTTGTTGATATTTTCAAGTTTTTCAAAATGTGTTTTTTTTTTGCAAAATACTGGAACAAGTGGAGGAGTGAAAAGGATCTACTTATACTTCTGGACTTTTGTCCTTAAATATATATTGGCATATTCCCAAAGGTGTTGTCAGATTTCCTCCATTAAAATAGTAAGCACTGCATGTCATTATTTCTCACTGGAAATCCAGGCCAAAGATTATTCTAAATTCTACATTATTTCTAACAATAAAGCAAGTTTCCCTATAATAAACAGATGACAGATTTTAAAAAGATAATGTAATTCAAATCAAAAAGACAGTATAACTTAGAAAATATTTTTATGCAAAAGATATGATCTACTTTTATAGATCTAGTTACAATTCCATTTCCAGAAGAAAAATCCCATATGAAATTGAGTGTATTTCCCCACCTCTGAAATCATATGGATATACAACGAAGTTCACAAAAAATACATAGCAAATTGCGAGTGCACTCAAGTGGAAAAGCAGAATTGAACAATATATTTTTATTATTCGTACTTTTCAGATATAAAAATCAATTTCTATCAACCCACATCATTAACAAGTCAGAGTGTGGAGTGGTTTATTAAAGTTACATTATTATCCCCTTTGAAATCTTTCTATAATAAAAAGGTAGCAAAAAAATGATGAAGTGCTATACAAAACATATAAATTTTCAGTTTCATAGATAATTTGGGCTAGTCACATTAAAGAAAACCTGATAAGTTTTAAAATTTTGTCTGAAAACAAAATCCATCATTAGATAATCTACAAGGAAACTAAATGTACTTTAAGAATAGAAAGTATTAATATTTTTCCTATCTCAAAGCCTATCCACTTAGAAACATCTAAAGAAGTGTCATTAAAAATTGGCAAAATTCCTCATATTTTTCAATGGAAAACCCCCAAAACAATGAAGTCTTCTCAGCTACATCATACCGTAATATGCCTCATAATTAAACTTACATCAAAACTTACTGGAAGACCAAGAAGACAGGTAATGGGAGGAAGAAAAATAATTATCCTACAAAGTTAGCTCCAGCAGTGTAACTGAGAAATAGCTGTAACAGTGCCTTGAAAAAGTATTCAGCCTCCAACTCTTTGTTCGCATAAAAACCAGGCATTTTGATGAATTTAACAGAATTTTTATTTGTGAATCACATGCTCCTATTTTCAGTGTAGAGCCCAAAAAAAAGGTAAAACTGTAAAGCATGAAAAAATAAAAATTCAAAAACTGAAATGCCAGCAGTTCAAAAGTACTCATTCCCCTTTGCTCAGTACTTAGTTGAACCACCTCTTGCAGCTGTTACAGCCAGTAATCTTTTTGGTTAAGTCTCTGTTAGTTTTGCACTAACATGATGTAGCAACATTTGCCTATTCCTCCTTGCAAAACTGCTAAAACGGTGTCAGGTTATTTGGAAGAAGGCAGTGGACAGTAATCTTAAGGTCTTGCCAGAGATCTTTAATCGGGTTAAGATCAGGGCTCTGACTGGGCTACTCCAGGACATCATTTTTTTTCATTTGAAGCCACTCCATGTTTGCTCTGGCAGTGTGCTTTGGGTCATTGTCCTGCTGAAAGATTAACTTCATCCTTAGTTTAAGCTTTAGCTTTAGTTTTTATCCAGGATCTCTCCATATTTAGCAGCATTCACTTTCCAATCAATCTTGACCAGATTTCCAGTCTGTGCTGCTGAAAAGAATCCCCCTAGCATGATGCCACCTCCACTGTACTTTACAGTAGGGATGGTGTTACCTAGTTGATGTGCACTATTAGATTTATGCCACATGTACCACTTAGTGTTGAGACCAAAAAGTTCCACTTTAGTGTCATACATCCACAAGACCTTCTTCCATATTTTTACAGTATCTTCTAAGTGATAATTTGCAAAGTCTTTATGAGCAAGGATATGATTTTCTTTTAGCCAGGGCATCTTCCTTGCCACTCTTCTCTAAATACCGATTTTGTGCAAGGCCTTAGAGATTGTGGAGCCATGAACTTCATCTCCAGTTGCAGCCACCGACTTCTGCAGTTCACTTAGAGTGACTATTGGCATCATAGTAGCCTCTCTTATAGAAGTGGTAAGTGCAACATTTGTAAGTCTAAAGGGATGGCCTGACCTAGGCCGTGAGGCTGTAGCTTCCTATTTTTTCCACTTTTTCATGATGGACTGCACTGAGCTCTAAGGTATGCTCAGTGCCTTTGAGATGGTCTTGTGCCCTTTCCCAGTTTTGTGCTTCTCGATTATCATTTCCCCAACTTGCCTTGAATGCTCTTCTGTCTTCATTTTGATTTGCTCTATTGAAAATTACCATACTATTGGGCCTTCTTGCAGTGAGAGGAGGTATTAATTCTTATGAATTCTTTGAAAACAGGTGATCCTCCAATTTTCTACATCAACAAATTGGGTGAGTTGGTACAGTAACATATTGCTACTAAGGTAGCATAATAATTACAAAGGAGATGAATACTTTTTCTGTCTCAATTTTTATTTTTAATTTTTTTAGTAAATTTGTCAGGTTTTGGAATTTTTTCTTGATTTTATATGATGCACAATGTTTCGTAGATTAGCTCAAAAATCCTACTTAAATATATTTTAAATTTAAAACATGACACAGTAAACTGTGAAAATAGTTGTGGGCCTGAATACTTTGTCAAGGCACTGTATGATATATAACTGGGTATGCACCACAGCTTATCTGGCTGCAGAAGCAAACGTGCCAACTAATCACACAAATGCATAGCATTAAGAACAAATTTTAAGAACATATATTAAAAGAGCATGCCAAAAGACACATGCTGAAGTAGGCAAATAAAGCAAAATGTCAATTTAACAAAAGAACACTGGAAGAATCCCACTGTAAATCCTTTTAGTTAGATAAAGTACTAGATTTAAAATAATTTTAAATAATTTTAAAAATCACATAAAGGATGGTCTTTAAAAAACTGTAAAATGAATTATGGCAGTTCAGTAAACTTTGATTCAAAACTGTGCAAGAGAAATAATGCCATGAAAAGATCGTTAAGTTTTTACTTTTCACCTAATCAACATGCATACACCATGCAACATTTGAGAGCAACATGTAGAGATTTTGCAACTGTGAACTAACTCAAAGGTAGCTGCAAAGAAGTAAAGAAAGTTGCCACATTCAAGAAAGTACACGATTCATTTTCAATTCATGGAAATTTCAGTACCAACTGAGCTACAGACTCCCAAACTCACATATATCAGTTCTTCCCTCACCATAAAAGTAATGGCTATTGTGAAGAATTTCAGCTAACATGGGATTGACATTTATATTGTCCACTTAAGGAAGATCAGGTATCATGGCACGATCCCAGACATATAGGCAAAAGATAACATTCTACATATAATATATGCATTTCACGCAAATTACTTAGAACGAAAAAATGAAACAATAACTGCTATTTCAAAACAAAAGGCAACTAAATACTTACTAGTTGACTCATATGGGCAGTGAGCAGTTTCAATATGGCATTGTAGCTGGAAAGGTGTGGGGAACTGACGGTGACAGTGCTGACAGGTGGTGTGATTTTCCCAGCTCTCACTACTCTGCTTCTCCAATTCCATATGATGTTTCATGTGGTTCATAAACCTAACAAAGATGAGGCAGTAAATAAAACAAAATATCACCTCTACTATGTAGCTCTAAATATTATTACAACATACTATTAAATCTAGACAGTTGGTTCAACTTTGCAAAATGCACAACATACATTTGAAACTTTAAATGGGAAATTACAGAAATTTAAGCTGTTTTATTAACTTATAATATTGCTGTACTCCTAACACATATAAAAGGCTGAAACAAGAGACTGTATATGCTAGAATCTGGAGCAAAACACAAAGCACCGAAGGAACTCAGCAGAAGTCAACATATGAAAGAGCAATGACCAGAATTTAACTTTGAATGGTCCTCTAGCAA
The DNA here is from genome assembly GCF_963921235.1 of Mobula hypostoma. Taxonomy (NCBI): domain Eukaryota; kingdom Metazoa; phylum Chordata; class Chondrichthyes; order Myliobatiformes; family Myliobatidae; genus Mobula; species Mobula hypostoma. Next base: position 56,012,890 of record NC_086109.1, read on the forward strand.
TGTTAAATTTATTCTACAGATTATCTTGCAAAAAATTACAAGCAGCAGGAGCACATTAAATAAAGGAAGCAGAACTATAAAATCATGGATATTATTCCTCCAGTTACAAGAATCCAGCTGAAATAAGCTTTGATATTTACTTGAGTTGAATTACCAAACCAGGATGGAAAAAATTTTGTTTGGAAATGCATCACCTTATCTTGGTTGGTGGGGGCAATTTGTTTGATTGACAGGATGGGGAAAAGACTATAGTTGCTCCAAATTTCAAAGTAGCATTGAAAAAATTCCTCTTCCACAATACTGGCCCTGTTCTTTCTTTCAATGCATGGTTTCACAAAACATGAGACATCTTCCATCTGCTTCAGTGCTTCAGCTGTCCAAAACAAACTGTGAGGCACACATTATTGATAAAAATTCAAATAGGAACCCTGCTCTAGTTTCCTTGTTTTCCTCAAATATCTGAATATTCAACCTGGTTCAGAGATGGGAAAGATAAGGGCTGGTGTTTGTAAAAAAAAAATAATAATAATTTAATAATCAGTCATAATCTTCTTAGACAAGCATAGGAAGAGGCAAAGTTATTTAGCCCCAGAACAAGCTACACAATTCTGTGGCTTAACATGGATACTTGCAACTTGTGCTATCACGTAGAACCTATTAATCTCAGATCTAACATAAGTAACTGCAGGTTTACTGAAGAAAGTCCATTTTGCTGTTGGGATCTAGAATGCCATGATCCAGGGGTTCTTCATGTCATGATCACCATATACTGAAAACTAGTTCAAGCTAGATAGATAAAGATCATTCCACTGGTAAGATGTAACCTATGAAATAGTCAGGTTCAGTGGCTTGACACAGGCTGCAGAGAAACTTCTAGAAAAATACAGAATCAACTGAAAATTCACAGAACAGTAACACAAATGAAGGTGATAATATAAAATTATAAGCATAAAGTTAAACTACAAGAAAAATAACAATTTTAATCTCTAATCCAACAATGCCAAATTCCCTGCTTGTTGAAGTATTTGCCAACTTAAATGCTGAGTAGCCTAGCTCTACTCTTTATACCACATCCAGCTTTCACTAACAGCAATTATTTTCCTCCCTTTAATACTGAAATCATATCAATCCTAACTGGTGCAAACAACTGCAGATGCCAGAGATCAAAATCAATAAGAGAAAATGTTATAACCACATAGCAGGTCAAGCAGCATCAGTGGCGAGATAAAATTTGATGATTTACATTAGGTATTTCAGTTTCAGAGTTAAACATCTTAGTTTTTTTTTGCTTTCAGAAATATTCTGTTTCTCCACCTACTGCATAACCTTATAATCTATCCAGCATCTTCTCTTTCCATTCTCAATTTCTGTAACTGCCTCTTCCAGGGCAATCTTTGAGTCCTGACACCATATTGATAAATCTGACTCTTACGTTGCACTCTAATATTCCTTCTATAGTTTGGTCACAAAGGAGATCACAATAATCCACATGGATTCCAACTGGAACTTTACAGCAGTATAATTTCTATACTGCTTTATAATCCAGTCCTCTAGTCTAGCCAGCTTTCATTCAGTGTACAAATATTCTTGAAATTTACATTCTTCATCCATACTGCTACACTGTCCCCCACTTCCAACCTTACAGCAAAGATTAGCATTTAGCTGATTTGCCCTGCTTGCTATGGGCAGTTTCTGTTTCATTCTGTGCAAGTACAGCCTCAAACACATAAAATATTAGCAGTTGTTTCATATTTTATTTATAATAATATGATTGCTTTTAGATAAATGTTTACACACAGATATGCTGTTATCTAAATTTGGCTCATTACCCAAAGATGAATCTAACTGGGTCTATTCTTTTATTTAGTAAATTATGATGAAGAATATCACCCTCCAATACTATACCTATCTATCCTTATAGAACATAGAACAGTATAGCACAGCAACAGTCACTAATGTTTCTGCCTCTTCCACAGCCCAGCCAATGCATTCCAAGCGCCCACCACCTTCTGCATAAATAACGCCCCTCACATCTCCTTTGGAATTACCCAGTCACCTTAAATGAATGCCCTCTGGTATTAGGCATTTCAACCCCAGGAAAAAGATATGATATATCTATTCTATCTATGCCTCTCATAATTTTATAAACCTACAACTCTAATTGTTTAACTAAAGCAGTACAGGAATATATTTTTGTTCACTTAATATTGTTTGTTATTTTAATATTTATTCAACATAAGCAATATAGAGTGACCAGACAATGAGTGACCTCCATTCTGATATGCTATAACATTACATCACCTTACTGCATAGTGAGTTAAAACTATTGAAAGTACAGGTGACATTTAAAAAGGATTTAACATGTGCATGATATCCCACTTTATACTTAACTGCTAAGACAAATAGTACGATGCTGATAACGATAGACATATATTCTATCACTACTTTTACAAAAATGGCAAAGATCAAATGCAAATACAGTAAAAATAAGGGATGGGATTGGTAACAGCCGTTTATTTACCAAAAAAAACTTAACATTACCCTATGGTCCTAAAGAAGAACTGCTTTTTATTCATATAAATCAGAAAGGTATTCATTAGATTCCAGCTGTTCTCAAGACAAATCACTGGCGTAACTACTAAGGTCTCTACTCTTAAGCACGTATAACAGCAATTAAAATAAAGAAGGCAAGACAGCAGCTAGAGTTTGAGGAGCTTTGGTATGCCATCTAAAAACATTCAAAAATTTCTACAGATGTACCGTGGCTGGCTGCATCACCATCTGATATGGAAGGGCTACTGCACAGAACTGAAGTAAACAGCAGAGAGTTGTAAAGTTAATCAACTCCATTATGGATACCAATCTCCCTCAAAGTGTGGTGCCTCAAAAAGGCAGTGTCCATCATTAAGGACTCCCACCATGCAAGACATGCCATTTTTTCACTGCTATCGTCGAGAAAGAGGTACAGAAGCCTGAAAGCACACACTCAGCAATTCCGGAACTGCTTCTTCACCTCTGCCATTCAATTTCCGAATGGACACTGAACCCATGAACATTAGCTCACTGCTTTTTTATTTGTTTTTGCACTACCTATTTAATATACATATACACACTTACTGTAACTCAGTTTTTTTCTATGTCATGTATATCATGTATTGCACGGTGCCGCAAAGTTAACAAATTTCACAACACAGGCCGATGATATCCTGTTTCTGATTGTGGGTGGGTGGGGGGGGGTGCGTGTGTGTGTGCGTGTTAGCTTTAACGTTATTTAAGAAAGCTCACCTATCCATAATATCTATCTATAGATCATGCAGGCTATGCTCTCAAAAGCCATGATCATATTTCATTTTTCACATTTGCTATTTCAGCCTTCCTTTAAGGATTCTTCTTCAGGGCAACTGTGACCTGACTGCCAGCAAGTGGCTGTGATACAAACGGGTCAGGCTGCTAAAACAGCTTACCAAAGTCTTTTTGCTGCATCTTACAGTAAACTTATTCAATCACAAGAACAGTTCTAAAAGAGTATAAACTACCAACTATTTTTCACCACACATTCCCAAAGGGAATTCCAACAAAATCTGCTGATAATGTCATCAGTCTATTCAAAAAGATGGTAATGAAGACTGTGGAATATTGTATCATCACTAAGAGTGAAGAACAATCACACTTAAGTACCTATAAATATACTCACCAATTCTGGCTTTCTGAAGGTGTTGAGTTTTAATTTCTTTCCAAGTGAAAAAGGCTACTTTATTTCTTTTAATTGTACTATTATATTGCGCAATGCCAAAAATTCAAATAGCAATACGCACAATTGAAGAAAAACTAAAAATCCTAACTTTTTGAAAAATCAATTATCATAATTGGAGTCACTAAGTGGTACAGCACAGAAATGCACCTTACGAACCCCCCATATCCATGCCAATGTTTTTGCATATCTACACTAATCCCATTTGCAACATTATGTCCACAATAACACACACACAAAATGCTGGAGGAACTCAGCAGGCCAAGCAACATCAATGGAAAACAGTACAGTTGACATTTCAGGCTGAGACCCCACATCAGGACTCAGTCCTGCTGAGTTCCTCCATTTATTTGTGTGTGTTGCATTGGATTTCCAGCATTTGCAGATTTTCTTGTGTTTGTGATTATGTATATATCAATGTCCTGCCTGTTAAAACTGACTGTCTAAATGTCTCTGGCAGCAAGTTCCTTAGTGTCCCTTGTGACCACAAGATTCTGTGGGACAACAATAATATAAATGCTGCAAGTCCGCTCCCTTGTTTATTGATGAAACAGACAGCGGAGAAGCTATGTGGCCTCGGTTGTAGCGAGGACTAGGCATCAAGCTAGGCTGCCAGTTGCAGCAGTCCAGTACAGGAGATGCCAGAAGTGTGTAGTGCAGCATCCGTGCTGGGTTGGGGCCCTCTTGTCAGTGCTGCTCCCCAGTGATTGATCGGTGGAAATGACAAGCTGGATTGCGTACGTGCATACTCACGTGTGTGGACTGCTGAGAATTGCTTGTTCTTGCCAATAACATCCATGCACCATCAATTTACAGGACATGTCACCCAAGGACATGAGCTATATATTTTTTGTGTGACTGTATGTTTACTATATGTGCCCCTCAAATTCCCTTCAGAGCTCTTGCACCTATGCCCTCTTGTTATTTGGTATCCTTTTCATGAGGGAAAAATTTGCCTATCTACCCATATCAACAACTTTCATAATCTCATCCACTCCTTTATTCGTGCCTCACACTCTTTACTCCATGGAAAACAAACCTAGCCTATCTGATCTCTTTCTACACAAATCCTCCAATCCAGGTGGACCTCCTCTGCACTCTCTCCAGCATAACTGCATCCTTCCTTTAGTAGGGCAACGAAAACTACACACATACTCCCAGTGTCATCTAACCAACGTTTTGTAAAATTGCAAAATAATGTCCCAGTTTTATATTCTGTGCTCTTAACTCTGAAGGTAAGCATGTCATATAGTTCCTTCCTTAAAAGCTATCTAGCTGAACAAGTAACAAGTTGTTTATTTTCATTTTCATTTTCAAAAAACAAAAAAAGCTGGAGGAACTCTTGTGAATATCAATAAAAATATTGTGTAATATTTCTAGTAGTTTTTTTTTAAATCTCTGCATTTTCTAGAGCTTAGTGAAGGTTAAGTACTATATAGGATGAGAAAAGCAAGATACTGGAAATCTCATTTAAAAATAAAATGCTGTTAATGCTCACTAACATTCATCTGAAACATTAACACTGCTTTGCTTTCCACAAATGGTGGCAGAATTACTCAGCAATAGCAGCCAATTCCATTTTAATCCAGAATATTGAACTCTTGCGTTTGCCACTCAGCCATTACCATCTAAAGGTATTCAAAATAATCCAAGGTAAAGTGTAGGAGCCATCTATCTATTTTCTGTCTGTATTGTATATTGTGTTGCGTGTTTATTATGAGTTTTGGCAGTTTGTCATGTGGGTTGGGGTGTGGTAGAAGCGAATGAGTACAGTCACTAGTTTTGTACTAGTCATGTTTAGTTTTAGTTAGAGGCAGCCAAGGACATGGTGATTTTTCTTGTTGACCACTTAATTATGCTAATTTTAAGGCTAATTATTCTTATTTCACCATATTGGTTTTGTTTGTTTTTTTTAATCACTATAAGATTGTTTGTCTTTGCTGGTTTCGGAATAAAGGCTCAAATGTACTTTTTTCCCGGCGTGGAACTTGGTTATTTGAAAGCATATCAGGCAGTGTCAATTCCCAAAATCAGTCTCAGCGGTTTCATTTGTTTCAGAATCAGAATCAGGTTATTATCACTGGCATGTGTACTAAAATGTGTTAACTGAGCAGCAGCAGTACAATGCAATACATGATAATATAGAAAGAAAAATAAATAAATAAATTGCATTAAGAGTGAGTGTGTGTGTGTGTACACACACACACCCATTTCCAGAAAAGTTGGGATATTTTCCAAAATGCAATAAAAACAAAAATCTGTGATATGTTAATTCACATGAACCTTTATTTAACTGACAAAAGTACAAAGAAAAGATTTTCAATAATTTTACTGACCAACTTGATTGTATTTTGTAAACATACACAAATTTAGAATTTGATGGCTGCAACACACTCAACAAAAGTTGGGACAGAGGCATGTTTACCATTGTGTTACATCACCTTTCCTTTTAATAACACTTTTTAATTGTTTTGGAACTGAGGATACTAATTGTAGTAGATTTGCAATTCGAAATTTTGTCCATTCTTGCTTAATATAAGACTTCAGCTGCTCAACAGTCCGTGGTCTCCGTTGTCTGATTCTCCTCTTCATGATGCGCCATACATTTTCAATAGAAGATAGATCTGGACTGGCAGCAGGCCAGTCAAGCACACACACTCTGTGTCTACAAAGCCATGCTGTTGTAGCCCGTGCAGAATGTGGTCTGGCATTGTCCTGCTGAAATAAGCATGGACGTCCTGGGAAGAGACATCGCCTTGATGGCAACATATGTCTCTCTAAAATCCTAATATACGCCTCAGAGTCAATGGTACCTTCACATACATGCAACTCACCCATGCTGTGGGCACTGATACACCCCCATACCATCACAGATGCTGGCTTTTGCACCTTTCGCCGATAACAATCTGGATGGTCATTTTCATCTTTGGCATGGAGAACTCGACACCCGTTTTTTCCGAAAACTAGCTGAAATGTGGACTCATCTGACCACAGCACACGGTTCCACAGTCTTTCAGTCCATCTGAGATGAGCTCGGGCCCAGAGAACTCGCCGGCGTTTCTGCATAGAGTTGATGTATGACTTCCTCCTTGCGTAATACAGTTTCAAGTTGCATTTCTGGATGCAGCGACAGACTGTGTTGAGTGACAATGGTTTTCCAAAGTACTCCCGAGCCCAGGTGGCTATAATTGTCACAGTAGCATGACGGTTTCTTAGGCAGTGCTGCCCGAGGGCTCGAAGATCACACGCATTCAACAGTGGTTTCCGACCTTGCCTTTTATGCATTGAGATGTCTCTGAATTCTCTGAATCTTTTCACAATATTATGTACTATAGATGTGGAAAGACCCAAATTCTCTGCAATCTTGCGTTCAGAAATGTTCCTTTTGAACTGACTAACAATTCTTTCATGAATTTTGGCACAATGGGGTGAGCCACGACCCATCCTTGCTTGCAAAGACTGAGCCTTTGATGGACGCTACTTTTATACCCAGTAATGATACCTCACCTGCTACCAATTAGCCTGCTTAATGTGGAGTCTTCCAAACCGGTGTTACTTGAATACTCAGTGCACTTTTCAATCTTATTTTAACTCTGTCCCAACTTTTGTTGAGTGTGTTGCAGCCATCAAATTCTAAATTTGTGTATATTTACAAAATACAATTAAGTTCGTCAGTAAAACTATTGAAAATCTTTTCTTTGTACTTTTGTCAGTTGAATAAAGGTTCACGTGAATTAACATATCACAGATTTTTGTTTTTATTGCATTTTGGAAAACATCCCAACTTTTCTGGAAATGGGGTTTGTGTATATATATAGCAGAGCAGAAGAAGCTGTTCCTGAATTACTGAGTATGTGCCTTCAGGCTTCCGTACCTCCTGACGGTAACTATGAGAAGGGGGCCAGCCTTGGGTGGTGGGAGTCCTTAATAATGGACGCTGCCTTTCTGAGACACCGCTCCTTGAAGATGTCTTGGATATTACAAAGACTGGTACCCAAAGTGGAGTTGACTAGTTTTACAACTTTCTGTAGCTTCTTTCAGTCCTGTGTAGTAGCCCCCCCTGTCCATACCAGACGGTGATGCAGCCTGTCAGAATGTTCTCCACAGTATATCTACAGAAGCTTTCAAGTGCTTTAGCTAACGAAACAAGTCTCTTCAAACTCCAAATGAAATATAGCCACTGCCTTGCCTTGTTTTCTTGATGTATCAATATATTGGGACCAGGTTAGATCCTCAAAGATCTTGACACCCAGGGACTTGAAATTGCTCACTCTCTGCACTTCTGATCACTCTGAGCATTGGTTCGTGTTCCCTCATCTTAGCCTTCTACAATCAGCTCTTTCGTCTTACTGATATTGAGTGCAAGGTTAATGCTGCAACACCACTCAACTAGCTGGTATATCGGCGCTCCTGTACACCCTCTCATCTCCATCTGAGATTCTATTAAAAAAAGTTGTAACATCAGCAAATTCATAAATGGTATTTGAGCTATACCTAGTCACACAGTCATGGGTATAGAGAGAGTAGAGCAGTGAGCCAAGCGCACACTCCTGAGGTGCACTAGTGTTGATCATTAACAAGGAGGAGAAATTATTACCAATCAACACAGATCAATTACAGAGGGAGCTACAGAGGCCAGGTTCTGTAGTTTATCGATCAGGACTGTAGGAACGATGGTGTTCGACGCTGAGCTACGGTCAACCAACAGCATCCTGACATAAGTGTTTGTATTGTCCAGGTGACCCAAGGCCATGTGAAGAACCATTGAGATTGCATCTGACGTAGACCTCTTGTGGCAATAGGCAAATTGCAGTGGGTCCAGGTCCTTGCTGACAGTTCATTCTAGCCATGCCTGACCTCATCACTAAAGATGTGAATGCTACTGGGCGATAATCATTAAGGCAGCTCACATTACTCTTCTTAAACACTGGTAAAATTGTTGCCTTTTTGAAGCAGATGGGAACTTCTGATCATAGCAGTGAGAGGTTGAAAAGGTCCTTGAGTACTCATGCCAGTTGGTTGGCACTATTTTTCACAGCCTTACCAGGTACCCCAACAGGACCTTCCACCTTATGAGGATTCACTCTCCTTAAAGACAGCCCACCAGCCTCCGAGACAGAAATAGCAGCTGTAGTTATATTCACCTTTTCAAAGCTGGCATAGAAGGTGTTGAGCTCACCTGGTAGAGAAGCATCACTGCCATTCATGCTATTGGAGTTTTGCTTTGTAGGAATTAATGTTCTGCAAACCCTACCTCAGTGATGTGAGGCCAATGTCGCCTCCAACCTCGCTCAGAATTGTTTTTGCTCTTGAAATAGCCCTCCACAAGTCATACCTGGTTTTCTTGTACAGACCCGGGTCACCAAACTTAAATGCCACAGATCTAGCCCCCAGCAGATGACGCACCTCCTGGTTCATCCACAGCTTTTGGTTTGGGATTGTACGAGTTTTCGTAGGCACACACATCCACACAGGTTTTAATGAAGTCAGTAACAACAGCAGCATACTCATCCAAATTCTAATATGAATCCCTGTTTACAGTCCAATCCACTGATTCAAAGCAGTCCTGTAAGTGCTCCTGTGCTTCCCTTGTCCATACCTTCTTGGTCCTCGCTGCTGGCGCTGCAGTCTTCAGTCTCTGCCTCAAGTATGACATGATTTGTTGACGGTAATTATTTAGAGACTTTTTCAGGCTGGCCTGTAATAATGGTGAAGTTGTCAGGGTGTGCTTTTTCATCCATATTGAACCCATTGCTCAGATCACCTAGAGCCTGTCTGACAGTGGCCTGAGGTGGAACGTACACTGCTACCAAAATGATCGCAGGAAGCTCTCGCGGCAGGTGAAGTAGATGGCACTTAATTGCACGAGATTCCAGGTTTGGTGAGCAGAATACAAACAACATTGATACATTTGTGCCCCAAGAGGAACTGATCATGAGGTATTCCTCCATCTCTGCTTTTAAGAGAATCCACGGCTCTACCATGGCGGTGTATAGTGAACCCATCAATCTGAATTGCTGCGTCCGGTACGGAAAGGGTTAACCAGGATTCCATGAAACAAAGGACGCACACAGTTCTAATGTCCCTCTGAGATCTTCAATTTTATTTAATAGAGACTGTATGTTTGCCAGCAAGATAATCAGTATTGGAGGTCTAAAACCCCATTTTCTTAAATATACCTGTTTCCCTGACCTGCAACCATGTTTCTTACCAAGAATCCAGCAAGAAGTACAGCCACAGATGCTATTGGTTCCATCAGTTTTAAGCAGCAATAGTTTACTCAATCGTATTAAGACATCTTTATTAACTGTACAGAGCTTGGTCTTTACAAGAAACTGCTATATTTTTGTTAACTATCCACTGTGGACTGTTGTTTGATTGCATGGTGGTTGCCTGAGCATTTGTTGCTTTGTTTTATTGAAGTGCTGAAATACTGTCCTGGTGGCTGACATTTGAATTGATTCAAGGTCTGGTTCAAGCACTGTGGATGTGCGGACAGTTTGTTTTTACCTTAGCTACGTTTATTGTACAGAGTATCACTGGTGTGTTTTGCAAATCTGCTGTGGGCAAACAAGAGTTAATTGCGAGTTACACAATAAACAGAAAGTAACATGAGTGAATGGAAGCATGGAACCGACATCAGCAACCCTGAGGTTGGGGTTGGCAAAAGAAGAATAAAACTTACTGCTAAAGCTAAGGTGAATCATTTTCAAGGTCTTCAAAAGGAGTATGAAACAAAGGTGAACAAAATTAAAAGTTTAATATCATCAATTAAGGATCTTATGAAAAATCTGCTGTTGTTGAAAACACTGTTGTCATTACTTCCCAAAGACAAACAGGAAAAACAGATTGAATGATTTTCAAACATTGATAGCTATAGCAATGCATTCAGATTGTGAAACAATGGTTGACCCAAACATACTACACTGAAGGTCATATTGCTGCAACAAGTGAATATGTCTCACCTGCCGTCAAGGTATCTCAAATTCCAAGAAACATTTTGACAACGCATACAGCAGATGATCCACAAGATGATGTGAAACCGAAGGATAATATGTCAGCGATCAAAGCTCTGCTGCAGATAGAAAATCTTCAGTACCTAATACCTCCTCTACACGCATTAAATCAGAGGCTGATTTAGCTGCATTGATCACACATCAATGATTATCGAAGGACAGACATGAGCTAGAAGAGCAAGGGGGCAGCTGCACAAAAAGGAGCAGCAGCTTAACTTGCAGGAAAAAATTATCACATTTAAGGATAAAGCTAATGTGCTAAGGGATTCAAGTGTGGAAAATGCTCCAGCAGGACAGTCCAATGGTGTGAGTTCATGTATTGAAAAGGCACAGAGGAAAACAAAAACACTCAATTCATTTGTTCCTCAAGTGTTTGGGATGCATGAACAAGACCCCAAGTGGTCGTTCAGGGTGTATACTCTCTGCCTGTGCTAATGAAGCACGCTGAACCTATGTCATATCCAACAGCTCAAAGAGCTATGGGGACATTCACTTAGAGCACAGAAACACTTTTGTTTTAGTACTGGAAGATGGTGCATTGAGAGTTGGTGGATAGCTTAGTAGAGCAGCCATGCCCGGAGAAGCTAAACATCCTATTATACTGGTAAACCATCTACATATCTCAACCATCTTTCTGAATCATGTATATCGAGAAGTGGAACATGGTGGCCATAACCACGTTATCTAGGTTGCATCAAAAATACTGCATTCCAGGTGCTAGTATAGCTACAAGAATCCTATCTAAATATGTTGTTTGTCGACAAATGCACATAGCTCCAGGATGCCAGTACATGGCAGATCCACCTCTGGACAGTGTCTCTCCAGATGAACATCATGTAGGAGTGGACTACTTTGGACCTTTTGAGGTGAACAGCAGGAGATGGGTCATATTCACCTATCTAGCTATACAAACTGTTCACACTGCAGTGGCATCTTCTTTAGACAGATTCCTTTGGTAATGCACTTAGACACTTCATAGCAAGATGAGGACAGGTTCATAAATTGCACTCTGATAATACAACAAACTTTGTTGGAGCTGAGTACGAGTTGCGAGAAGCCACTGAGAAGTGCAATCACTGAGGGATCAGTGATGTCCTTCTTCAGAAAGGAATTAAGTAGATTTTTAATCCCCAGCTGGTTCATATAATGGAGGAACATGGTAGAGATTGATCAGGTTTGTGTGAAAGGGCCTCAATTCCACAGTCCTTTGTGAAGTAGAGGCTATTATCAATAGTCATCCAATTACTAAGGCATCCTCTGATCCCAATGATTTGGAAACAGTAACAGCACCCAACCATCTATTGCTTCTGAAGACCTCACCATCCTGACCACAAGGAGAGCTCCTTAAGCTCATCTTAGACGGAAGCAGGCCCAACACATGTCAAACTTGTTTATAAACGGTGGACCAAGGACTACTAACCACAGTTACAACATTAACCCTCTCACTGTAGGCCTGTAGTAAGTTAGCTTTTATTGTGAATTCAACGTAATAGCAACATAACTCTACAATGCATAGGGAATAATGATGAGGAGGTCATTTCCAATAAATAAACACGTCAAGGGTAAATATGATTCGGCTAAACACAACACATAAAAGTTTGGATGTTCCTTTAAGGAAAAGTAGGTCTGTTACTTGTACAAATATTGACACACCCATGCAAATTTACTGTTCTCCAGGAAGCAATAATTTAACTCACACCAGTATCTTAACTTGATACTGTATTGACAAAATATTTTAAACTATAACAAACACAATAGTACTATATAATACAAAAATACTTAAAGGGTTATCCACTGAAAAACCAATCCAAACGTAACATAAGTAAATATGCACACACCGTCCATGGAAAAGGCATTGAACTTTCTCCAAGGTCATGTGCTAAGTAGCTAACTAAAAGTTATCTGTATACTCTCATGACCATTGTCAGTTCGTTATCTGTTTTCATTTTCCTTCCTTCTCCAATTCCATGCTCCCTCTAGAAAATGGCTACCCATCCTTTCTCCTGCGCTGTCTCACCAATGTTCCTGATACAAATCCTATTGCTAATTCAACAAGCCTGACTTATACAAGCAACTGAAATTTTATTTTAATCAGCAAAAAATACCCAATTGTATAATGTAATTAAAGGAACACATTGCATTTTGAGAAAATCTGCAGAAAATAAAATAGCCAATAGCATAGCTGTATTAAAAATAATAAAGCATGGCCTCAGACCAGGGTATACAAGGAAAAGTCAGAAATGGTCACATACAAAAGCAATTACCTCTCAGGAGACATGGTTATAGTTGACGACTCAGTGACTTGACTGGAAGAAGAAAGAGGACATCTGCATATATGTTCAGAGGCTTAGACAAGTACAGCACAGAAGCAGGCCCTTCACCCCATCCAGTCCATGCCGAAACAATTTAAACTGCCTGCTCCTATCAAACTGCATGGGGACCACACCCCTCCATACCCCTACTATCCATGTACCCATGCAAACTTCTCTTAAAAGTTGAAATCGAGTCTGCGTGCACTTGTGCTGGCAGCTCAGTCCACACTCTCACAACCCTCTGGGTAAAGATGTTTCCCCTCATGTTCCCTTAAACTTCTCACCTTTCACCCTCAACCTATGACCTCTGGTTGTAGTCCCACACAACTTCAGTGGAAAAAGCCTGATTGCATGTACCCTATCAAAGCCGCTCATAATTTTGTATACCTCTATCAAATTTTCTCTCAATCTTCTACATTCTAAAGAATACAGTCCTGCCCTATTTTCTTTACGACCCTATCTACCTGTGATGCCACTTACAACAAATTATGGATCTGTATTCCCAGATCCCTTCGTTCACACAGCCCTCAGAGGAAGACCTACCCGGGTTGGTCCTACCGAAGTGCAAAACCTTGCACTTGTCTGCATTAAATTCCATCTGCCATTTTTCAGCCCATTTTTCCAACTGATGCAGATTGCTCTGCAAGCCATGATAGCCTTTCTCACTGTCCACTACACCACCAATCCACAAGTTTGCTGATCCAGTTAACCACATTACCAACTAGATCAATGATAGAGATGACAAACAACGAAGGACCCAGCACCATCTCTTTGGCACACCACTTGTCACAGGCCTCCAGTCAGAGAGGCAACCCTCTACTACCACTCTCTGGCTTCTCCCACAAAGCCAACTATGTAATCCAATTTACCACCTCATACTGAATGCTGAGCGACTGAACCATCGTGACCAGCCTCCCACGCAGGATTTTGCCAAATGGCTTAATGAAGTCCATGTAGACAACATTCATTGCCTTGTCTTCATCCACTTTCGTGGTAACTTCCTTGAAAAACTCTGTAAGATTGGTTAGACATGATCTACCACGCATGAAGCCATGGTGACTATCCTTAATCGGACCCTATCTATCCAGTAGCTTTCCAAAACTGATGTCATACTCAACAGTTTATACTTTCCTGGATTTTGTTTAGAGTCACTAAGGATATTTTAAGTATCTCTGCTAGGGCCCTGGCAATTTCTGCACTTGCCTCCGATAGGGTCTGAGTGAACACCTTGTCAGGGAACGCCCTGGGGTTTTATCCATCCTGATTTGCCTCAGGGCAGCAAACATCTCCTTCTCTGTAATCTGTACAGGGTCCATGAAGTTTATGCCGCTTTGCCTCACTTCTAAAGACTCTGTGTCAATCTCCCAAGTAAATACTGATGCAAAGAATTCATTTAAGATCTACCCAATCTTTTTTGCCTCCATACATGGATTACCATTCTGGTCTTCCAGAGAACCAATTTTGTTCCTTGCAATCCTTTTGTTCTTAAAGTATCCGTAGAAACTCTTAAGATTCTCCTTCACTTTATCTGCTAGAGCAACCTCATGCCTTCTTTTAGCCCTCTTGATTTCTTTCTTGTGTACTCTTGATACTCCATAAGCATCTTATTTGTTTCTACTTGCCTATATCTGCTGTGCACCTCTTTTTTTTTAATCTCTTAACCTGGGCCTCAGTATCTCTTGAAAATCAAGGTTCTCTCTACTTGTTATCTTTACCTTTTATTCTGAAAGGTACATACAAGCTTGTACTCTCAAAATTACATCTTTGAAGACCTCCCACTTACCAAGTACACCTTTGCCAGAAAACAGCCTATCCCAATGCACACTTGCCAGATCATTTCCGATACCATCAAAACTGGCCTTTCTCCAATATAGACTCTCAACTCACAGACCAGACCCACTTTTCTGCATATTTACTTTGAAATCTATAGCATTGTGGTCACTGGATGAAAAGTATTCCGCTACACAAACTTTTATCACCTGTCCTGTCTCAGTCCCAAATAGCAGGTCCAGTATCACAAGCTATCTCATTGGGTCTTCTATGTACTGATGAAGGAAACTTTCCTGGACACTCTATCCCATCTAGTCTTTTCACACTATGGGATTCCCAGACAATATGTAGGAAGTTAAAATCACGCCTTATGTCTCTTGCAACAGTCTGCAATCTCTTTACAAATTTGTTCCTCTAAATTCCTAGGACTGTTGAGTGGTCTATAATATAGCCCCATTAATGTGGTCATACGTTTCTTAATTTCTCAGTTCCATCCATAACACTTCACTGGTTGAGTCCTCCAGTCTGTCCTAACAGAACACTGCACGACATTTTCCCTGACTACAATGTCAGCACCAACACCTGCCCCCCATCATGTCTAAAACAATGGAATCCTGGTATTTTGAGCTGCCAGTCCTGACCCTCCTGCAACCAAGTCTCACTAATGACAACAATATCAGAATTCCAAGTGTTAATCCTTGTCCTGAGCTCATTTGCCCTTTTTTATGGTACTTCTTGCATTGAAATATATGTAGCTCAGGGCACTAGCTGCACCATGCACAACTTTTTGATTCCTGACTTCGTCTGAGCCCTTACCAACATCTGTCTCCCCAATCTCTCCTCTAATTGTTCTGGCACTCTGGTTCCCATCCCCCTGCAACTCTACTTCAAACCCCACTATGCAACATTAACAAACATTCCTGTTACGATATTAGTCCTACTCCTATTCAAATCCAAACCATCCCTTCCATACAGGTCCCACCTTCCCTGGAAAAGAGTCCAATAATCCAAAAATCATATGCCGCCCCTCCTACACCAACTCCTTAGCCAAGTGTTAAACTGTACAATCTTTCTAGTTCTGGCCTGACTAGCACGTGGCACAGGTAGCAATGCTGAGATCACAACTCTAGAGGTCCTGTTGTACCTAACTCCCCGAACTCCCTATGCAGAATCTCGACACTCGCTATACCCATGTCATTGGCACCTACATAGATCATAACCTCTGGCTGTTCACCCTTCCATTTAAGAATGCTGAGAACTTGATCCGAGATGTGCCGTACCCTGGCACCTGGGAGACAACATACCATCTAGGAATCTCGTTCTCACCCACCAATCCTCCTATCCATTCACCTAACTAATGAATCCCCTCTCACCACAGCACACCCCTTCTCCACCACCCCCCCCTTCTGAGTCACAGAGCCAGGCTCACTGCCATAGACCTGACTGCTGCGGCTTTCCTCTGTTTGGTCATTCCCACCTCCCAACAGTATGCAAAATGGTATATCTTTTGTTGAGAGGGATGGCCTCTGGGATACTCTGAACTGGCTCCTTAACCCCCTTCCCCTTCCTGACAGTCACTCAATTTCCTGTGTACTGCACCTTGGGTGAAATGACCTCCTTATATGTGCTATTTATCACCCCTTCAGCTTCCCAAATGACGTAGAGTTTATCCAGTTCCAGCACCAACTCCTTAACGCAAATTGTTAGAAGATATAGCTGGATGCACTTCTCACAGTTGTAATTGTCAAGGACACTGGCGGTCTCCCTGCCTTCCCATATCCCGCAAGAGGAGCATTCAACTATCTTGCCTGGCATCTCTACTGCCCTAACTGAGCAGATGTAAAGAAGGGAAGGAAAAAAGACTTTATCTGGAGCTTTCCTTCTCTTTTGCATTCTCTGTCTGAAGCCTCTCTTCGTTGAAGCCTCAAAGAGCTAATGCCTCACCACTCTAAGTCTGACCGCTCCAACAATGGCCGTTGTGACAATGGCCCTTTATTCTTGAAGGTTTCATGTCTCCTATCTTTATTAGGAGGTAGTTGTAATTATTACAGTAAAATAATTAGGGACTGGGATGTAGAAGCCATATTCTTCTGTCTGTATTGTATTTTGTGGTGTGTTTATTATGAGGTTTGGAATTTTGTCATGTGAGTTGGCGCATGGTGGAAGCAAATGGGTATAGTCACATATACACTTTTTGTCCAAGTCAGTTAGCATAGTTTTACTTAGAGGCAACTTTGGGACATAGGTTCTGTTGACTGCTTAATTCAGCTAATTTGAAGGCTATTTTTTCCTTTTATCACTCAATCTTCCATTCAGTTTTGTTAGTTTTTGTTCACTATAAGATCATTAGTCTTTGCTAGCTTCGAAATAAAGGATTAAAAATACTTTTCTTCAACTTGGAACTCCATAATTTGGAAGTGTGTCAAGGTGTCAATTCCCGTACTCAGTTTCTCAGTGGTTTTGGTTTACTTTCAAGTAACCACTACAGTAAAGCACTTAAACTTTATTTCATGTTCGGAGAGAACTCTTTACTCTATGCAACATTCTGCAATAACAGACAGAGTACGAAAATGTTCATGCTAAAAAAAATGAGTTTGTGTCAATATACATTTTATCAGTGGATCTCAACTGATTCCCCCCGTTGATTTAAAGAATAATGTATTTCTACCCACAACAGTTAGATATTTCAAAGTGTGTTCCAATTCAATGATTGTGAAATAAGAGTAACAGTAGAGGGACAAAAATCAAATATAATATTATAGAAACAAAAGTCACCCATTAGAGCACACCACTGAATAGTTGTAAAAGAAAACACACAAAAATATATTAAGTAGTAATATGTTGATTGCCAAATACCATGTCAAAAAAGCATTATGATCATGTTGTTAGGACCATCCCAATATCTCAAAAGGAGATATATTAGCTATTGCCGTGTAAAAAGGCTTTTTAAAATTTATTTTTCATTAAGTGCAATCGTGAACAATAGCCAGATCAGAAATGCTGATTAAGTCAACTAGTTCCCAAAGAGAACTCTGATAGGCCAATCAGATGGTTCACTACTGCTCAGCGATAGAACACGAAAAAAATCATATGTACAATTAAGAAACATTAAAAAATAGTAGAAATACTGAAGACATGATGATCATGATGAAGTCTGCTGGACAGAGATATCTATACACATGTTGTCCTCCATAATTCAAAAAGAGTGAAGGATAAGGTTGCAGGGTGACAAAACGCGGCAGGAGCATTTGGAACTAAAAACTAATCCCTACCAGGAATAAACAGCACCTGTTCATTCCGCACTGTTCTCAAGCAGTTTAAGGATTAAGTCCAGCTGGAACATAACTCACAAGTGCTCTTGGAAGTCAGGTATTAACCCAACAACCAAGCACTACCATCCTGGTCCCCTTCATGATAGCTTATGAAGAAGCATGTGACTTCCCTCCCAGAGATGATAGGTGTTTGTGCACTCGACTCTTGAAGGCTTTCCTTTGTATTTAAAAGTAACTTTACTTTGGTAAAGATCTACTACACTTCTGATTCATTCAAAATAATTTTTGTTACGATTAGTTTTCCAAAATCAAATATTGTTGCTTATTACAGGGTTTGGCAAATTCATAAGTTCTTATAATACAATCAGCTTCTATAACCGCATAACTTTCAACTAAAAAACTTTCAAAGCCCCCATAGCCACCTGTGTGTTTCTAATCAGGGTGCTCCCCTCCTCTTCCCCCCTCCCTCCGCTACCAATTCGCAACTTCTCAACCTTTCCTTTCCAGTGTTACTGACACTGACAACATTTGATAATACGTTAATATTATAATTTGATAATATGATAACTTGTTCACAAACAAGTATGATTGGTCAGCAGGATGTACACAATATCCAAATTTTTTTAAACTGCTTTCTTAAACCAAATGTAAGGCTCATACTATAAAATACAAGTCAAGAAACTGAATTAAAAATAAGAAAGATCTTTTTTGTTTGCATTTCCATTTCTGGCATAAGTCCCAGAAATTGGGCTGAAAGTTTTCTCCCAGCATGGATACTATTACCCTACCCATTTTTGCTCATGTGATGATGTCATCATTACATGCAGTGTCACAAACATGAGAAAATCTGCAGATCCCAGAAACCCAAAGCACACACACAAAATGCTGGAGGAACACAGCAGGTTAGGCAGCATCCTGATGAAGGTTCTCAGCCTGAAATGTCAACTGTTTACTCATTTCTACAGATGCTGCCTGGCTTACTGAGTTCCTCCAGCATTTTGTGTGTATTGCATTACATGCAGTGTGCATTTTTGAGGTTGAACTTAGGTCTTCTGACCTTCACTCTTAGTGAAATATGAAACAAACCAAGTCCAAAACCATACATGAATTTAATGACCTCAGATGGGACCTTCATTCATTTATCACCAAGTCTTCCATATTGATTTTCACAAACTGTTGTTCTGCACTCAAGCATCATTTAAAGATGATAACACTTACAGTGCCTAAAAGAAGTATTCACTCACCACCCCCCACCCCCTGGAAGTTTTCATGTTTTATTGTTTTACAACATTGAATCAATGGATTTAATTTGGCTTTTCTGACACTGATCAACAGAGAACGACTCTTTTGTGTCAAAGTGAAAACAAATCTCTACAAAGTGATCTCAATTAATCATGATTCTAAAACACAAGAAAGTTGATTGCATAAGTATTCACCCCCCCCCCATTAATACAACAGCCCCAAATTATCACTGATGCAACTATTTGGTTTTCAAAGTCACACATTAGTTAACTGGAGATCACCTGTATACAGTCAAGGTGTTTCGACTGATTTGTGGTAAAATTACACCTGCATCTGGAAGGAACTGCTGATGAGTCAGTTTCCTGGCAAAAACTACACAATGAAGAAAAAAGAACACTCCAAGCAACTCTGTGAAAAGGTTATTGAAAAGCACAAATCAGGAGATCAATACAAAAACATCTCCAAGTCACTGAATATCCCTGGGAGTACAGTTAAGTCAATCAAGAAATGGAAAGAATATGGTACAGCTGTCAATCTGCCTAGAGCAGGCCATCCACAAAAACTGAGTGACCATGCAAGAAGGGAACTAGTGAGGGAGGCCACCAAGAGACCACACATACAACAACTGTTGCCCAGCTTTATGGGAGAAAGCCACTGTTGAAAAAACTCGCATGAAATCTCAGTAGAATTTGTCAGAAGGTATGTGGGAGACTGAAGCCACCTGGAAGAAGATTCTATGGTCTGATGAAACCAAAATTGTACCTTTTGGCCATCAGACTAAACACTATGTTTGACAAAGTGAAACACCACACATCATTAAAAACATCACCATCCCTACTGTGAAGCATGGTGGTGGCTGCACAATGCTGTGGTGATGTTTCACTGTAACAGGCCCTGGATGGCTTGTGAAGGTACAGGATAAAATGAGTGCAGCAAAATGCAGGGAAATCCTGATGCAGGCTGCAAGAGAACTGCAATTTAGGTGAAGGTTTGTTTTCCAGCAAGATAGGTGAAGGGTTGTTTTCCAGCAAGATAGTAACTCAAACATAAAGTCAAAGCTACACAGGAATGGCTTAAAAACAAAGTTAATGTCCTGGAGTGGCCAAGTCAGAGTCCAGACCTCTATCCAATTGAGAATTTATGGCAGGACTTAAAGGGTTGTTCACTCACGATCCCCATGCAATCTGACAGAGCTTGAGCAGTTTTGTAAAGAATAGTGAAAAATTGCAGTGTCAAGATGTGCAAAGCTTTTAAAGGCCTGTCCACAAAGACTCAAGGCTGTAACTGCTGCTAAAGGTGCATCTACTAAATACTGACTTGAAGGGAGTGAGTAATTATGCAATCCATTACTTGGTGTTTAATAATTGTAATAAATTTAGACCAATTAGTAGAAATTTGTTTTCACTTTGACACAAGAATCTTTTCTGTTGATCAGTGTCAAAAAAGCTAAATTAAATCCATTGTGCTTCAATGTTGTGAAACAATAAAACATAAAAACTTCCGAAGGGAATAAATACTTTTTATAGGCGCTATATTCATGTTAGTCAAGGTGCTACAATATATGCCTCTGATAATCATGGTGGCAATGGCTATGCAGCTCCATCACACATCACCATTACATTTATTTTATTTATCAGTACAGGAGTAGGTCCTTCTAGCCCTTCAGGCCGCGCTGTCCCAGCAACTGCTGACAGACCCAATTAACCCTAACCTAATCAAGGGAAAACTTACAATGACCTATTTAACCTATCCGGTACATCTTCGAACTAAAGGAGGAGATTTGAGGATCCAGAGAAAAACCACACATTCCATGGGGAGGACATACAGAGACTCATTACAGAACACCACCAGAAATGAACTCAGAACTCTGGAACACCCCAAGCTGTAATAGCATCATGCTAACCACTAAACTACCACTGCACCCAACCCTCATGCCTTCCAATTTCCCTGTCTTTACAAGTCAACTTATGAGTGACCAGAGACAGACCACCTTAATGAGACTGAATCAATTCCCAGCACATGGTGTGCAAATCAGACATCAACTGCCCTTAGAGTAAATGTATAATCAGGTTTTAGCCCTTGTAAATGGGAGCAAACCAATATTTTTTTGTTTTCAGGGATTCCTAATCTGGCATAAGAAAAAAACAGATGAGATTCCAAATCTAGATTTGCCAACAAAGAATTTAAAAGAACAAGATTATTCAGATTTACTTATCACATGTACATAGAAACATACAGAGGAATGCGTCATTTGCATTGACAAGACACACAAGGGATATGCTAGGGGCAACCTCCAAGTGTCACCACACATTCTGGTACCAACATAACATGCCCACAATGCTCCATAGAACAACACAGAACACAAAAAAAACGGAACACAACAGGCAACAAAACAAGCCCCTCCCCCTCCCTCACTCTCTCTCTCACACACACACACAGTCCTCCAACATCAGACTTTAGTTACTGGGCTACAACTTCGAGACATCCAGTCAAACTTTGGGCTTAGATCTTTGGTAACAACACCCAGACTAGCCAATGACAGGACCCCATGGCTCAAAAACTGAGTGACCAACTGACCAGCCCTTGAACCTCCTATTCGTGCCTCCTGATTGCGTGGACATGCAGCAACTTGGGACACCCAGACACCCACAGATGTCCTTCACCCCATGTCCACACCACTGGCATTCAAGCACGAAGCGGAGGTTGGCATTCAGGATGTCCTTCTTCACATGTGCACATTGCTGGACTGTTCAGCATGGAGCAAAGGACTCAACCCCAAGAATCATCTGTTGCCTGTCCATATTGCTGGCCTTCAAATGCAGAGTGAAGGCCTGACCTCTACTCTTTCCACATCCCTATCCCTAAACCCCAATCTGACCTCTAACTCCACATATCACTGTCACTAAACCTTACCCGGATCCCTAACTACCCACTCTGTCCTGAAAACTATCCCAATGAGTTTAAAAAAATCAACCAAGTCTGAGCCACAATTTCAACGTTGACTGCAGCTCAGCACCATCTTGAAGATACAATGTATTTTTCAATTACTAGCAAAAAGTGAAAGAACCAAGCCCAGCTATTCAGATCTGGCTTTACTTTTTGCTTTTCAAAAACACAAAATCAGAAATTTAACAGTTCTCTTCACTAGGATTTTGAGTGATTTTTCTCACAATCTAGAAAATGCCTCCTTCACATTTCTACCATACAAGAGCCCAAAGGCATATTCTTAACGGTTTAGCAATAATTTATTCACCTCTGCCATCAGATTTCTGAATGGACCACAACTATATTTGCTTTTTGCACTAATTATTTTTTTTGCAACTTACAGCAATTTTTATATTCTTAACTGTACTGCTGCCACAAAACAAGTTTCACAACACATTAGTGATTCTGGTTAGCATATTAGGATGGAAACCTTTCCTCTAAAGTATAAGTGATAATCTTGGAATAGATTCAATTATCCAAAGGGCACCTTCCTATATTGCAACACTTTCATGGAAGTGCAATGACTATTAGGACCACACATCAAAGGTATTTTGATATAAATTCTGGATCATTTATAGTAAATTTTGAAAAATGTAAAGGCTGAGTGAGTATGAAAACTCTAAGCTTACTGGACCTTGCTATGAATAACCAGCTCATTCACATTCAATATACACTTAGTGTCCACTTTATTTGGTACACATGTATATTAATGCAAATATCCAATCAGCCAATCATGTGGCAGCAAACACTATCAATAGGTTCAGTTGCTATTCAAACCAAACATCAGAATGGGGAAGAATAAGATCTAAGTGACTTTGACTGTGTAATAAATGTTGGTGTCTGACAGGGCGGTTTGAATATCTCAGAAACTGCTGATCTCCTGGGATTTTCACACACAACAGTCTCTAAAGTTTATAGAGATGGTGTGAAAAACAAAAAGTGAGCAGCTGTTCTGTGGCCGAAAAAACCTTGCTAATGAGACAGGTCAGAGGAGAACAGCTAGATTGATTTCAAGCTGACAGAAAGGCAAAAGTAACTCAAATAACCAAGCATTACATTAACGGTGTACAGAAGAGCAACTTTGAACACACAACACATTGAACCATGAAGTGGATGGGTTACAGCAGCAGAAGACCACCATGGGTTCCACTGCAGTTCCTCATAAGGTGGCCACTGAGTATATATGCCTGGCATCATGAAGTAACAGAATTACACTTCCCATTATAATTTCTAAATCCACTTTTTCTACTAGAAGCACCAAGTGGACTGAAAATCAAAGTAAAATATTCTCTATCAGTTCAGAGCACCATAAATGAGACTTATAACAATAGTAGTCCGCAGCTGGTGCAAGGTCCAATATATAACAGAGGGATTCTTGGAATAAAAGATTTTTGGCCTTGCTCTTCAATTTAAAATTAATTTGAAGCATGTTGTCAAATTGCATAGTTTTAAAATGACGGCTTAAATACATTAAATTGTTGATTTTACTGTATAATGAAAGCTATCACATCTGGTCAAGTAAACTGTCACTCTGAACAAATGATTTTACAAACATTTGGACTCTTTATTTATACAAAACACATTACAGTACCTTATATTATTCTTAAGGACCTTCAGACAGCTGTAGCACTTGAAGGTTGTATTTGTCTTCTGATCTTGCTGATTTAGATGTGTTTCACCGTCATCTTTTCCATAATAAAAGTCATTCACCAACATTATAAGTTTCCCTTTCTCAACTTCTAATGACTTGCTTGGAGATTGCTCAGAAGATGATACAGGACAGTAGCTGGACACCAGATCTGGACAGCAGAACTCAAAAAATACAAAAATAGTAATATCATTTTTTGGTGGTTGTAAGATAAATATTTTTAGATATAATCACCATAGCATACATTAAAACAAACATATGGCACAATATAATCATTGTTACTGTGATTTTTTCCCAAAAAGGCTATATATATTTTGTAAACAATGACATTTAAAAGTTAACTATGTTCAATTATCTTCATGGACAAACTCAAATCAAGGGTAACGTGCTCTTATTCAAATGAATAATTAAAAGAAAATACTTACAACCATATGATGCCGTAAAGAATCCAAGACATTGAAGTGAATGTTGCATTTTGGACAAGCCCTTGGAACTGGTACTCCATTTTTAATATTACTTTGTGATCCTGCCAAAAAAAAATGATTCTTTAAACAAAAATAAAATATTCGGCTTAATCATGTCCTTAATAGTGAAGTATTCTTGAACCTACATAAATTACAACAATCACTGGCTTTCTCAATTATCCAAGAATAATCTTCAATTTAGCACATAGTACATTAGTATTATTTTGCCAACGCTAAACCAAAATTAATCATACAGTTCCTAAATTATTTTGCCTTCATTCTAATACGGAGCTTGTTGTTGTAGCTGAAGTTAAAATACAATGGTCTACCAACATCAATGAACCAGGGTTAATCCTGTTATGATATTAATGATAAAGTGAGAGATACACCAGGTTGTGAGGTTACAGACGGTAGTACATTTCTGATTCAGGAAATAATTGGCAGTATCTCATGAATGTTCAGTTGTGAGTTGTGAGATCCATAACATTTAGCATGTTAGCAAAACAGGATGGAAAATGTTTTCAGTTTGTATATGGGACACTGTCTCACTGGTGATAGCAAAAATTCAGTGCTGGCTCTGACCAGTGGTGTGACCAGAACACGTGAATAATCCATGCAATATGCTGAGAATGTAAGATTGGAAGTCTGTACTAATTGATCTGAAATCACATAACAGTGGTATAATTGAAAGAAGTATCTTTCTCACATAGGTCAAGTATTAGTGCATTCCAAATTCAACAATGAAAGCTTAACAAGAAAATTTTCTCATGATGAAAAAGGCTAATGAAAACCTTTTGAGGTACTGCTATACGACGATACCATCACAGGACATCCAGTTGACGATGGTGATAAAGTCGAAGGATTATTTACAGATCCAGCTTCAAATGTTTTTGATTTCTTTGAACCAATACTGTTTATCTCACAGGCTGCTGGGCGCTTGCTACTGACACTTGTGCTCTGGCCTGCACTTGCTGTGAAAAAGAAAGCAAGTGACTCTTTGCAGGGTTAAAACATATTACATTAAGAAACAATTTCACTGGGTATTTATGAAAAGCCTTTACAGTTATCATTATGTTCCTACCACTGTATCAAAGAAGAAACAACCCATGAAATCATTCAATAACTCACCATTTAATAAATTTTTTGTGTTGAGAAAATTATGATAAAAAATAATCACCTAAAAGAAAAACTAACTAGGAGGATTGGGAACTGATAAAAATGTAAAAACAATTCAAGCTTGGTTTCCTCAATGGAACTCAATAACTAGAAATTTTCTGATGAAACACAACCAATGACCAGGATATCAACAGATTTGTAGTTGTTGCCACTTTGTTCTAGTTTAGTTACGACAGCTTGCCAAATAAACAACGTCCAATATAAATTTCAGCAGCAAAATCAGCATTCAGGAGTGGCAAGCAGCCAACTCCACTTATAATATCATCTCAAAGTACCCTTAATTATTGCATTATACCATTTTCTTCCCCCAGCAGAACAAATAACACATGAGTATCTTAGCCAAGAAAAAATAACAGATTTTATTTGATTAAAAACCATAATTGGACATCTGGAACATTGTGGCTACACTGTAAAAAGGAGGATATGCAGTATCAGATGAAAACTGACTTCCAGAGTTAAATTACATGAATAAACAGAAACCTGGACTCCAAGGGTTAAATGAGATATATAACAGAAGTAGTGCTTTGCTTCATAATTCATGAGATTAAGGGTGATTTGATTAGAAGTTTTCAATATGAATTGGAAAAATTTGGTGCGTGGAGATTATGAATTGATAGGGATGTAAATAGTAAATCCAAATCTCTTATGAGTGAAGTCAGGGTATATTCCTGTATGCAAATTCCTTTTGCAAATAGCAATTGATGCAGGGCCGCTTGTTGATGATAAATCTAAAATTGATGTTTTTGTTCTATCAAAGAGCTACATAGAGAAGGCAGGTAAATGGAGGTAGGTCACAAATCAATCACGATCCCAGAATGGCAACCAGAATGCCAGTCTAATGTTGCTACAACCAACTAATTACTTACCAGTTTCATTAGAGAAGAGGTGAAATAATCAAAACTGCAACCTAGCAGCATCTACTCAGCAATAGCCCATTTGCCAACATTCAATGGAAAAGTCACCTGACTAGAGTACTCAGCTGGTGGCTTGCACAGGATATTTTTTTGGTGTATGAACACAGTTAAAAGACAAGAGTCAAGGTAGTCAGCCAGGTCCAGCAAGGACTATTAAATCAAATGGATATTTAAATTAGAGCACTGCTAGGGCAAGCGTTAAAAACTGATATGAGACTTTTACATTCAGCAAGATACCACTGGTGTGTAATTGCACAACGTTTATTACTTGGCATCATTACTCACGAGACTTAAGAAGTTTGAGATTTACAGGAGCCACCACTGCTATGAGGAAATGTGTGGTGACTGGCCAAAAGGAGTACAGAAAGTTACAACCACTTTATGGGCTGAAATCGTCACCTTTCTTATTTTTGGGAATGCATCTTGAGTGCTAAACTACAGCTGTTTGCTGATAACTGCATCATTTCAATTCTTTTGTAACTCTGTTAATAGCTAAAACCATGCAGAAGGGCCAAGCCAAAATGCAACCATAAACCAGAAAATGAAAGGTTATATTTTATATTATGATGAAGGTAATAATTATTGACTTCAGGAGCAGGAAATAGGAGCTTGATAAGCCAGTCCTCATTGGGGGATCAGAGGTGGAGAGAGACAGCAACTTTAAATTTCTGTTTTATCATTTCAGGAGACCTATCCTGGGCCTAGCATGCAAGTGCAATTACAGTACAAAGGAAGCATGGCAGCACTTCTACTTTCTTAGGAGTTGCAAAGATTTGGCATGACATCTAAAACACTGACAAACTTCCATAGATGTGTGCTGGACAGTATATTGACTGGTTGCATTAGGTGCTGGTATGGAAACACCAATGTCCTTTAACGGAAAATCCTATAAAAAGTAATGGTTACATCTCAGTCCATCTGATAAAGCCCTCGCCACCATCGAGCACATCTACATGGGGCTTTGTCATAGGAAAGCAGCCTTCATCATCAGCAAACCCCACCACCCAGATCATGCTCTCTTCTCACTGCTGTCATCAGGAAGAAGGTACAGGAGCCTCCGGACTCACACCACCAGGTTCAGGAACAGTTAATACCCTTCAATCATCAGGCTCTTGAACCAGAGGGAATAACCTTCACTCAACTTCACTTGCTCCGTCACTGAACCGTTCCCACAACCTATGGACTCATTTTCAAGGATTTTTCATCTCATGTTCATGATATTTATATATATATATATATATATATATATATATATTTATTTATTTATTTATTTTCTGTATTTACACAATTTGTTGTCTTTTCCACACTGGTTGTCCGCCCTGTTAGCACACTCTTTTATTGATTCTATTATGGTTATTAAATTTATTGAGTATGCCCACAAGATGAATTTCAGGGTTGTATATGGTGACATATATGTTCTTTAATAATAAATTTACTTTGAACTTTTCACAATTCAGGTAATTGATGATCATATTCAACAAGTTTTAATCATTTCTCTCCAAGAGCTCCATAGTGTAACTTTACATTGGTTTGCACAATCATAAGTCACCAAAGCTCAAAGGATTATCCTCTTCAACTACAAGGGTGCAAGAACAGGGTAAGATGGTAGTTGCATATACTGTAAACAATATTGCATATTTTAACCCATCAAAATGTTACTACATTTACTTGGCATGGCAGTATAGTGAATAGCACATTGCTTTGCAGTGCCAGTGATTAGGATTCAATTCCTACCGCTGTCGGATAGGAGTTTAGAAATTTGCCCCATGACCAGGTGGGTTTCCTCTGGGTGCTCCCGTTTCCTTCCACATCTCCCAAGATGCATGGATTGCCATGTTGGTGCCAGAACCATGGTAATCCGTGCTGGCTACCACCAGCACATCCTCAAAGTGTTTTGGTTGTTGATGCAAAGAACACATTGCACTGTATGTTTTCATGTTTCAATGTATATGTGACAAATCTGTGAAGAACCTTCTTCCAGTCTTAAGGCAGGAGTTGGTTAGAATATTTGGAATAATTGTATGTCACTGTAACAAACGTGAGCAGCTAAACACCATTCAATTAAGAGCAGTTCAAGTTGGATAAAGATAAAAACATAAATTCAATACCAAGACCAAATGCTTTTGATTCCTGGTTAAAGCCTAGCAGATGCAAATTAAGCCTGCAATCCAACTGAAGGGGAATCAGCTATAAGTGACTAATTTGTCAGATAGCAAAAAAAAAATTAGCCCTCAGATTTGAGAACAAGGTTGGCTCTTCATAGACACTGCTAAGTACTGAGGCTTAAATCTTAGAGCCTTGCTACTGATCCAGAACTTGATGGGGGCTCAGCTACACTGGCACCAGACTTAGCACTCAGGATGCATTACCAGGAATGTATGATCAAGGAGGCTGCTACATACTGTGCTCTTAGTTATCAAGCACTAATGACATCAAGCACCCTCGTTGGACCAGCAAAAATAAGCAACATGGCAACATCCATATATTCTACAAGCTTAACAAATTTGACAATATTTAACAAATTTCTTTTACTTTCTGCAGAAATAATTTTTCTTCCGGGCCAAGCATACTATAATTGATCAGCACTCTACAGTGTATACAAGCCAAGGTTGGATCAGTTTTTTATTAACTGGGTCAGGATGATTTAATGAAGATTTTATTCAGTGTAAAAAATGGGCCTAACATGTTTTTTATTTCTCCAATTATGACAGATTTTATCAAATCATTAGCATTTTGGTCCTATTCCTTTCTTGGCAAAGATCTGCACTATTCATTCACTGGATAGCCTCTCCCAATTAATTATTTTCAGGATGCATCTTCCTCATCCTTTTATTTTGTTCCTGTTTATTTAGTACCTTTCAACTAAATATCTCAATTCTATGTTCCCCTTGGTCTCCAAATAACTACCTGTTCCGTTCTTCCATTATTTACAAATATATCAAGGCAACCCTTCTAAGTTCATTTAATTTCTTCCCACTTTCAAATACATCTTATAAATTATAGGAATAAGTGAGTTTTAATTGTTTTCAATTTCTTCATTTCCTGCTCGGAGACACATACAGTTGCTCTTGATTTAGGATCAATCAAGTCACATCTTCCTAACAGAGACATTTATCCCAGGAAATAGTTACATTGCAAAACATAATGGAGTGGGCTCTTTACACATCCTTTTGTTTTACTAATCTAATAAATAATAATGGAGAAACAGCTGAAAAGTTTGCACATGGATTATGATTGATTTAGCAACGGAGAATAACTTTATTAAAAGAATCACATGTAAATAGATCTGTACTCTAAAATTTACAAAGGATAAACCACGTTTATTTCAATTTTACCTACTCCACTGGCATGGTTAAGGATCTGAGTTACTTGGAGAGGTTTGGGAGAGTTTTTCTGCCCTAATTTCTGTCCACTTTGTATAGATGAATTCATTTGAGTGGGACTATGACTGATATTTGGAATTGTACGACCAGTACCAACTGGTCTTAATTGAGGAACCCCTGTTCTTCCTGATTGGAAAATGACTCCTGTGGATTAAACAGAAAAATTAATTAAGGTTCCAATAACTCAAAAACCACAGTAAACTCAATGAATTTATTTCTAATTGGTCTGATGTATAAAATTCAATTTTCATATCACATTTCTGATATAGGGATATAATTGCCCACTTTTAACCCAATCTTCCAATGAGCCTTTGAACCTGAATTACAATTTCATGGGATCACTGCTGATCTGTGACCTAATTTCATATACTTGCCTTTGCCTCCTTATCTGTTAATAGCTCCACTTCACAAAATACCAAATTCAGTTTTAAAATTAACAACTGAACTGATATCAATTGCAAGCCTTCTGATCAGATTCTATATTTTCAACTTCCTCCACTTGCAGAAATGTTTCCTTAAAGAGCTCATTTTTAGATGATGTTTCTGGAAGAAACAATTTCTTGAGAATTCTGAAAATCTCAACAAGCTCTTAAGCTTTCAGATTCTTCAAAATGTAATAAGTTATTTTTAAATCCACCCATTATTCTATTGTTATTTTACCTTCACTTTGCCATCAATTCCATGAGCTTCAACTTTGATTAACAGCTCTGTTGAGGGACTTAAGTATGTGCCCTCTGAAAGTTCATTTACACACCCCTACTTTCAACAATCCCTCCAAAACTTTAATCAGACTCATGAAGCATGATCTCTCCTTTATAAATCCATGTTAGTTCTCTATGATGAAATGATAATTTCAACCTGTTCCACCTGAGTTGACTATCAGGAAGGAAGGGAAGCTTCAGATAATTACAATTTGTTAGTCATGGAAAATTTCTATATCATAGCTGTTAAGGGAAGCAAGTAGAAAAATCATAGATAAGGAAAGCTAATCAGCTTATTTAAAAAATGATTATGTTGCTATCTCAAAATCCAGTACTTATGATAAGACTAAACCTTGGAGGGCTATTATAATGATAATTTTTCAACTGAAAATAAATCTGCTTTAGCACAGAACAATCCTCCACTCCTTGTGACCTCTCAGCTCAACTTGTCAAGAGTAGGAATTACTTTAAAAATGATATTTCAGCATTCAAGTTAAGATTTCTTCTGTAAGGAGAACTTGCAGCAGACTATTTTGGTGCATTGAAAAAATATTTGGCAAGGAAGATCTGGTAATTGGCGGAGGGCTTGGTGGGAAAGGTCGCAAATTGTGTTCCAGGCAAGTCACCAACTTGTAAATATTACAGAGGTTCTTGTACTCTAATAATTAATATGATACCAAACCAACTGGCCAGATATTGAAGGTAAGCAAGAATAAATCAGACGAAGAAATGGATGCCAAGTTAACAGATTTAGCTAATAAC
The DNA here is from genome assembly GCF_963921235.1 of Mobula hypostoma. Classification (NCBI taxonomy): domain Eukaryota; kingdom Metazoa; phylum Chordata; class Chondrichthyes; order Myliobatiformes; family Myliobatidae; genus Mobula; species Mobula hypostoma. Next base: position 56,044,286 of record NC_086109.1, read on the forward strand.
TGAGGAATCTAAATACAACAAATATGGAAGTATGCACTTTTGAATGAGAAACTTAACCCATGAGTGCACAACTAAGGTGTCCAATAACAAAGCTGGTAGACAGAAGCAATTGAAACTTGATTACACCAAAAGTGAACCTATAATCAGCAATGCTGAATAATGACTAACGTTAACACAAGAGATTCTGCAGATGCTGGAAATCCAGAGTGACACACAGAAAACGCTGGAGAACTCGACTGTTCAGGCGGCAAAAAATGGAGAGGAATAAAGGGTCAATATTTTGGGCCGAGACCCTTCATACAGATTTGTGAAGAATGATCTTGGCCTGAAACATTGACTCTATATTCTCCTCATTGATGACTTAACATTCACATCAAGAATGTGTCTTACATCAAAATAAACAAGGATAAACTTAAGTAGGTTCGTGGACAGATCAGATGTGAAATAATGCAGTTATATGTACTGTACCCTCATCAGATTGCTAATGATTATACACAATTATGCTCAAATTTGAACTTGTATTCAATGGAGAAGTGAGTGACATAGAAATGATGTGCGTTTTAAATGCCAAGGGACATGGGATACTAACAAAAATAAATTACTTTGTCATTATGCTCGAGATAAAACAAAGGAGTATTTTGTTGGCCCCCAGAATTACCAGTGCAATAAGACTCAGAAAGCATTTAGGCAAATAGCATTCTCTAAGAGATGAATTAAGTAATTAAGTCTGGATGAAGGAAATGGTTGGATAGGAAATCTAAAATGAGGAATGAAGTTTAAAAAAGCCAACATGTTAATTAGTTCAATAATCAACATGTCCATTAACAAACTGTAGCAGCCATCAAAACATCTAATGACCAAAACAGAGGAATCAAATTTTACAGTGCCTCTTCCGTAACAAACCTAAGAATCATGTTTGAAAACTGATGAACAAAAAGATATTGTAAAAGAAAGGCGATGAGGAAAAAAAGATCAAAAAGGATAGATTCCAAGTATTAAGACTCAGAATTACGAGAAACCTCAGATTTTCACCATAAAGAGATGACATCAGAAAGGAGCCAGCCAACGGTTTGGAAAATGATTTTCCAAAATATCACTAAATGGGAGAGTAAGATAAAGAGGCAAAGTTCAGACTAGACAATAGTAACTTTAAGACTAATGATGGAAAATCCTTTCAATACAATCAGTAATTCAAGCTGAGTAATGGAGGAAAAAATATCTGGTACAATTAAATTGGTGCAGCAAAGCAGTGAATGAGTACTAAGTACGGTAGTTCTGGTTAGATGAAATAAGAAAGGGCTAATAGCTTACTTCTTCTATAATTCAGATTGCTTGGGGGATTTAATTGGATGCATCCACAATGGTCAGTAGATGTAACCATCTAAAGGTAAACTATTGTTTACCCTTGTATATGTTATTTCATCCTTATTTATCATTTTTGCTTACATAATTCCCTAAAAAAAGCAAAGCTTTAGCCCCAACAACCTCAATGCGCATACTTACCAGATAACAATGGAATACTTGTTCTGTTTTGATAACGTGGATTCCTTGTATTGTATATCGTGCCACCTGAACTCGGAGATGCAGATGCAGGTGAACCCATATCTTTCACAATAAAACCCTAATAAAAAGTAGTTTTTAATAAAATGAAAGACTTTGAAATTTCAAACAGAAGTCAAAGATTTAGTCACACAGCAACAGCTAAAGCTGCAATCATGTATACTTGCAAAAACTTAGTTCTACTAAGGTACATTGCCAAGAAAAATTACTTTTCCTTAAGTATTAAGCTGGCTAATTAATTTTGAAAACGTCCAATAATTTCTCCATACAAAAGAATAAAGCTTCACAAATTCAAACTATTCAAACTCGTCATCTGAGTGATAGTATAATGTCTGTACAGCCCCATAATTAATCTCTTTCTCTGGCACTAACAGGAAACATCACTTCCCAAGTTCAATTTGTTTTTCTGTTTGTCTTCAACTAAAATAACTACAGTTGGGAGAAATTGGAAATTACAATTAATCTCAGCTCTCAATGTCTATGTTAGAAAGATTGGTGGTGAACCATCAAACAGAGATCATCATACCTCATTAGAAGTTTACTCCACTATAATTTCTACCAAATCCATATTCAACACACATTTCCTGACGACAAGATCAGCTAAGATGAATCAACATGCTAGAAACTATCTAGTTGAATATTTGTTGCTCAAGAGTAGTTCTGTTTGTTCGGTAGGTAAATACTAACACTGACTGATGGCTAACTAACTTGTTTCTATGTTGTAATTTCTAAAGTTAAATGGACTCTGCCTAAAGTGTAAAAAAAAATTGAAAATTTTCAAAATTGCAACAGAAAATATTTGCTCATCAGAAGGCATTCCATAATGATGATTATGATCAGACACTAACAAGATTTCTTTAAGATAATGGTAACCCAACATTTAAATAGATCTCAAGTTCAACAAAATGTGAAGCGTATTTAAGAGAACAAGTTAAAATATATTGTTTGTTACCTGCGATACCATAGGCTGCGTTGTTAACGAAGTAGCCATAGTTCGAGATCCTGGCTGATATGCAGCCATTGTGCTAGAATTTGATGGAGCAGAAGTTATAGACTGTTGGTTGACGGACTGAATTGTAGAAGATGCATCTGGCACAGAAACAAATAGAAACTTTTTTAAATTAACGGAGTCACAAAGAATTTATTTTGACTTGGAAAGAACACTTTTAAGTCATTACTTAAATTACATTTCAAATGACAATTCAAATTTAGTTTTAAAAAACATTAAACAGATAAGAATTCCAAATAATACCACAGAAATAATCTGTGTAAGTGCTAAAGTAATAAAAGTTTAGCATCACTTACCACTGCCAAAGGAGACCATCATGCTTCTACTGAGTCCGCCATTTTGCATTCCTGCACGCTGTGCTAAATTAAATGTCGTGCTTCCTGTTTTACCTTTAAACAAATAGGTAAAGCTAATATTAGACATACTCTAATACATAATTTCAGCCAAAATTCTGCTGAGAATTTTGAAGGATGTTCTGTATTCAAATTGAGAAGCTATAAGTTGCTGGTACAGGTGGTAAGCAGGCTTCAGAATGTGTGAAATGCAAGTGGATTTAAATGTCTGCCCTGCTGATATTTGAAATAATTTACTTGCTAATAACTCCCATAAAGAATAGCACAAAGAACTAATCCCACTGGGTTTTATCTGATTTCTTCACATCCTGTCAAATCAGAGAACTATTTTCTTTCTCCCTACTTGTTGATCTTGCAAATTGGAGCCAATACATATGAAGACATTTTTAAGGTGACCCCTACTAAATACTGAACATCATGGTCTTATCCAAGGAGTCAAATTGTGTATGTACAATCTCCATGGATCCATGACACACGAAGGTATGCTTTAGTTTTCTATGATCCTCCACTTCAATCGTAGCTCTTTCAAAGACATCTCAACAGAAATTTCATTTTTAACAGTAGAAAGATACAACAAACACTACAATTTTAATGGAAGTAAATGGAGCTTTGAAAATTCTGCACTAAGAATGTCAGTGATTGGCAAGAAAATTTGAACAGAAGGTAAACTTCCATTTTAACTTTATCAATTTTCAGTTGAGTACTGAAGCAATTCCTCAGAAGTGTGTTTTATTAATCTTAGTAAAATTCAGTAAGTCACCATTAAATGTAGTGCAAACATGACTATGACCTTTAATTTTTATGAATGGAGTTCTGGTTTAGATCTGTTGGATGCACTTTGTTTAACTTAATTTAACCAAATACTAAATAATGAAAAAGATAAAACATTGGATTACAAATGGATTGCTTTCTCCCTGTCCATCTACTCAACCTTGTAAACTATAATGTGGAAACTTAGTCAATCCAAGAAAGACAAGTATTTCAGAGATAATTGCTTATAAGAAAGCAATGCATTAGTCATCACTTAAACAACATAGCTTCTCTTCTACATTTCCACTGAAAAACGTAGGCTTCCATATTCGAAGTTCATAGCCTCTATGGACAACTTACAGCACGTCAATTGCCTGTTAAAGAGAAAGTATCCAAACAGATCAGTTTATACTACAGAATAAAATTTGACTTTTGTTTCCTCTTGTAGAGATTTTTCATACAGACTGGAAAAGGAATATCCCCCACACTGGATGAAGGAAATTCTGGAGGATTTTTCAATAGTGTACATATGCTACATCATAAAGTATTTTTAATATTTTAAATTGAACAAAGAAAATGTTATATGAACAGCATTATATGATATAATAAACCCTAAATGTGCAGAATGAATGCAACTTGCCAGAGATTTAAAAAAATGTTATTGTTTTGAAAAGGAAATTCACACCCCACTGCATGAAGAGTGAGTTTAAAGGTTCCTAGCAATAACAATTATTTATTGTTCATGGCCAAACACTGAAATGCAGCAGTCCAACAATTAATTAAATTTCTGAATAAACAAAAGAAAGTTCCAATGCCAACTCAAAATTAATATGATGAGTTACTCTATTTCTCCATAAAAAGATTTTCAAAGCATTCTCACTATACTACTGATAGCTCCTCAGGGAAATTGTACTTTATGCTGTGGAAATAATGATACACTGATGTCAATGGTGCTCTTGGAATACAGAACTGTTATTCTGTCAATCCATCAGATATTTCCTTTACAGTTCCCTGGATGAATCTGTCCTCTGGAAATGTATCTTAAAGAAGAATTTATTTCATAAGTGTGAATAAGGAACAAAAAATCAGATATCTACAGAAACTGGAAATTATACTGTCAGGTCAGCTTCGACTCCCAACTGCAAGAAAATATCTATAATGAGTAATTGAGAAGAATGTTCCTGGAGTCTGTTTTCATAATTAATTATTATTGATGCTTCTTCACAGAGATGAACAAAGAATGAATAAACATTGATAAGTAGTCAAGTTCTGTTATACAAAATGCATAGTTTGAAAAAAATCTTCTTGTATGAGACCCTCCGTTAGTCAGGTTGACCATCCCCGCTGTCTATGTAAAATGCAAGCTAGGGCAAAATGATATGGTGAACAAAGTGTTGCATGGCTGATGAATCTAAAGGAACAGCAGAGACCAATACAGCGGTGTTACAGGAGTTGCCAGTCAGCATTGAACTCAACGTAGGGCTGCCTCAGGGACTCCAGCTCTGTGTTTTACCTCGGAGTTCACTCCTGAAGCCTTCCCCATGAGTGGGTATAGCCACATGGCAACAGACATTTGAAACCAGTTTTCCTTCTCCTACAAGCCCTATCTCCCCAAAATGACTAGTTTTAAGGCGCTACTAACCCACCTTTGTCCCTTCCTGTCAGTAGAAATGGTTCTGCCAGGTTTAGTAGCAAAGCCACATGAGAAGGCTAGGAGCCAGACTTGGCCATCAGAAGCTATTGAGACGCATACCTTTGGGAACATTTAATAGGTAGTGGGAGTTTATCCCCACTACCAGCCCCAGCTATAACAACCTTTAAGGAACTAAATCTGGCATGGCCCTGTAAATGCTTACCATTTTAACAATGCACTATTAAAAGCATCCTACCTGGATGCATCAAGGTTTGGTATAGCAACTACTCTGCTTATGACCACAAGAAACCGCATAGAGTTGTGGATACAGCTCAACATATCACAGAAGCACATCACTCCACAGATTCTATCTACGCATATTGCTACCTCAGTAAAACAGCCAGCATAATCAAAGACTCCATCAAGCCCGAACATTTCTTCTTCTCCCTCTCCCACTGGGCAGAAGATACAAAAACTTAAAAGCATGCACCACCAGGCTCAAGAACAGCTTCTACTGCACTGTTATATGACTATTGAATAGTTCCCCAGTAAAGTAAGATGAACTCTTGACTTCACAATCTACCTTGTTATGATCTTGCACCTGTCAAATAGCACTTCACTTTCTCTATAGTTTATTCTGAATTCTGTTGTTTTACCTTGTAATACCTCATGGCACTGAGCAATGTAATGACCTCTATGAACAGTCAGCAAGAAAAACTTTGCGTTACCCATGTGACAAAAATAAACCAATTATAATATCCTGAAACTATGAACTCTTTTTTTCAAAAATACCAGGATCTCCCAACATGGTAATGTAGCAGTTAGCTAAAGCTGTTACAGCACCAAAAACCCAGATTCAATTCTGCCACTGTCTGTAAAGCAGTTAGTACATTCTCCCCATGACCTTATGGATTTCCTCCAACATTCTAGACATCAGTTATTTGGTCTCATGGGTGTAATCAGACAGTGTAGGCTCATAGGGCTGAAAGGGCCTGCTACCATGCTGAATCTCTATATAGATAGATAAAAATGGTCAAGTTATCTAAAGTCCAACTGATCAAGGCTTCTAGGAATTTTGAATATTCAGATATGTCTGCCATCTCAGGAATTGATCTGATGAAACTTTATTACATTCCATCTAGCTGAACTACCTCTTTTCTTCATGAAAGTCTTAAGCAAGATCAAAACCCCACAATGCTCCTAGTGTAGTCTCACCAAGGCCCTGAAAAGTTGTATTAAGACTTCATTTCTTCTGAGCTCAAAATCTTTTACAATGAAGGCCAGCATATTTGCCTTAACTGAACCTGCATCGTTGAATTCAATGACTGGGGTACACACTCAGAATCAGTACATCAGTGTTGCCAATCTATCGCATTTAAAAACACTCTACCATGCTGAATTTACTCTACCAAAGTGAATAATTTTACAATTATCTATGTTGTAATGCATCTGTCATGTCCTTATTCCTTCACTCTACTTGCGTAAAAGTGACTTAAAGCTTCATAACTTATAACCTCCTTTCAATTAACAATACTACAGTTTTGTGGCACTGGCAAATTTGAAATACATAGGCAAAGAATTAGGCCATGAGGACCACAGAGTCTGTAGCATTCTTTTCGCAACTGCTGATGGTAATTTCTTGTTTTTAATAGGCTACATTTGCCACCCTCCTATCTGTAGGAACCACTCAATAATTGACAGTACTTTGAAATGTCTTGATCACCCACAATTTCCTCAGCTTCCTCTTCATATTTTGCTATCCTTGGTGTATATTCTAAGGCTCTGGGGATTTAGAGCTTGTAAGTCCCACTGATTTCAACAGCATAATTCTTACATTCCACATTCCCCCTCCCAACACTGATACTAACACTGCAAACCTAACACACTTTGATTAAAAAGGATGCCGCCATCATGCTACTAACAAATAATGGAATTGCTTGGAGTGGACAATAGGTAAAGAAATAGCCAACTCATGTGCTGGAACATTTTATTTATTTGTTTAAACAATTTACTTATTTTTCAACAGAAAACTAATACAGAACAATTTTCTGTTCCTTCACTGATTGTATAACCTATCTAAATCTTTCCTGGTTAATTTTTTTCCCCCACATACTTATCACAAGTGAAATAAAATGGAATATAAAACGGTGACAATCTGATCCCAACATTTAATGTGTAGATGAGTTAAGTTAAATTTCTCTGCAATACTATTTCAGTGGAATCTGAAAAGTTTATTTAGACTTACTCTCAAACTATTTATGTAAATTGAAAAATAAAATGATCAACTCACAACTCAGCAACTCCCAATGTTATTATCCACTGCTTTGTGCCTGGAATTTCATCCTTTTTTTTTAATTATAAGCACCACATGGTTAAGGAAATTCCTGGATTTAATGAACCTAGGCAAAACTGGTAATTCTCTTTAAACTAAACATGATCTATAAGATTGTTACAGCAATGGAGAGGAGGTTACATTTTACTTGCAGCAACACATGGAGCTGAAGAAACTCAATTCATCAGGCAGCATCAAGGAAATGGATAGACACTTGAGATCGAGGCCCTCTACCTTAGTATTGCTGGAAATTTACAGCAACACAATCTCTTGCATTTTACCTGTTTCACATTGAAGCTACATTATCAGCTGATATACAGTCCACATATCTGCTTAATCACAACTTTGAGATCAGAGTCTGAAACATGGGCAAGGTGTGTGACTGGAGCTGGGAACCAGTCTGTCAGCCAGAAGGAGAACACAGGGACATGGGCAGATTTATATAAAAGCTAAAACTTACATAACAATATCAGTTATGCTAAATTTATGGGCCTGCTATTGCCTAGCCATAGTCTGTTTTGTTTGTAATATGTCAGCTGTTTTCAGCAATCACACTGTAAGAGTTTATGTCCCAATAATGATTGTCCCAACACTCCTCTACTCTCTGTATACACGTGACTGTGTGGCTAGACATAGCTCAAATACCATCTATAAATTTGTTGACAATACAACCATTGTTGGTAGAATCTCAGGTAGTGATGAGAGGATCTACAGGAGTGAAATATGCCAACTAGTGGAGTGGTGCTACAGCAACAACCCGGCACTCGATGTCAAAAAGACAAAAGAGCTGATTGTGGACTTCAGGAAGGGTAAGACAAAGGAACAAATACCAATCCTCAAAGAGATCAGAAGTGGAAAGAGTAAGCAGCTTCAAGTTCCTAGGTGTCAAGATTTCGGAGGATCTAACCTGGTCCCATCATATCAATAAGGTTATAAAGAAGGCAAGACAGCGGCTATACCTTATTAGGAGTTTGAAAATATTTGGCATATCGACAATACACTCAAAAACTTCTACAGTTGTACTGTGGAGAGCATTTTGACAAGCTGCATCAATGTCTGGTATGGAGGGGCTACTGCTCAGGACCGAAAGAAGCTGCAGAAGGTTGTAAATCTAGTCAGCTCCATCTTGGGTACTAGCCTACAAAGCACCCGGGTCATCTTCAGGGAGCAGTGTCACAGAAAAGCAGCGTCCATTATTAAGAACCTCCAGCACCCAGGGCATGCCCTTATCTCACTGTTACCATCAGGTAGGAGGTACAGAAGCCTGAAGGCACACACTCAGCAATTCAGGAGCAGCTTCTTCCTCTCCGCCATCTGATTCCTAAATGGACATTGAATCTTTGGACACTACCTCATTTTTTTGCACTTTTTTTAAATCTATTACATATATGTAATTGATTTACTTGTTTATTTATTATTGTGTTTTTTTTACTCTCTGCTAGATTATATATTGCATTGAACTGTTGCCGCTAAGTTAACAAATTTCAGGTCACATGCCGGTGATAATAAACCTGATTCTAGTATTTCTATTCTTGACTATATTTTAGGAAACATCAGATCAGGCCCAAAAGATTTGTCATGTAAGTAGAAATACAGGTTACTGTTATCATATCAATATTAGAAATCTCTATAAGGCCATACTTCATAAAACATGTTAGTATTAAGAATTTTGAATCTACCATTAAAAATCAATTCTACAACATTTTATGGGAGGCAAAAACTTCTTATTCAGCATTTCAACAGAGTATATTTTAATAATAGGATTACCCAAGGAACACATTATACATTTATAACAGTTCCTGCACAGAATATCAAAAACATAAGAGATTCTGCAGATGTTGAAAATCTTGAACAACATATACAAAATGCTGGAGGAACTCGGTAACTCATGCAGCATCTATGGAAGAGAAGTCAACCTTTCAGGCTGAGAATCTTTATCAGGACTTGAAAGGATTGGGACAAAAAACAAAATAAGAAAGCGGGAGAAGGGGAAGGAGTACGAGCTGGCAGCTGATACATGAAATCAGGTGAGGGGGATGGGGGGTAGGGTGAAGGGAGAAACTGGGAGGTGATAGGTGTAACAAGTAAAGAATTGTAGAAGACAGAATCCGATGGGAGAAGACAGGAGAAAAGGAAGTAGGAGGAGCACAAGAGGGAGATGATGGACAGATGAGAGAGGAACCAGAATGGAGAACGGAAGAGAGGTGAGAAATTATGAGATGTTAGAGAAATCATGCCATCAGGTTGCAGGCTATCCAAAAGGAAAATGAGGTTTTGCTCCTCCAACCCGAGTGCAGCCTCACTGTGGCAATACAAAAGGCTATAGCCAGACATGTCGGGAAGGAAGTGGGAAGTCAAATTGAAATACGTGGCCACCTTGAAATCCTGGTGGACAGAGTGAAAGTGCTTGATGAAATGGCCCCCAAATCTACATGAACGGTGTAAAGGAGACCGCATCAAAGCATTAGATTGAGTAGATGAACCGAGAGATTTGCAGGTAAAGTGTTGCCTAGTCTGGATTTACTGGTGTAGGGGCAGTACAACTCTTATTGCACTTGCAGGAATAAGTGCCAAAAATCAATGGGAAGGGACAAATCAACAAGGAAATCACGTAGAGAGTGATCCCTATGGAAAGCAGAGAGAGGGAGAGAGGGAGGAAAGAGACATGCATTGGGGTAGGATCCACTGTGGGTGGCAGAAGTTACGGAGAATGATGTGCTGGACACAGAGGCTCGTGGGGTGGTAGGTAAGGATAAGATATAGAAGCAGGTGAATGGGTTGAAGGCTGATGTGTAGGAAATGGGGATGTGGGTGAGAGTGCACCGTATTTTGAAGAAATCCAAGTTATCTTGCTTGTCCTTCTCCATCTTCTAACTTTGTTAGGCTTTGTGTAAGCGTTTCTATATCCACTGGCACTAACTCTGTTCCAAATTTTGTCTCACTGTTTGAGAATGTTATCTGCAACTCCTCTAACAGATTCCCAAACTTGCTTAATTCTTTTCTTTCTCACAGTTGCCATCATTCTGGCAACAATAGTGGGAGAGAACTTTACATGGTGAACTGCACAGTCCAACACTGCAATAATAATTAAACAGTAACTGCAGGCCTTGCATTACATTAAGGCTAGTCAGAATACTCTAAATACCAATTCCAAGTGTATTTTAGACAGCTAAGCACTGGATACTTGATACCATTGTCAAAATTCATGGCTTAGAAATTCTAAGTATAGGGTTTCAGGAATGAACAGGTTCAAAAATCTTTACCAAAAATTGTACCTGGATAAGAGTCTCAAGTGATCTTCAAATGGGTGATGGGAGAATATTCAGTAGCAGAGAGTTATGGCATTGGCCATGTCTCAGAAGAATACAAGGGACTCTGGAAAGTCAGAGTATGGGTATGGACACATCAGTGAGGCAGGGAAATGGCAATGGTGGTTGAAGAATCAGTCAGTACCTCAGCCTCATGGGGTGAGGGCAACTCAAGGGATAGAGGTGTTGAAGGAATGACTATCTTGTGGAATAAAAAACAAAATTGATAACTCAAAGTGCTCAGTTGAATTTCCAGAGTGAAATGAATTGATTGGAAATTGTCATGTTTTACCATTGGTAAGGAGCAAGTAGCTAATGTTTACCTTTCAACCTCATAATACTAAGATATATCACGCAATGAATTTCTACATTCATTACTTTTGACAAGGAAGATTTTTCAAATAAAATCAAGCTATATAGAGTTGCTAGTTACATAAAACTTCGAAGCTGTCAAAGGCTGAAAGCTATGGTGGATATGCTCAAAACTAATCAGTAGAAAAAGAACAAGAAAAGCCAGATAAATGATGCACCCAAAAGGGGGCTTGGTAAAATTGCATTAGTGAACAGGAATACTGTCAGATGACAAGAGGTAAAGTAGCAAAATTAGCAGAAGTCTCAAGAACTTCAGTGATTTTTTGGTGTTTTTCTGCAACATTCTACAGGCTAGTTAAGACTTATTCCATATGAGCATAATGAATTTTAAACTTTTCACTGGGATTTCTTGGAAAAAGAATATATTTTTATGGATCCTCATAAAAAAAGGAAAACCACTGGATCACCGAAAAGATTATTCAATATTTATATTTTAAAAGCTTACTATAGATGAAATAATATGTACATTTTATATCTATACAGCCCATCCACATGAATTATACATAAATTATAATTTTAAAGAACATGATTAGTAAATTTAACAACTTTCTCTGAGTAAATTCCAATCAGATACAGAAACCAATCAGTAAGTTACAAGACAGCTTTTTATTTCATCCAAATTATTTTTCAGTGTTTATTTGTTCAATGGAGATGCACACTGATACACACTGAACCAAATACTTAAAAGTACAGAATCAGATTCAGATGCATCCAGTTCTTGAGGTTGGATGACGTAACAGACATGATTATATGAAACTTACTTCACAAAAATAATTCTCTTCTGGGGCTAGTATCACTGGTCAAATCTTTATTATAATAATTTCCTCAACTCAATAGCATCAAGTGAATTGTTTAACTTTGAAATGACTATAATTTAAAGTTTGACATTTTAAATTATTTGATATTTATAGAAATACAAGAGACTGCAGATGCTGGAATCTAGAGCAACATTTCCCACTGTTCCCATCCATCTTCCACACTTCCCTCACTTGATTCCATGCTCCTCCTTCTTTCCATCTTTTTCAACCCTTTGTCACCTCTACCCATTACTTCCAAGTTTCTGTTGTTATTTTTATTCTCCACTATCTGCCTAACATCCCTACTCACCTAATCTATCACCCACTACATTTTGTTACATCCCTTCCTCCTTTCCTTTAATACTGGCCATCTCCCCTCCATCATTCAGGTCAGTGAAGGGTCACCCCAAAATATCAACTATTTCACTATCAGAATGCTACCTAAATTCTTACAGCATCTTGTGAATTGACTCTTAAAGATTTTTTTATTGTAGTGCAATACAAATTGAATTAAAATAATCCAGTGTACGCAATACTACCTTTTTAAACAAAAAAAGAGAAACCTTTTCACTGATTCAATCATGCAAAATACTGAATACAGAATCCAGGATCAGAACTTCTAGATTTCAACCCAGTGAAATAACCAAAACTGTTTTCTTGTTTAATAATAAGTTATGATCAATTTCATTAGAACATACACTTTTGCCACTTAAAACAGACTGCTCTGACATGGAATCTCAATCAGTCCTAATAAAACAAGTATATATGTCATACTTAGGTAACTGGCGTTTTTGGAGCTTGTAATCTCTCCCACAAAAATGGGCTCATCATCATCATCTTCATCGTCTTTATTCCCTTTTTGCCAAGGTGCCAATTCTTCTTCTTCACATTCCATAAATAGTTCTGCCATTCTTGTACAGTCCTGATTTTGGAAGGGGGAAGGAAAAAGTCTGCTTCACTTAAAATGATAATTTAAACGTCATCATTACATACCTCAACAGAAAGAAATACAAGTTTTGCATCAGTTCCTAAAATTAGTAACATCAACCACTTCTGAATAAAATTTAGATATTTCTACTATAAATCTTTAAACTATATTTTATTATTTGAACCAGTAATTGTTAGTTCAATGGAATCAATCACAAGAGGAAGCAATTATTCCAACACATGAACGCAACTTCACTACAAGACTCCAAATGCTAAAATAGTTGCAGAACAAACAGTAGGGATGAAGGATCATTTTCCAGGTGGCCACTTGCCATATTATCTTGTCCTGCTTGCCAGTTAAGAGCAAGTTAAGAGCCCATGCTATTGCAGGAAAGTTACTAACATGGTTAGAGCATTGGCTGATTGGTAGGAGGCAGCAAGTGGGAATAAAAAGATCCTTTTCTGGTTGGCTGCCAGCGACTAGGTGTGTTCCACAGGGGTCACTTCGATTTATGCTGAATATAAATGATTTAAATGGTGGAACAGATGGCTTTGTTGCCAAGTTTGCAGATGATACAAAGATTGGTGGAAGGACAGGTAGTATTGAGAAAACAGGCAGGATGCAGAAGAACTTAAGATTCAGAGAATGGGCAAGAAAGTGGCAAGAAATGAAATACAACGTTTGAAAATGCATGGCCATGCACTTTGGTAGTAGAAATAAATGTGCAGACTATTTTCTAAACAGGGAGAAAATCCAGGAATCTGATATGCAGAAGGACTTGGGAGTCCTTGTGCAGAACACCCTGAAGGTTAACTTGCAGGCTGAGTCAGTGGTAAGAAAGGCAAATGCCATGTTAGCATTCATTTCAAGAGGTCTAGAATACAAGAGCAGGGATGTGATGCTGACGCTTTATAAGGCACTGGTGAGGCCTCACCTTGAGTAATGTGAACACTTTTGGGCCACTCATCTTAGAAAAGATGTGCTGGCATTGGAGAGTGTCCAGAGGAGGTTCACAGGGATGATTCCAGGAATGAAAGGGTTTTCATACAAGGAACATTTGATGGCTCTGGGTCTGTACTTACTGGAATTCAGAAGGATGAGGAGGGGATCTCATTGAAATCTTTCAAATGTTAAAAGGCCTAGACAGAGTAGATGTGGAAAGGATGTTTCCCATGGTGGGAGAGTCTAGGACAAGAGGGCACAGCCTCCAAATAGAGGGGTGTCCTTTCAAAACAGAGATGCGGAGAAATTTCTTTAGCCAAAGAGTGGTGAATTTGTGGAATTTGCTGCCACATGCAGCTGTGGAGGCCAGGTCGTTGGGTGTACTTAAGGCAGAGACTGATAGGTTCTTGATTGGACATGGCATCAGAAGTAAGAGAAGGCTAACAACTGGGGTTGAGGAGGAGAAAAAAAAAAGGATCAGCCATGATTGAATGGCGGAGCAGATCTGATGGGCCAGATGGCCTAATTCTGCTCCTATGTCATATTGTCTTATGGTCTATGGTCTTATTATGAAATCCTTCACACTTAAAATTTTGCTTTTCAAAGTTTGAATTTTTGATCCTCTTCAAACAGCCAGTTAAATAAAGTTTATTTGGCCAGCAACCAGGTTTAAAACATTGCTTTTACCAATACAAGTAAATTTGTGAGCATGTGTCACAAAAATCAGAATTTTGTAGGTCCAATATGAAATGGATGAAAACCATCCTAAAAGTTCTACATAACAGCAAGTTACAACAAACAACTGAAAAGTTCAGTATCAGCCACTTTGGCCCAGATATGCTACCTAAGGGCTCACAGTCCTCATGTCCCAATTCTTTTGAACTTACCTTCCCTGGATCTGAAAGAGGGTTTCAAGGACAGACAACACCACAGCAGCAAGGCTTCAAAATGATTTCAAGGGCCGATAATGGGTTGGCTAAACAAGCCCTAATTACTAAACCTTCACAGCACAATAAGACCCACCTTCAGCTTTGTAGGTAATCAAAACTTTCCAATGTTCCTAAATTTCTCTGGCATTCAGAAATTTCTAAATCATTAACAATAAACATTTGAAATGTTATAAATAAAAACAAATTAACTAATTAAAAGCAATTCCTGTCTTCGATATAACCACGCAGTAAATTCCTGTAATCCCAAGCCCTGGAAAATGTGGCCACTATCCACATCTTGAGAACAACCTCTCAGTCAAAAGACAGATATCAATGATGAAATTAATTATATGTCTTCACCAAGTTAAGAATGCCTGACTTATGAACACCCCGCACAAGGGTGAGTTCTCATAACATTATTATATTCAGAAACATATTTATTCATTTGTTCCTATGAACAGAATTAATTTCTTCTTTCTACTTTTATTAATTGTTCTTTTGAATCAGTTTATGCATTTGATGTCATTCATCACAATATTGTGGGGGTATGGCTATCATATACTGTAGAGTGATTTTTGTGTGGCTTCTGACACGTGAACAAAACGGTCTCAAAAACATCTGTAAAAATGGAACTGTTCATAACCTGGAGACAACCTGTACCACTTTCAGTGCATCAGCACCAACTTTGGCTGATTGAATTTCAAGGTTTTAAGACATGGGCAGCAGTCTTATCCAACTCTATGCTCTAAAAATCTACACTACCTTACTGAGGCATGGCACTAAAAAGTGACCACTGTTGTTGCCTTCACAAATTTCTCAAGAATTCACTGGAAGAACAAATTAGTCATTACCAGCGTCCTCTCCCAAGCCAATATTCCCAGTGTCAAGCTCCAAGTTACACCCAGTCGTTACAATAGGCACACCACATTGTTTTCAACCCCAGTAGCAGACTTCCAAAACAGATTGAATTCTGAGCTCTGATATAAATAGAGATATTAAGGGATAAGCTCAAAGTCTCCTTGTACAGATGGAAAATCAATACTAACACCAAACAGTAACTGGCACATAATTGCTCAAAGTGAAGATCAATTATTCCGGTGTTGAGAATCTTTAATCCATGCATCGAGCACGCAGACATACCTTCCATAAACCACCTCACATACTATCAACTTGCCCGTCACACTAGTACCACCTGTCACATCAGCTGAAGAACCTGCAGTTCTCTATACTGGCCTCAGTCCCTTCGAAACCCACAAAACTGGAGTAGAGCCACGTCACCCTCAATCCTAAGGACTACCAAACACAAAAATCAATCAGCTTGTGGATCCTGCATGAGAGAAACATAATGCTGGAGAAACTCAATAGGATCCTGATACACTCCACAAAAAATACAAAAATGCTGCAAGAAGGAAGGCTTCAGATATTTCAACTGGACTGTCTTCAGAGAAGGTGTAACCTGTTCAGACAGAACGGTTTGCTAGTGCTGCTCTGGGAGTTTTAAACTAGAATTGCAGGGGGATGGGACCAAATACCAGGGAAGATAATGGAGTGGTTACAGGGAAAGGTGTTGTTAAGTTTACAGGAAAAGGCTGAGCATGGCACAAATAATGTTCTGAGTTGTGTAGATTTCAATGCAAGGAGTATTGTAGATAAGGTTCATGACCTTACAGCATGGATCAGCGCATGGAATTATGCCATTGTAACCATTAGTGAGATTTGGTTGCAGGAGGGTAAAAACTGCCAGTTCAACGTTGCAGAGTACCGCTGGTTTAGACGAAGAGTGGGAGGGATGGTATTACTAGTCAAGGCAAAAGTCACAGTGTTCAAACAGACCAGACTGGAAGGCTCGTCTAATGAGGCTATAAAGGTAGAACGGACGATCAAGAAAGGAACAACCACATTAATGGTCCCAATAGTCAGCAGGATTTAGAAAACAAAATTTTGATAGTAGGTGGTGTTAACTTTCCACAGATTCAATGGGACTCTCATACTGTAAATGGGCCGGATGGGATAGAATCTGTCAAATGTGTTCAGGAAAGTTTCCTTAATCTAGGTCCCAACTAAAGAGAGTGTGAGACTATATCTATTAGGAAATGGGACAGGGCAGGTGACAAACGTGTGTATAGGAGAACAGTTTTGATTTAGTGATTATAATTTCATTACTTTTAAAATAATTATGGAGAAGGACAAGTCTGGTCCTGGGACTGAGATTCTAAATAGGAGATGGAACAATCTGGATGACATCAGAAAGGATCTGGCAAGTGTGGATTGGGATAGGTTGTTTTCTCACAAAGGAATGCTTAGTAAATGTGAGGCCTTCAAAAGCAAAATTTTGGGAGTACAGAGTTTGAACATTCCTGTTAGAAAAAAAAGGCAAGGCCAAAAGGTTTAAAGAATCATGGTGTGAGGCCCTGATTAAGAATAAAAAGGAGGTGCATAACAAGTACAGGCCAGTAGGAACAAATGAGGTACATGAACAGTATAAGCAATGCTTAAGGAGAATACTTAAGGAGAAAATCAGGAGGGTTATAAAAGGCATGAGGTTGCTCTGGTAGACAACAAAGGAGTCACAAAAGCTTCTACAGATATAATAAGAGCAAAAGGACAGCAAAGAGATAAAACTGATCCTCTTGATAATCAGTGTGATCATCTATGCATGGAGTCAAAATAGATGGGGAGATCTTAAATGGATTTTTTGCATCAGTATTTACTCAAGTCCCGGACACAGCCTACAGACCTGAAGCAAAACAGCAGTGAGTTCTTCGACCATATACGGATTACAGAGGAGGTGGTGTTTGCTGCCTTGAGACATATTAGGAAAGATAAATCTCCAGGAACTGACAAGATGTCACCTCAGACCTCGTGGGAATTAGTGCAAATATTGCAGGGGTCCTAGCAGAGGTAGTTAAAACTGCCTCAGCCACAGGGGAGGTGCGAAGGATTGGAGGATTGCTAATGCTGTTCTGCTGTTTAAGAAACGCTCTGAGAATAAACTGGGAAATTACAGGGAGCCTGACATCAATAGTAGGTAAATTATGGAAAGGTATTCCAAGTAATATAATTCCAAGTAACCAGAAATATAATTATTTGGATAGACGGGACCTGTTTAGAGATAGTCAACATGGCTTTGTGTGTGGTAGTTTGTGCCTAACCAGAGTTTTTCCAAGGAGATTACCAAGAAAGCTGATAAAGAACAGGAAGTGGAGCTTGTCTACGTGGACTTTAGCAAGACCTTTGAGAAGGTCCTGCATGGGAGGCTGGTCATGAAAGTTCAGTTGCTTGCCATTCAGGATGAGGTAGTAAATTAAATTTGGCAATGGCTTCACAGGAGAAGCCAGAATGGTAGTAGATTTTTGCCTCTCTGACTGGAGGCCTGTGTCACAGGGCTTATGACTCATAAATCAAAGTATTCAATACAGGAGTTGGGATGTAATGCTGAAGTTGTATAAGACATTGATGATGCCTAATTTGAAATTTTGTGTGCAGTTCTGGCCACCCACCTACAGGAAAGGTATCAATAAGGTTGAAAGAATATAGAGAAAACTTTACAAAGACATTGAAAGGGCTTGAGGACCTGAGTAACAAGGAAAGGCTGAATACGTTAGGACGTTATTCCCTGATGTGTAGGAAAATCGGGGGAGATTTGACAGAAATATACAAAATTCAGTGTTATAGATACAGTAAATGCAAGCAGGCTTTTTTCAACTGAGTTTCAGTGAGACTAGAACTAGAGGTGATAGGTTATGGGTGAAAGGTGAAATATTTAAGGAGAATCAGGGGGAATTTCTTCACTCAGAGGGTGGTAAGAGCATTGAACTAGCTGCCAACTGATGTGATGGATGTGGATTTGATTTCGACATTTTTGAGTGTAATTGGATAAGTACCTGGATGAGTGGGCGATGGACCAGGTGCATGTAAGTGAGACTAAGCAAAATAATAGTTTGGAACGGACTAGATGGGCCAAAGGGTCAGTTTCTGTGCTGTAGTACTCTATGACTCTGGGAATTCACTGGCAGAATTTTGAAGTTTCTGCATTTTCATGACCTACTAGCACTAAAGACTAGAATGGCTTAGAAAACTCAGTAAAATTTGGAGCTTATATTTCAGCTAGAAAACAAGCAGTTTCAAATTTCACATCAAACTCAACAAATCAGTAAAGCATTAGGAAATTATGCGTATCTTTGTTCACATTTTCAAACATCAAGATCAAAAACAAACTTCACCAGAGGTAAAAAAAAAATTGCTTTCTTTGCACATACACTCAATGGCTACTTAATTCGGTGGCAGCTACTCGATGCATAAAAGCCTGCAAACATGGTCAAGAGGTTCAGTTGTTGTCCAGACCAAACATCAGAATGGGAAGAAATGTTATCTAAGTGACTTTGACCATGGAATAATTGTCAGTGCCGAATTAAGCTGAGTAGCTCAGAAACTGGGATCTCCTAGGATTTTCGTGCGTAACAGTCTCTAAAGTTTACAGAGAATGATGTGGCAAAACAAAAAACTTCCAGTTCTGCGACAAAAACACGTTGTTAATGAGAGAGGTCAGAGGAGAATGGCCAGACTGGTTCAAGCTGACAGTGAACAACAATAACTCAAATAACGTTACAAAAATAGTGTGCAAAAGGGCATCTCTGAAAACACAACTTGTCGAATCTTGATGTGAGTGGGCTACAACGGAAGCAAAAGACTACAAACATGGACTCTATGGCCTCTTTATTACAGGAGATACCTAAAAGTGGCCACTATATGTATCTTTCCCATCACCAACAGCATTGAGTTGTCACAGCAGAGGAGGCCATCCAATTCAAGAGTATGCTGGCTAACACACACAAAAAATGCTGGTGGAACACAGCAGGCCAAGCAACATCTATAGGAAGAGATATAGTGGACGTTTCAGGCCGGAACCCTTCGTTAGGACTAACTGAAAGAAGAGATAGTAAGAGATTTGAAAGTAGGAGGGGGAGATCCGAAATGATAGGAGAAGACAGGAGGGGAGGGGTGGATCTAAGAGCTGGAAAGTTGATTGGCAAAAGGGATACCAGACTGCAGAAGGGAGAGGATTATGGGACGGGAAGCCTGAGGAGAAAGAGAAGGGGGGAGGGGAGACAGGAGAGTGGACAGCAGACAATGTGAGAGGGACAGAGGGAGAAAAAAAGAGAAAAAAGGGGGAAAATAAAAAATATCAAATAAATAAGGGATGGGGTGTGAAGAGGAGGAGGGGCATTAACGGAAGTTAGAGAAGTCATCAGGTTGGAGGCTATCCAGGCGGATAGGTGTTGTTCCTCCAACCTGAGTGTGGCTTCATCTTGACAGTAGAGGAGGCCGTGGATAGACATGTCAGAATGGGAATGGGATGTGGAATTAAAATGTGTGGCCACCGGGAGATCCTGCTTTCTCTGGCGGACAGAGCGTAGGTGTTCAGCGAAACAGTCTCCCAGCCTGCGTCGGGTCTCGCCAATATATAGAAGGCCACATCAGGAGCACCGGACACAGTATATCACCCCAGCCAACTCACAGGTGAAGTGTCACCTCACCTGGAAGGACTGTCTGGGGCCCTGAATGGTGGTGAGGGAGGAAGTGTAAGGGCATGCGTAGCACTTCTTCCGCTTACAAAGATAAGTGCTGGGAGGGAGATCGGTGGGAAGGGATGGGGGGGGACGAATGGACAAGGGAGTCGTGTAGGGAACAATCCCTGCGGAAAACAGAAAGAGGGGGAGGGAAAGATGTGTTCGGTGGCGGGATCCCGTTGGAGGTGGTGGAAGACCCAGACAGTCCTTCCAGGTGAGGCGACACTTCACCTGTGAGTCGGCTGGGGTGATATACTGCGTCCGGTGCTCCCGGCAAGACCCGACGCAGGCTGGGAAACCATTTTGCTGAACACCTACACTCTGTCCGCCAGAGAAAGCAAGATCTCCCAGTGGCCACATATTTTAATTCCACATCCCATTCTGATATGTCTATCCTAAGCCTCCTCTACTGTCAAGATGAAGCCACACTATGGTTATAGTGTGAATAACACCTTATATTCCGTCTGGGTAGCCTCCAACCTGATGGCATGAATATTGACTTCTCTAACTTCTGTTAATGCCCCTCCTCTCCTTCACACCCCATCCCTTATTTATTTAGCCTCTTTCCCCCCCCCCTTTTCCTCCCTCTGTCCCTCTCTCTATAACTGCTTGCCTGCTCTCCACCCTCTGGGCTCCCCTCCCCTCTTCTCTCTCTCTCTCCCCAGGCTTCCTGTCCCATGATCCTCTCCCTTCTCCAGTCTGATCCAGCAGGCAGCACAGCACGGCGGCAGCAGCCTTTCGGATCTGGTGCTACCTTAATATAGTTTTTTAATTTAATTTTAGGCACAATTAGGGTTTAAAGCAATGGATAACAGAGCGACTATTTACCATTGCCAGATACTTCACAATACAGATCTCACCCAAAAACAAACCTTCATGAAGATCTGCTGGTTAAATTGCGCAACCTCGGCCTGCTGAGAGAATCGGGCCCGCAGTCCTCGGATTTGCCTGATGCCAATGGCCAGAGATGGAGATGTCGTAGGCGGTGTGCAAGGAAGCAGAAGCGAGGCCAGCGGGCAGGAGTCCGTGCCAGGAAAAAAGCAAGCCCTAGCCAGCCGGCTCTCCCATCCATTCTGCTCTCCAATGTCCGCTTGCTGAGGAAATCGGGCCCGCAGTCCTTGAAGTTGCCTGATGCCAATGACCGGAGGTGGGGACGTCGTAATCGGTGCACGAGGAAGTGGAAGCGAGGTGAGCAGGCAGGAATCCGTGCCAGGAAAAAAGCAAGCCAGCTGGCTCTCCTGTCCATTCTGCTCTCCAATGGACATTAAATTGGACTACTTCCAACTCCAATGAAATACTCAAAGGGAGTACAGAAACAGACGCGACCCCAGACCCCGCCATTCAGCTGTTTATTTACGTAACAGTTTTCCCCCTAAGCCATCGGACTACCAACCTACTGCCCTTCGCTGTGCCTATTGTCTTGTTTATTTATTGTAATGCCTGCACTGTTCTGTGTACTTTATGCAGTCCCAGGTAGGTCTGTAGTCTAGTGTAGTTTTTGTGTTGTTTACGTAGTTCAGTGTAGTTTTTGTATTGTTTCATGTAGCACCATGGTCCTGAATAACGTTGTCTCATTTTTATTGTGTACTGTACCAGCAGTTATGGTCCAAATGACAATAAAAAGTGACTTGACTTGGTATCCCTTTCGCCAATCAACTTTCCAGCTCTTAGATCCACCCCTCCCCTCCTGTCTTCTACTATCATTTCAGATCTCCCCCTCCCCCTCCTACTTTCAAATCCCTTACTATCTCTTCTTTCAGTTAGTCCTGACGAAGGGTCCCAGCTCGAAACGTCGACTGTACCTCTTCTTATAGATGCTGCCTGGCCTGCTGCCTTCCACCAGCATTTTTTGTGTGTGTTGCTTGAATTTCCAGCATCTGCAGATTTCCTCGTGTATGCTGGCTATTATTTTGAATTAGTTTACTACTGTCACATGTATTGACATACAATGAAATGCTTGTCTTGCATACTGTTCATACAGATCATTTTGTGTCAGTACATTGAAGTAGTAGAATAGAGAATGCAGAATAAAGTGCAACAGCTACAGAGAAAGTGCAGTCCAGGTAGACATTAAGGAAAAATATCATACATAAAAAGTAGCCTTTGAGGTCAGGAGTCCCACTAATCCCTCACATTTGCTCACCAAAATTCATCATATTAGCTCTTTTAATCAATACATTAATTCAACACAAGATTTTGAGTAAAAGATATGGACATTTAAATATGAGATTAAAATTTTGAACCACCATAGAGCTCATGGAGAAAGCATTCATAGTGGAGACTCAGTATGTTCAAACATAAAAGGGGTCCAAAATCTAACTCAATTCTCAGATAACCTGTCTTCTTTGGGCAGAGCTAAAGATGGCACCAGAGGGTGACTTCTCCCAGCTCATCAGCAAAGCATTTAAATTCTTCCTATTTTAATGTCTCTAGTTTCCTTTTCAGAGTGGCTGGAGTCCTATCGGGATCTTTGATATACAGCTGCACTCACAATTACAGTTCTGCACAACGGTATGTTCCCGTTCTTGGAGCTTGCCGATTGCCCGCATCTCAGTTACGTTCAGGTTCAGCTTAAAGTCTGGTGTCTTCAGAGCCTTGCACAGCCTGTGGACACGAACACCCGCCAGTGTTGCAAACTGAAGAGTAGTGAGAGCCGGAAAATCAAAGACAGCAAGAGCGGCTATCGGAGGACTCTGCACTTGGTAATCGATCAATCTCTCTCAATGGTGAGGGAGAGTTTGCTGCCAATTCTCCAGTCAGGGAACTTGAAATAAAAAGCAAAATTTCAGATTGTCTGTAACACTGAAATAGCAACTGTTGTCTCCCCCTGTCACTGTAGGAGTAATATCTGTCTATCCCTCGTTAGTGAGAGAGGGCACCTGTGAGATGTCGAAAATGTTGGGGTGACCAGTTAGTTTTTGAAGTACTGTAGACCATGATCCCTCTTTCGGGGCTTTTGTGTTGCTTGCACGGTGAGTGATGGGAATGCTACTGCTTATGCTAAAGTAAGTGGGGCAGGGGGAGGATTTGATGCTGCTTGTTTGTGTGGTAGAGCACTTTGGGGTTCTTACAGTATGTTCCTCTGTAATTCATTCCCTGTGATTTTTCTTCTGCTTCAAAGATGTCTGCAGAGTGAGAATTTCAGGTTGTATATTGTATACATTCTTTGATACAACTATTGAACTATTACAATCCAAAAATAAAGATTTGGGAAAATAAAACTGCGTGAAAAGAAAAATGAACCCAAAACCTCTGGAAACTAAGCAAATTTTAGAAGTATGGCAATATAGGTTTGAGAAAAATGCCAACGGAAATTCTGTATAATTGTAAAATATTGCAAAGCTACTTAAACAACTAGCAATTTCAGTTGTGCCAATTAAAAATGCTAGCAACAACCAGTTCAAAATGCAACAGCATTTAAAATGAGATAAAAGTGAGTTATTTTTTATTGTTATGAATGTTTAAAGCACAACCAAAAATTCAAGGTACAAGGGGATAGGTGTCAATTGTTTGATTACAGACATCAAAT